>NW_010965372.1:4201744-4302247 GCF_000463585.1 Tarenaya hassleriana | reverse complement strand
ACCTAATCCCGCTCTTCGGTTTCGGCTCAACACGAAGTGGTAAAGGAAGTGATGCCGTCGAGGAATCTGCTTGGCTTGCAGCTTTGTGATCTCTAGTCAAGGAAAATGTAAACAAAACAAAACTCTTTGGACAATCATCGGTGATTCAGCATGTTTGCCAAAAACCCAAGTAATCCGGGTCAGGATGATTGTATCTTCTCAAGCTGCGAATAACTAGAAACTCGGAAAGGATATCTTAAATGCAGCAAAAGCCCGTTTCTCAGTCCGTCTCAAAAGACGTTCTGCATCCTCCTCCGCTTCCATCTGCTCTTTGAGGTAAAGTAAATCATCACTATCCAGAGCTGCATATATAAAAAATTCAGGAGTTGTGGCCCAAGAAAATGTAGCCGAGAATGAGAATCTGAGTGAAGGAAATGCGCTAGAGAGAGGGAGAGTACCGCCTCGGCCGTGAAGATAGCCTCCACGCTCACCAGCAACCTCCTGCATCTGCACGCAACAACCAGCCAATGGGCGGAGCCATTATCCCTGCCGGGGCATGTTATCAGAAAACTAACCTCCAAATACCACATGAATACAAAATTTTTCAACAGAAAACAGCTTTCTGCAATCAAATATCCAGTGGCTAAAGAACTTGCATGACCGACCAAAGTGAAAACTGGAAAAGAAGCTGTGGAACTGAACCTGCAAACCTCAAACACATTTAAAAAGTGAATTTCACATACAGCAACATAGAATTTCAATGGTATTCTCCGACAGAGAATCGATCCATCTATGATATACCCGCCATGCCTATTCCATACATAAGACTAGACCCACCAAATTCATAGCATGGATTCATAATGTCGCCAAGAAAACTACTTGTCATATTCGTATATCCAAGCATAGATGCATTACAGACCAGATATGTACAGTACAAACAAACATACACATGTAACCACATTTTGTCAAAATCTCTTCAGATAGCAGAAGATTGACCGCAGAGAGCACCGATTGATTAACAGAGGAGAGGCGACGCGCTAACCTTTGCAACCATTCGTTGGAAGGTGACGTCCTCATCATCTATTTTGTCCTTCCCTTTCCCTAATTTCTTATCTGCAACAAAGAGCGGCGCAAACAAAAAGCTCGAAATTTTCCTCGAGAAACAAACAGAAAACCACCTCAAACGAAATACCCAGAGATCTAATCACCAAAAATAACGAACCTTTAGGGTCGGAAAGATTTGTGTACTCTCGAACTTCCCTCCCCGCCATCACCTCCTTCCCAGCTCAACCCTCCTTCACTTTACCTCAAAAGTCTTTCTTTGTTCTTCTCGGATGGAAAAAGAAACAAATCCTCAGGCAAAACCTGACGCGGAATTAGGGTTCCTGTGTTTTCCGGGGACTGATTTTCGAGGACGACGATCGAAGAACGAGGAAAATTGCTCCTCGCACACAGACAGGATTATTCTGCTACATGCTATCATTTGGATTGCCTTCTTTACTAGGTTTACTACGATAACATATTTTTGGGCCAATCTTTGGGCCCAATTTCAGTTTTAGCCCAATATTCAATTTCTCAACTTTCCTTCCATCAAGAGCATTTAGTGACCAATCTTTGGGTCCGACGTCAGTTTCAGCCCAATAGTCAATTTCGAAAATTTCCTTAAAGCCCAATAGCCCATCAAGAGCATTTAGTCACCAATCTTTGGGCCCACGTCAGTTTCAACCCAATGATCAAATTTCTGAACCTTCCTCTAAGCCCAATAGCCCATCAAGAGCATTTAGTGACCAATCTTTGGGCCCACGTCAGTTTCAACCCAATAGTCAATTTCGAAAATTTTCTCAAAGCCCAATAGCCCATCAAGAGCATTTAGTGACCAATCTTTGGGCCCACGTCAGTTTCAGCCCAATGATCAAATTTCTGAACCTTCCACTAAGCCCAATAGCCCATCAAGAGCATTTAGTGACCAACCTTTGGGCCCAATAGTCAATTTCTAAACTTTCCTCTAAGCCCAATAGCCCATCAAGAGCATTTAGTGACCAATAGAATATCATCATATGTTTGATGTTTCTAAGTTCTAACTGTCGTATATTTTATATAGAATTAAATTGTTTTTAACCTATCCTTTTTTATTTTGTTTCGTTGGTATGTATTATCACAAACTTCTACAAAATGATTTAATTTATATTATTACAATACATACATATATAATGATTCAGACAACCACAGGAAATGAATGATCTATCCATAATAAGATATGATTGGCATTTTACCAAAAAAAAAAGATATGATTGGCATAATGCCATTTAGGATTTAAAATTATATGCAACTTTTTTAGAATTCAAATAAAAAAAGTTATATTTTTTATACTGAAATCAAGACAAAAAAAATGATTAATTGTGTAATAAAAAATAATGAAAACTTGAGTAAAGAAAAGCATGGGAGAGCTAAAATTTTATTATTAGAACAAGAAGTACTTCCATAGAAAAATTTGGAAGTGGACACGATGCTTAATTAATCAACTTTTGATTAAATTTATATCATTTTACTTAAAATCCCAAATCATAGAGAACCGTCATAAATGATTGAAAGGTACAATTATTGGCTAGTGTGCATTTTTTTGGTTTAAGGTTTTTATGAATATTTATAAATTGCAATAGCGTTTTTGTTAGCGTTACAAAAGAATTTTTGTGTGGAAAAGAACATAATTCTTTTTATATAACTACGTCATAAATTTATAGTATTTAAATATTTTATTTACATTTGTAGATTAGGGAAACAAGAAATGCGAGTCGTTGGTTTGATTCATGGCTGTTTGAGTAAATGGTGTCAATAAATCCAAACTACCCAAAATTGTCCAAAATTAACTTACATTATTTTTGAAAAGGTATTAAATTCTACAAGTCTAGATTGGCAACGTCAATGAGAATTTATTGGCGTGGTCCTGACCATATACTAAAGAGAACAAGTCCCCTTCACTAAAAAAAATGTATATTAATGATAATAGATCAATTCTTTGAAAACAAATTTTAAAAAAAACTTTTTGAACAAATACCCCAAAATCCAAACTTGGTATATATATATATATATATCTAAATTAATTTTAAAATTTTATCCAATTAGTAAAGTAATTATCTATAAATCAGGATAAAATATTTATCTTTTATGAAAATATTCAAAAACAATTATATTTTTTATTAATTTATCAGAATAAATATTTATATTTTATAAAATGGCCAATGAAAAAATAAATAAATAAATATTGTTTTAAATTGATATTTAAAATTAATAAAATAATAAATGTTGTAAGTGTTTTGGATGTTGTTGTCAGATAAGAAAATTTATTCTCTCAATTGAGAATTTAATTATATTTTTTTGAAAAATAAATATTTTTATTCTGTTTTTTTTAATATACTTTCTTAGTATGGGTACTCTATAATCTCGCATCAATATCAAATGACCCTGAACAAAATTATTACAGTTTTAGTAACAAAAATCCCAACTCATCTATTAAGGATAAATTTTCAGCTCATTTATAAAATCTTTCACTTAATTTCAACGTATAGTTGTTTCTACAATATCCTAACTATTTAACATATAATATCACGTTGCTTAATTAGCTTAGAAATATGAAACCAATTTAAATGATAAATTACAGTCGTTTTAAGCATCAACACAAAAATATTGCATCCGTGTTTCATACATATAAAAGGGGGTCAAAGACTAAGAACAACTTCCAACGCTCTCAATAATCATGACCATAAATGTAGATTAATCGATTTAGACCGTCGAATATTATCAATATATGTAAATGTACGATTATACAAGGAGGAAGAAATAATATGGCCTCATTCAAAATATTTAAAATGAGATCATTCCTTTTCTAATAATTTTTTTTTTGTTTGTTTTGGTTGAGACGTGACATGATCTTGACCAAAAGAAAAAAGAGGTTCAAAGTCATGGAGTGATGAGGAGGATGGGGACATTGTCCGTACGAACGAGCTTTCCCCCTTAAAGCCAACAAAATGAAATTATTATTTCCCCATTTTGTAATATTTCTTTTCTTTTTTTAATTTTTCTCTAACTTTCAAATTCAAAGTCACCAACTTGTCAACTTCAATCGATCACTATAATATAATGTCCATATTCGATAATCTTATAAGAGTGGTCGCCATTCATTGAATCTAAATTTTGTTCCATAAGGATTATTTTCATTGTAGACTTATAAGAATGGACTCCATCAAAATCAATTACATTTTTTTTTTGTCTATAATAGCAAAAAAAAGAAGGTGAAATTAAAGATTTAGCGTTTTTTTTTAAATGATTGAATAATAATAGTATATACAAGCATTTGTTTTTAGATGTCTGTGTATTTTAAAAGGTTGATATTTATGATTTCAATTTGACTTTGAGCTTAGATGTCTACGAAATTCTTTAGTTTTAGAAACTCGAATTCATCCTATTTTTATATTTAATTCGTTTTATTGATAGAATACTTATTTTCTAAATAATTTTTTTTCCATTTTTATTCGTTTATTTTCTATTTCGATTTGGGTTTAATTTTTATAAAAATTTATATCAATTTAATCTGTATATCAAATGTTTAAATATATAATTATGTATTTTTTAGATCAAATCTATTCGATTACGTTTGGAAATTGGCACTCCTGATGTTTATTATTGGTTGTATGGATTCATAACATTTCCAAATATTTGCTAGGGTATTCATATGTATCTTGACCTCGTACTCAATGGGGTTGATATGTTTATTGTAATATTTTCTTATTTTTATAATTCCCAACTTATAATCTCGTTAGTTTATCATAAAAGAAAATCAAATTCCATCGACCATGGAACTTATTGAATAAGTAATATAAATATTCAATATTTAGCATAGATAATTTTTTTATTGAAAAGGTAAATATTAATATATATAATTCACCGATTGTCTTAAATATATTATAAATTACAACGAATATCAAACGATCGAATTGAGTATGATCATATATTAACAACAATCTTTGATCAATGTTAGTTTCGTCTTAAATATATTAAAGATTATTTCGAATGTCAAAACATCAATTTGGCGTAACGGTTCATAAAACGACAACCTTGACTATCATGACATCGATTAATATCCACAACAGTCCAAAGATGCGAATTAAACACGTTATTAAAACACAAACCATACAAGAGGAGAACGAAATGATTAGAGGCAATAATTAATTTGCGGAAAATAGAAATTAGAAGAGAGATTAATAAGACAAAAGAGTTGCAATTAAAAATAAAAAATAAAAAGGAACAGAAGTCAATGCCCGAACCATACAAGAGCTCTTGCGTTGAAGACAGTGAGTGCATGGTGCGTTCTTGACTCCTAGTTTCTAGTAATACCCATCTCTTAAAATTCCCTAAAGACAACTTAAAAATTAAAAATTAAAATTAAAAATTAAAAATAAAAAACTATGAAGTGAAATAACTAAGAAAAAAAAAACACCATCAAAGAGCATCGAAGATTCTTGAACCTCTCTCAACTAACACGGACTCTTCGATCTTCCCAGCATTGAAGAAGACTTAATTCCTCTGTCTTCCTTCTCATCATTGAATTCAAGAACAGAGAGAGGGAGAGAGAGAGGGAGGGAGAGGGACCCATCATTGCTTTCTTTTTTGTGTGGAGCAGTCTCTCAGGCAGTAGGACAGTTCAAGGCTGTCTTAATTTGGTGGACAGTTGTGTTGATGAGGTTATTAACCGTTGTCACCGACTCCATATTCAGCTTAGCAGAGGGCAAACTGCTCACCATTATCTGAAACGCCACTGTTATCAATGACCCACCAACGCCCCCCGACGATGACCTTCCCGAGCTCGTCGAGGCGCAGTTCTCATCATCCGTGGCGATTCTGCTGCTGCTACAGTCTGGCGAGATGGTGAATCCTGACGGCAATAGAGGAATGTATGAAGGGTCTTCTCCACTCATCGCTATGTGCAATGCAGATAGATCCACCGGGCTGTAAACCACCAGCGCTCCCGATGAATCTATACAGCTTTCTTGCAGTATCAGCATGTTGTTCTGCGACGCATTGAACGCCTGGTTTCGAGACATAAACACCGAAAAAAACGTGAGACTATTACAAAACGGTATCTTAGTTAGATTTGGCGAATGAAGACTCGTACTCGAAGAACGGATATGCAGTTTCCTGGATGTGATCCGTTTGCGATATGAGCAACTTCTTGAACTGCATTCCCATTTGAAAGAACATCCCACTGTACAGAACATTCGAATGCAGTGAGAATGAATGTGTATACTGCCATGGAATATGACACTTAAAACACGGAAATAACTCGGACCTGAGGGCGAGTTCGTTCGTCTTTGAGGAAATTGAAGATGTTTTGAGGAGAAATCGGTAGCCAGAACGTGGTGGCTGCACAAAGGATCATTCCATTCGGCTCAGGACTCTTGTGTGCAGTAACCCGGACCCCAACTTCATTCAATCCCGAGACAACGGTTGAACGGCTATTGTTAGAAGAGCCGGCACTTAAGCAGAAGTTGCTCACCATTCTTTGAGCAAGTCTCATCATGCTTCTCTTCCCATCCACTGATGGGATCACTGAAAAAAAAAAGGGTTGGAAAGATTATTAGGAAAAGGGTCACAGGATCAATGATAAGGATCAAGAATCGGGATCTTTTTTACCTCCTCCGAGATCTCGGGACGAAGTTCCCGACACCAATAAGGATGCGAACCTCTCGGACATTCTTTGAAGAATGGCAACCCAACGTTCTGCACCAAAAGCTTGTCCACTATGGATCGTTTCTCTGTACATCTCATGGATTGGTTCTTTCTCTTCGACATCAACATGCTCGACCCAAGTGACCTTTTTTCCAGTGATTCGAGACACAAAGTTAGATCATAGATCAACAATGGCAGATGGTTCATAGAGATTAGGGTTCTGAGATAGATATAACCTTGGAGTAGCCATTAGGCATGTCCTGAATCAGGCATCCAGAAGGAAGCCTATAAGCCCGAGAATGGGAAACGAACTGAGGAAGTTCATACGAGATATTAACAACCGCCCATGTTCCCTGCTCGATTTGCTGACAATATCGTAACATACAGAATTCCCGTGTCGCCACGAGGGGCGAAAGCACCTGTAGCTCCTCATACATCTGCACATTGAATGAACTCTTTAACAAATTTTTCGCATCGTATTATCATATCGAACGATCTTTCAGCTGGAAAAGTGTTTACCAAATGCAAAGAACCACCCTGTGCACCGCCCATTCCGGATGAAATCACCGCTAGGGTTTTCGAGGCTGCTACGATTGTCGGGAAAAGCTCTGCCCACTTGATCTGCACGTATAAATTTGAAGATGATACATCAGAAATACCAAAACTGTGAAAAAACTGTGTTTTTTGGATGATCAATCTCATGGCTTTGTCACAGATACTTACACAATCCATGAACATGTCAACAAGTGCAGAGGCATTCATGAAAACAACGGCAGAATATCTGGAAGCTTCGGTCCGAATATTAGGGTTCTTCCCTCTGCTACTTGGTCTCGGAAAGATACTCTCATAGCTTCCGAGGTTGAGGATGTCCCTGCAGGCGTCTGTTCTGGTCCAAAGAGGCTCATTCGTCTGGATAAGCCTAAGCAATTCCTCCATTGCCGTGACTGCAACGTCGGTCATAAGGGGCTTATCCATATCGGATAAGACCAAGTTCGGTTGAGATGGCAGATTCGGAATAGCCATGGAACAACTTCCAGGAAGAAGATCAAAATCCAGTGAAGGACCTCCTGCCATTCCTTGACCACCTAAACTAGCCATTGATAAGTCTAAAGGCGAGATATGCATCGGATGTAGCGGCGGGAGTTGAGATATCGGCCTTCCTATGCACTTTGCAGCAATACCCGAGACTCTTTCAAGCTGCGAAAACAATCAAAACCCGAGAATCAGAAGAAGATATCGGCCTTCCTATGTACTTTGCAGCAATACCCGAGACTCTTTCAAGCTGCGAAAACAATCAAAACCCGAGAATCAGAAGAACTACATCGATATTAGATACAGTATTTGCATGATTGGAACCTGTTACCAACCTCTTCTCTCAATTGTGCATTTTCCATACGAAGATTCTGCTCATCAAAGTAAGGATCTTCGCTAACAGGAGGACCTCCACAACTAGGGCATATAGCATTCTTCAGAGCTTCTCTTATGGCTATGTTTTCGCATCGAATCTTATCGTTTTCGACTCTCAATGCGCAATTATCAGCTCTCTCGTGTTGTGACTGTGAACATTAAGACATGAAATTTGCAACAGAATCCAAGAACTCTAGTGAGAATTCGAGAGAAAAATGGGTCGAATATCATGGAGGCAGAGTTCAGACAAAAGAGAAAGCACGTCCAAGAAACCAAACCTTCATCTGAGTTCTTCTGTTCTGGAACCAGAACTTGATCTGTCTTGGAGCCAAACCCAATTCTCTGCTAAGTTGCAGCCTTTGCTTCTCATCTGGATGTGGGCACTCCTTGAAGGTTCTGCATTCCAAATCGCATAAACATCAAGCGAGAGAGAGCGAGAGAAAGAGAGAGAGATGAAAGTATGGAGAATTACGCTTCGAGACGCTGAATCTGGTGAGCGGTGTGACGGTGATAACGCTTCTTCTTCCGCTCGGCGTCGGAGCCACCGACGCCGCCTTCGTGGCGTTGGCTTCCGCCGTCTCCGCCGCTCCCACTTCCGCTTCCGCCACCGCCGCCGACGAAATCCATCTTCATCCAACAAATGTTCCGACGATAGCAGCAACGGTGAACAGAAATAACCTTTTCCCCCCTTTCTGTCTCTCTTACTCACTGTCTCTTTCGCTCTGACTTTCTCTCGCTCTCACCCCCAACCAACAACCTGCTACTGGACCATCACTGCATTGTCGCCATTAACGCAGCCCACAAAAGCACCCAAAGACAAAAAAAAAAGTTGCAAACTTTCACACCCCAAGAAAAGCGAAATTTATCAGATTCCTCTAATAAGAGCAAACCAAAGAGTATATACTGATGAAAACGAAGGGATGCGAGCGAGAGGGGGAGAGAGAGAGATTAAAAGAAGGGGAGAAAACGAAACGGAAGAGAATCTGAGAAAAAGATGTGGGCAATGATTTCGGGAGGAGAAAGGGCTTTTTTTTTGGAAAGATTTGATACACAAGAATTTCCGAGTTTTTGCTACAGAGGAAGAATTTCGCGAACCCAAAACCCCAAAATCCAAAAAAAAAAGAAATTTATGGGGAAAAAATCGATTCTTAGCCGAAATTATTTCCCTTTCGTTCTACAGAGCCACTCTAGAGAGAGAACAAAGAGGTATCTATGTATGTGTCTACCTCTCAGCCTTCTCCTCAAAGCCTCACCTAAGCCGAAGCCGCCATTAGTGCTCCCTTTCTCTCCTTCACATTCATTACAGATTCCAAATCTCTCTCTTTCTCTCTCCCTACCTGTCTCCTTGAGAAATTGCGTAACTGATGGGTTTTAATGGCGTTTGACAGAGCCAATATATATATATATATATAGAGAGAGAGAGAGAGAAAGAGGTTTTAAAGTCTCCTACTCTCTCCATTACTGCTAAGTACTCTCACCATATTCGAGGGAGAAAGGCACGAACCAACCTTCCTTACTCTTTTTCCTCTCCACAACTAACTCTCAGAGTCAGAGAGAGAGGGAGAGAGAAGAAACAGAGTGAGAGAGACAGCTAGAGAGAGAGGCAGAGATTTTTTTCCGGTGATTTTAAGAGATGGGTTTGTTGCCGGAGACTTGTTGTCGCCGGAGATTGGATAAAGCCTGCGACTTTACGCACTTTCTCCGGTGGATTCATCATTCTCCCGTCCGGTGTATATATACCGACAAAAATCAACTTTTCTTGTTGTTCGCTGACCTCATCTTATTTTCTTTGCTTTTTCTTTCTTCGCATTCTGGGCTTATTTATTTCACAGCAAACTCACATTTTTAATTAATTTTCTAATTAAAAAATAAAACTCTTTTTGACAGTCAAGAAATTCAAACAGCAGAAAAGAAAAATTATGATAAATTGATGTAAGAAATTGGAAAATATTTATTTCAACATATAAGATAGTAAAAATAACAGAAGGGAAAAAAGATAGAATGATCTGTTGCACAAAATTATTTATTTTCTAAAAAGGCAATTTGATTAATAATAGTAATAATTTATAAATCCTTTACTAATGATAGTCATATTAAACCCTTACCAGATTTATCTATCGCATGTGAAGCAAAATCAAGCGTCATCTAATGCTTTATCCAGCTATTATTACTATTTAAATATTGTTGATTATTACCCGTAAAATAATTAATATTAATATTTCCTTTTCTTCAAGATATTAAATATATATAATATATCTGAAACAAAACCGTCACCTACACGATTTATTACTTTAAAAGAATCTTCGACTCGTATCCTTTCCACTAATTCTGTACAAGTAACGTTGACAAAATGAAACACGATTCAGATTTAAAATTAAAAGACAACTTTATATTATTAATTATAAAACTAATGGGAGAATTTTTTTTTATTGATTTCATTCGATCGAAATACGGTTTTTATTAAAAGGATATTGGATTTTCTATTTGATGTTTAGTTAATTAATTTAATTTAAAAATTATAAATATTTATGAAGAAACATACTCTTGGGTCACATTGACAAAGTTGGAAAGGGGTTGACAAAGAATTAAATAAAACATTTTAATAATGGAGTCATTCTCTCGCGAATTAAAATATAATCATTGTTATATGATATAACAATTAATTTACATTATTTTTTCTATACGACCTTGTCCTTTATTTGGTTCAATAAAATCAAATATAAATGTAAATTAGTGGAGGTGGAAGATGGTATAAATGCACATGAAGGGCATAAACATCTTATTAAACCATCAAGAACATAAAAATTAATTAACCCATTTTTGGAATTCAAGGTTTAATCAAATTTCAAATATGTCTATTTTTGTGGTTTAGTATAAACACAATTTGTATTATTATCCTTAAATTAGCATTCATGCTATCTGTACATTCCCTTGTGTTTTTATTTTAGATTTTTTTTTAATATTGGAAGTGATTAACAGATCATGAAGGAAACATTGGAAGTGTTTATGAATATTGAAAAGAGTAGTATTAATTAATTATTTTAGTATCATTTATAATTTATATATCGCCATATTCATTGATTTTTGGGACCTTTAATAAAGCGAATCCCAAAGTATAGTGTCTGGTTTTGGTTGCTTCATCTTGCAATGTCTATCCAAATATAACTATCATATGGACCAACTGATTACTTTATTTATTATCTCATAAATCAAAATTCAATTTAATATGAATCAATAATATTAACTCGTAAGTAGTATTACTGTCAAAGGAAAAAAATAGAAAAGAAAAAACGAAAATGTATTTGAATTAGTACAAAATAAAATCATTACCAAAGATTTTTGTTATTAAATATAGAATCGTTTTATGTTATAATCAAGTTTCAAAATTAAATTGGGTTAAATATGATAAATGTTATTTAATTCGATTGCACATATCCATTTTGCCAAAAAAAAAAACTTTTTAAACAGATACATAGTTTGCAGAAATACATGGAAAAAATATTAATCTTCTAATTCTTTTTTTTTTGACGGATTAGTGCATTTGTATTCTATTATTTTTCTCTGTTATTCTATTATTCATAGAAATTAATTTTCAATGGAACCATAAACCCTTTTTTTGCTCTTCCATTTTGTTTGGCTAATTTCGCAACCCACTGATGCAATGATATATATATATAAGATAATTTGCTATCGCATAATATTTTTTATCCATATCTTACTTGACAAATATATTTATTAATTCATATACATGTATTAATTTATTAATTTATTTACGTTTAGAATTGATTGAGATAAATTTCCCATCTTTTTTTTTTCGCGAAGTTAATCTTCTCGAAATGAAGAAGTGAAGAACTTCTCCTTCAGGACAAAGCAGATCCAGACGAAGGCTACGATCAACCAAACCAAACTTCGAACTGGAGAACCTTCTTGTCTCCTTTGTCCGTACACAATCTGCATCTCTTCTAGATTCTGCCTTGTTCCAGAAGTTTCCAGAGTTTTCCCTAGCTTTTCGGTTTCTTCAGCTCCAAGTAATCCATCTTTCATCTGGGTTTCTGCTTTCTCGGTTGACTTTCTCTTTTCCCCTACAGAATCTTGATCGGCTTTCATCTCTGGTTTCTTCTGTTCGAGTTCTCGTGTTTCTGTCTCTATGGTTTGCTTCTGCTTAACTGATAATGGTTTCTTGGGCAGCAAGTTACGTAGTGATGACAGTCTCGAAGCCTGAGGTTTCTCGTCGGGGATCGTCACTTTCTTGGCCTGCAAGAAAAACATGTCCGGTCGATACAGATTTTCAAAGGAATTTAATTACAGACGACGAGCTTCGGATCTGGTCTAGGTTAACTCACCAATCGCCTGAACTGGAGATTATAAATCAGTTCGATGTATCTTCGTTTCGCTTTCTTCTGCTCTTCGTTCACAACTCTCCAGAACCCATAGACACTTCCCATCTTCAGTAGCTTCTTGGCGTAGATCTTCCACGTATAGCTGCAAGAATTGCACGTAAAAACATCATAATATGTATGTATTGAATATATATATATATATGTATGTATATATGTGTGTTGTATGTCTTTATATCTACCATTCGTATATGCGTTTCAACCCATCCTCCGAAACCTTGTCCCAATACGAAGCATCGGTACGACATGTGCTGAAGAAATCTGCAATCTTGTCACTGGACTCGTCGCCATTGTTAGGGTCAATATGGAAACCGGAGATGCCATCAACAATGATCTCGGCCGGACCGCCTTGGTTAGTCGCAAACGTCGGTAATCCGCAGTTCATCGCCTCGATGACCGTTAATCCGAAAGCTTCGTACAGTGCGGGTTGTACGAAAACGCCCTTCGTATCGGCTACGCATCTGTACAGCTCCCCGTTCCTGTATCTATCGGTCTGTGCAGCGATCCATCTGAACTGCCCTTTGAGTTTGTACTTTTCGACGAGGTGGTGCATTTTCTTGATCTCCGCCTTTTCTTCTCTGTCGTTGGATCTCGAAACGTCGAAGAATCCGGCGACCACCACGAGGTTTGCCATCTCGCGGAGCCTCTGGTTCTTCCCGTACATTTCCACCAGACCCGTTATGTTCTTCACTGTGTCGAGCCTCGCCATTGAGAAGATGATCGGTTTCTCCTTTTCCGCTAGATATCCCCTGTTTCAGCCGACACACAGAAGTTGTATCAGACGGATACTCGGCTGCTACATGAGATGAAATTGGGTTTTGTTTTCAAGAAAACGTGAAAATCTGGCTCAGGTTCGGGTACTTAACTCGAACCAACCATAGATATTTTGAAAAATATTTGAAGTTTGTATTTGAATCTCGGGTTCAGATAGCCAAAACGGATGCGAGATCGGTAATGTCTCATAAGACCCGAGTTGTTCGGGTTTAGCCTCGAGTCCTCGACCCATAACCATCCGTAATATCCATTAACAGTTATAACTCAACCTCTGACAAGACAATCTATGTGCAAGTCCTGTCTTCTCAAAGGTAGATTGTCTGAAACTTACATGTGTTCGTCGTTGTCTTTCTCGTTGTAGAGAAGTTCTTGAATAGCGGGATGAAACTCCGAGAGCCGTTTTTGCTGCTGGGAGGACGGGAAGTATACAGACTGATCGGCACCAGGAGCTGCTATGTTGAACTTCGGATCAAACACATCAATGCCTGAAACCACTCTGCATAAGCTCGGCATTGTGAAGGCCGTGTGGCTCTCGTACTGTCCCGGCCTTTCCTTGCTGCAAGAAACCATACATATATATGTGTATGTTGATGTCTCAGAACTGATATATGATTGTAATGGCTGAAACATCTAAAGAAATACGAACCTTCCGGCGATTTCTTGGTAAGTACTCGTAATGATGAAGTCGGAGGCGTTCATTGCGATCAGATCAGCTGTGAATTGGCATGAGAAATGGTACTTTGGATCTAACTCCTTCCATTTCGCATCCGAATCCTCGTACTTTGTCTTCTCCAGTGCATGAGCAATCGTTCCCTAAGCGCATATATTCATCGACGATCAGCTCAGCTTCCACATTGTAAAAGGAAAATGAAAGGGTGGGGGGAGGATCAGTCATATTGGTTGAAGGAATTAGGGTTTTTCACCTGAGTGACGTCGAGTTTTGCAGCCATTAGAGACGCCACTAAGTTCCCGTCTGTGTAGTTACCGATTATGAGATCGGGTTTGCACTGTAGGCGTTCCGTGATCTTGCTCGTAGCATCCTGCAATGGCGGAAACATGGTTTTTGCTTTACATTCTGTACAATATGTATATCGACTTATATGAAGCAAACTTCATTCCTCACCTGAGAAAATCTTTCCAGGTAAGGGTAGATATCGAAACGGGAAACCCATTGCCGGAGAATCCCTTTCTCCGTCACGAAAGGAATCCGGAAAATGTGAGAATACTTAGTTCCTTCAATGGCTTCAAGCTCTTGGTCACACTTTGTTCCCCGTGCTTCGGGTATCAATCTCGTAACCTGCAGAACAAGGAAAAACAGTTGACGAAAAAGCCGAATGCATTGCAGAAACTGAACTCATCTCCTTTGTTTCAGTTTATGTTTTGTCGGAATCTGAAACTCACCACAAGAATCTGAGGCTTGAATCCGAGTCCCTGTTGGCTAATCTGAAGGAGAAGCTCTTCCTCTAGAGCTCTTACTTGATCAAGAATGTACACGACCTATGATCATTACACCGAGTTTCAGAAACTAAACTGTGTTTTACGCATATAGATACACTTATATATGCACCTGTCCTCCAGTGTCGGGAAATCCGAGCACGTCTTGCTGTCCAAAGTACCCGTGGATCGAGAATATCACAACGTTGAACACTGTTGGGAGCCTGCTGAAGAGCGATTCCAGCTTCGAGTTATCGGGAGCTTCGAGAATTTCCGAGAGCATGACCATAGTTTCTTTCACTCTCTCTGATGTATCTCCCCATCCTTTCTCGAACCCCATCTCCTTTAGCCTGAGACAGAAACGTTTCAGACCCGTGTTTAGAAGGAAAGAGAGGTCGTTAACTAGTTTCTTCGATCTGAATCGCAACGATAACGAAATGACAACCTCTGCGAGAAATCCTCGTATGGAGTGTGTTTCGGATAAGTTGAAACCATACTGATAGCAAGAATCAGTGCTTTTTGAAGCTTCTGGACCGTGTCTAGCTCTTCGCTGATCATCAGACTCTGCAGATTTGACGACATCTTTAACGAGTTGCAAATTTTCTCGAAGAAATATATACAATGTCGTCATGAAGAGGCTATAAAACAAAAGAGTGTGTGTGTATATATATATCTCTACCTCTCCGCGATGATTGAGGCCGAGCAAGTAGTTCAGCAAGGGCTTCGACTTATCGAGCTGGTCGCCGAGCTTGGAAGAGATGAATCTCGAGACGTAATCAGCTCCGTTTCCGATCGAAGAAGAAAGGCTCAGCCGAGGAGTCGTGAAATCGATCGCTCCAAAGTCTATTTCCAACGCGTTCTCGTCCTTGGCCCTGCAGACACATCAAAACGTTTAAAAGATCGTTTTAGATGGATCTTCTTGCCGTTTTTTGCTACCTTATAGGACTGAAAGAAGAAAAAAAAAATCGGATTTCGGGTAACTGCCGCTATGCTATACGAGACGAGAGATCGGGTTTGGTCTCGAGGAATACTCGAAAATCGGGGTTCTGATTCAGATAAAACCAGAAATTTTGAATACCCGACCGCATCCACCCCTATTAAGTAGGACCTACTAACCAGTTCTCGTCGAAAACGGATTCCTTGAGCTTCAAGTATTCCGCCGCCGAGATTTCATCAACCGATAAATCTGCAG
Source organism: Tarenaya hassleriana (assembly GCF_000463585.1). Classification (NCBI taxonomy): domain Eukaryota; kingdom Viridiplantae; phylum Streptophyta; class Magnoliopsida; order Brassicales; family Cleomaceae; genus Tarenaya; species Tarenaya hassleriana. The sequence goes on along the minus strand of NW_010965372.1, from coordinate 4,286,341 downwards.
AGTTCACTTTAACAAATTCCCAGAAACCGGGATTAGGCCTCGCCGCCAACGCGACAAACGGAGGAATCACCGCCGCCTCCTAAAACATTACGAAAACAAAACAAAAAAACATTTTATACGAAGAAGAAGAAGAAAAAAACATATGTTAAGATACTAAGTATAGTTAAGATTCATTCAGACATCCTTATAATACCTGAGTGCATGTAAGAATGTAACCAAACAGTCCCTCCAGGATCTTGCTTCGTTCACGAACGTCTTCTACAGATTTCTCTATCTCGCTCATCAGATTCCCTCGCTTCATCAACCTCTTTCCTTCTCCGACAAAGCTGTATATATACATTACCCGAACGTTTAGCCGGGAAAAAATGGATTCAAACTATCAAAAAATGTGCTGAAAACATTCATCAAAATCTGTAAAAACAGAGTTCAGAAAGATCTGGGACCTGGCAAAACATCTCTTCATATGATACCGACTTTGCTTAAACGCGTCGGGCATTTTCTCCGCGATCGAATCTGATCTCTGGAGCGGATATGGAGAAGAAAACGCCATTTTTTGACGAGCGGAAACAAATGTAGGATCAAACTGCTCTAAATCTTTAAAAGTTTGATCAATGGAGTTTGTGGATTTTTTTTTGCAGAAACATGATTCAATCATATGTATTTATAGATACGTATAAGGTGATGACGATGCATATATTGAAGGGGACAAAGAAAGAAGGAGATGAAATGGGCGAAGAACATTCGTTAGCAGAAAATTTGGGAAATCCAAAAAAGTTTGCAAGTAACTACTGGGAAAAAGAAAGAATATATGTGATTTTTATGGTTGAAGCAAAATCAGATATTGCACCTTTTGCTTTTTCGGGGGTCCATGTGGTATAATTTGAAACATGTGGGGAGCAAAACGAATTACTCCTTTTTTTACCCAACATCATAAACTTTGCACGTGCAGATATTTACTTGTATATACACTTTATATTTTTGGTAAAAGGCATCCTTATTGGCGGATTCAGATAAAATTACGAAAAGGGACGTATATAATTTTTTTTTTGATTGGGAAGACGTATATAATTTTGCATAGACAAATTTTATTTTTATGGGAATATTTAACATTTTTATCTGATTTTTTATAAAAGAATAATGATATTTTTTAAATTAATTTTAGTGGGCCTAAGGTGGGTCCGCTAACTCCGCTCCTGTCCTTGTATATGCATATACATATTATATACATATACATATGCGCATATACATATATATATATATGATATGTTACACGTGCAAACACTTATACACCTATATACGTACGGCATGCATATCTAGCTAACGTAGACTTGGTGGTATATTATGTGTATATATATACTGCAATATCTAGCTCTATAGATATACACTACATAGATTTTCAGATGGATGGCGGATCCACATTGATGGCAATGGGGCCTTTGCCCCCACTATTTGAATTAAAAAATTTTAATTTCCTTTGTAAATTTTATAAATTTGTAAAGAAAAATTGAAATGCCCCAATATTAAAACGTTAAAATTATAATTTGCCCCCTATTAGATATAATCCTAGGTCCGCAAATAAAATTGATCGAACAAATTCAATATTTCGGTCAAAATCATAGGAACGGTCCAAAACAAAAGCTCTCCAAATGGTATGAACGGTTGAAACTTCACGGTATGTGAATGTAACGTACCTTATAATACCCGGTTTGCTTCCCCATCAAATCCGGTCCAAACCCTAAACCGGTTTAACGAATAAATAAAAATTTTAAAGCACCGAAATAATATAAACCAAAATAGACAGATATATATTGGGCCTTGTATAAAGGTGACCAAATAATTGGGTTTCTATAGTTGGGCTTCGGCTCATCGACTGGTTTTAACAACACCGAGCCGAATCCAATACACGGTCGTTCCCTTTTTTTTCTTCCTAAGCCTCCCTCTCGTCCAGAGACTTCGACATGCTTAAGAAATTCGAGTAAACACCTCATGCTTTTGTTAGATTTAGGTTTAGTTAGTTGAATCGAGATCGAGACTTTTTTTTTTTCTTTTGGATGGTCTTGTTATGGAAGAATGTTCTCAACGTTTTAAAATGTTTACAAGAAAAAAGATTATTATATATATATATATATCAGATGTTCTTCCTCTTCCTGATTTCTTCCAAATTTTTATTTGATAAATTTATTTTCAAATTTTTGAAATGAGTCATAATAGTATATTTTGTAAATTGAAAAATTAAAATAATATATTTTAATTTATGAATTAGTTTTTCACCATATTATAAATTTAGAAATTTTAATGGTTTTTACCTGTATAGATAAGAAGGAAGGGTTCATTTTTTTTATGGCTCATGTTTGTAGTTAATAACATTGAGACGAATCAAAGCGTATGGGCAGACATTAATAAACTAACATGAGTTCTGTTATGAAATGAAATGCATAATTCTATTTAAAACCCAAAAGACCGAACTGATCCTACTTCCTTGGAAGACTGAATCAAAATCACACGCAGAAGAAAAACACAATTTAAAGTAGTTTAATAGAAAAGGTTTTTTGTGGCAACTCTCTCTCGTCTCAACCAATTCCGGAATTTTTTTTAATTTCCTACTAAACTTTACCAACAGGACCGGCCGTAGCACTCGTGCATTTTATTATTATTATTATTATTATTATTATTATTATTAATAATTTATTAAACATGGTGATATTTTATAGGTGGGAATGATTGTTTTGAATGCATATTTGTCTTTGGTGGAAGATCAATGTCACAGCCTGATTTTTCTTTCTTAAGTGTTTTTTTTTTCCACTGGCTCCCTTGGGAAATGCGTCGATATTGGAATGCGAATGTCAAATGAATATTTCTGTTGTGGTTATTTGATAGTACAATTACCATGAAAGATATATAATACCAAGAAAAAACGAAGGACTAATATATATTCATATATATATATATATATGTGTATATAATTTGATTGGTTGAATAATTAACTTCACACTAATAAAAACTGTAAAAAAAAATAATGCATATATTATAGCATAATATATAAATTCTCAAATTCACCGTAAAAAGAAGGTGCATACACATTAATTATGTTATTTTATGGAATTGTGGTTGTTCTAGTTTGTTACACCATTACATGTTTGGATGAGGCTTTCACTCGTTTTAGAATAAAAGATAATATACGGCTCCATGCCACGTCCAAAACATAATTAAATTAGCTCATATACATATATATTGATGAAGATAAAATGTATCATCAATCAGTCATTATTAATAAGACAACGAAAATAGAGAATATCTAACTCGTAAAATGGTGAAAAACTAATTAATAAATATTTCGTTTGATAAATTTATTTTCAAACTTATAAAATGTGTCATTTTAATTACCAAACGAATTTGTAAATCAATGTCATTAATATTTTTCTGACACAATTAAGAAATCATAATAACACATTTTGTAAGGTTAGTTTAGAAATTTTAATGTGATTTACCATATTTTGTTTATTAATTTTATATGAATTAACTTAAATAACGAGTGACTAATCTGTTTTCCACTCGTATATATACATATATACATAGCTTATACATGAATGTACGTACATACGTACGTATATATGTGGATGGGTATTGGTGGCTGATGAGGTAGGTTACAAAAAAGTAGGGAGGTGTAGGTTAGAAAAATTGATTCAACCCGGGAGGGGAGACTTTGAAAGGTTAACGAAATCTGCCCCACCAAGCAATCTCCTTTCTCTTAGTCAAGTCCCTTTAATCCCATGTTTACACATCACATACATATATATACATATATATATGTGTGTGTGTGTTCATATATCATATATGAAAATAAATAAAATATATATATAAAAAAGTAGATTACTTAAAAAGGTGTGTTGGTTAGGGAAGACGTTGGCATCAGTCGCCGGTGGAGAAGGTCAGTCCAAACCCTCTCGACTCTCTAACGGAATTTCTTGTTCCTCCCTATTCTTATTCTCTTCCTTAATTCTCATATCTTGCATCTATATACACACACATATATATATGTATTTTGTGTGTGTATATGCGCTGATAATATATATGTGTGTGCTGTTGCTCTTCAGCTTTCTTATTGTTCCGACATACCCATCTCTCATCTTCCCCCTACCTTCACAAAAACTTAGGGTTTTCAAAGTTTATCTCTCTCTATATATATATATAGGCATAATTGATCATTAGGTTTACGTTATAATCTTTGAGGTTTGGAAGATTAGGGATTGGAGAGGTGAGAAATATGTGCAGCAGAGGTCATTGGAGGCCTTCCGAGGACGAGAAGCTCCGGGAACTCGTCGAACAATATGGGCCTCACAATTGGAACGCCATCGCTCAAAAGCTCCCCGGTCGATCTGGTATATACACACACACACACACATATACATATATATATAAACCTGTGTGTGTATACATAGGTATATCATCATGTCATGTCCTAGGTTAGAGCAGGTGATGTACATGAGGTTGATTGAATCCGTTTCATGTACTTGAATGTTATCTTTAGGTTAATAATCTCTTCTTCTGATGTGTTACAATTATCAAGTACTGTGATAACTTGCAGGGAAGAGTTGCAGATTGAGATGGTTCAATCAATTGGATCCGAGGATAAACCGAAACCCTTTTACCGAAGAAGAAGAAGAAAGACTATTAGCCTCCCACCGAATCCACGGGAACAGATGGTCGGTTATCGCTAGGCTTTTCCCCGGCCGAACCGATAACGCCGTCAAGAACCATTGGCACGTCATCATGGCCCGTCGCAGCCGTGAACGGTCCAAATTGTTTCGCCAGGCCCCCAATAAAAACTCTTCTTCTTTGGATCATCATCATCATCATCATCATCATCACCATGGTGTCGAGAAAGCGATAAGCACGGAGATTAAGGGACCGGGTTTTAACAGTTTAGAATCTGGTGATGGGAAAAGAATGCCGTCGGCTATAATTCATTATCCTTACAAGTTTTCACAGATCAATCATCTTATGTTTCTCAAGGAGTTCTTGACGTGCAAAGCAGGGTTTCAACAAGCTCTAGCCACCGAAGGTAATTGTTCCGTTGGTCCATAAGAACAAAAATGTTTCCTTGCAGGATTTATGATTTGTTCTCATTGAATTCAGGTCATTGTGAATATATATATACACACACACTGTAGTTAAACCGTTAGGTCATGGATCTTGGTGCATGGATCATATAAAACTATATAGTATATAGCATTCATGCATATGGTCTGTTGATTATGTGAGTATCATCAATCATTAGCCATTATAAAAACCCGGATTTCATGTTATGGATGAAACCTTCAATCGTAGGTTTCGACCAAGAAACCGTATAAATCTGTTATATATGTAGTCAAATAACTTGAAGATTTTCCACGAGAGTACTTATACGAGTACATTTGTCATTTGCCCATCCACACACACACACACACACATGTATATTATATGTATAATGTATGCAACACACACACACACACACACATATATATATATATATATATATACGTAGCTCTAACTTGTTATTTCCATGCTAGCAGTGAACCGAAGTAAAAGACCGATGGAGTTCTATGATTTTCTCCAAGTTAAAAACACGGATTCGAACGACAGCGAAGTGATCGGAAATTCCAAAAAAGACGGAGAAGAGGTCGATCAAGTTTCTGACGAACACAGCCGCGCCAACAACGGCGATGGAGTTCCCTTCTTCGATTTTTTGTCTGTCGGAAATTCCGCCTCCTAGGGTTTGTTTGAAACGTAAGTAAAACCCAAAATGTAGCTTTTAATTTCTTTCATCAATTATAACCAAAGTTTTAAGTAGGTCGATTAATTACATCGCTTGCAAATCTTGAAAACATAACTAGTTCTTGACCTGACGAACTGTGAAGAACAAGATTGTCTGTTCATGTTTATATCTATATATATACACACACATACTTTTTTCGTTTATTTATTTTGCCGAATCGATACGACGTGATAACAATGGATGTTTATAAAAAAACCAGAGTTTGGATACTTTTAGATATTTTTACATTCTTATTACAACCCTAAGTCGATATATTATAATAGGACCGTAAGTAATATTTAAATGTTAGTAACGCTGAAACCTTTACGGTAACGTTCGTGATTAGGTGCGAATTAACATTTTTTTTATATTGTTAAGTCAAGAAACCAAAATGATGTACGGTACGTTAGATATCTACACACATTAGCAAAGTGATCAAACATCTCACGCTACGTACGTACGCACCGGTGAAATCTTGTATTTGCGTAATTAATTAAGTGCATGCATGCAAAATTCATATAATTAACTCATTTACCTACGTAACCCAATGATAAAAAAAGCACAATCCAATTTAAAATTCTTACGTTGGATGATTTTTAGTATTAAAGGCTGTAACGGAAATAATTATCAGTCTCAACTAATCTAATTTTATCAATGCCAAGCACTATTTAATATCTACAAATTAGATCAGAACAATTACAACTTACAACTAATATATAAAAAAAATAAAATAAAAATTATTGGAGACACTTGTTTATTCTCGCTAATAATATATAAAAAAAATCCACCACACAATATTGATTTTTTTTTTTACTAAAATTGTCTGCGAGCCAAAAATAAATAAATAAATATCGGGGATTGTTCCATCCTAATTAACATAAGTTGTGATATCATTATTTGGAAACAGATCATTAGAAAAAAAATGTATTTTGATGGATAATGATGATGATTTATTTTTTTGTAGTATTTAATTATATAATAGAAAGAAAAGGTTACGTTGGAGTATGGAAATGATTAAGTCGGGTGTAGTTATCAGCCACCAAGAAAGAAAATTCAAAGTAGCAAATGTACCTTTTGTGAACTATATATATATATATATATATATATATATATAGCATGTTTGAGGCATACAAAATTCAACAATATGAAATCACGCGCTACTGATGATAAGAGCATGTTAGTAATATATAGTTAAGGACTTTTTAGTTTAAGTCTGGAAGATGGACATCAGTAGTAGGATCTAAGTCTCACTTGTAACATGTATCTAACCGCCCTTCACGTATTATTTTAATTAATTTTTTTTTTATCACAAACATCCATTTTATTTGTTTCCTTAAAAAAATTCCCCGAATTTTAGGGAAACTAGTTAGGGTTTCCTCGTTGGGTGAAGAATGAAGATATTATTATATCACCATGATTGTTTAAAAGGCGCGGGTCGAAATAAACTACACGCAAATACAATTATAATGTCTATATATTGTTAAATTTATTATGACATTTAAATTTGTGTTTCCGAACATTTTATAAATTATCCCTATATTATATATATACATATATAATATCCATATAGAAAATCTTATTATTACAAATTAATAATACAGAGAAAATAAAAAGACATTACACGTAATCCAATATTATTCGCCGAAACCTCTCCCTCTATCTAATAATAATAATAATAATAATAATAATAATAACAATAATAAAATAATAATAATAATAATCTAAGAAAATTCAATGAAAGATTGATTATAAATTTGAAATTATCAAGATTAAGATTACCATTAAATCAATAATGCCTAGAGATTCTATAGCAATAAACTGTATTACTATTTTTGTTACTATAAAAATACAATTTTTTTAAAAAGAAATTAAAATTATAATGCACTATCATTTTGTGTGTCTTAGTATTAGTAATACTTTGATTATACAAAATGACCAATTTTTTTATTACCTTTTTGTTTCTAAGTGACGCAAAATTTTGTCGTCGTTGTTATGTTTCTTAATAGCATCCTTATGCAAGATTTTTGGTAAGCAAAGAAAGAATTTCAGAACTAGAAAATCACAATGTAAAAGAACAAGTCGTAATTGGACCTTAAGTTTAGAGAATATGCAAATTAAAAATTAAAATACATTATTTGGTAATTTCTAAACGTTTGAGGCAAAAAAGAAGATTAGAAATTCTGGAGGATTAAACCATAAATAATAATAGATGGAGACAAAAGAAGAAGTTACTCGTTATTTCCGCACGATTAAAGGGTGAAAGGGTAATTGTAGCACCGCAAACGCTTTGAGACGCTGAATCAGACACCACACCCCGGTGCGTCTCCAACGCCGGCTGGAAACGCACAGCAAATGAACAGATTTACAAATCGCTAATTTCACCATACAATAATCACTCTAAAGATCTTCGTCCTCCACATCGACGGATCGAGCAAAACCCGTAGGTCGAAGAACCGCCATAGATATGGCGTCGAAGGTGACACCACCTCCTCTTCCGAAATCAGGAGCAATCTCCAAAGGCTACAATTTCGCTTCCACTTGGGAACAGGTTCTTTTCTTCTCTTCTTCTTCTTCATCTTCCATGTTGTCGTCATTTTGCGTGATTTGGGCTCCAGATCCGCAATTGGATTGAATTTCTGTTCAACGGTAGCGCTGATGTTGTCTACGGATCTGGCATTTTCTTGCTGACAATACCGAAGAGACTGGTAGTTTTTGTTTGCTCTCTTCACTTCTGGTCTCTCAGTGAAGTAATTTGTGTTGCAGAATGCTCCTTTGACAGAACATCAACAAGCAGCTATTGCTTCCTTGTCTCATGCCGTCGCTGAGCGGCCACTTCCTGCCAATCTTGTGAGTCTGGGTTTTTGTTGTTGTCCCCCTTTTGTTAATGGACCGTTTTGAACGTAAGGCTGGAGATCATTTTTGGGTTTTCGTATGATTTCGCTATTAGTTCACGTCTTCAGGTGCATGATCATGTTCAACGACCCGAGAATGGCTTGTCTGTCGCAGGAGAGGATGCGAATGTGGGAGATTCTGGAGCAATTGAAGCTGTTTTGACTAGTACCAGTCAGGTAATCTTGCAAACTTGATGTTCCAAAGATGGATAAAGGCTACAGAGGCCATGTTTGGCAGATCTGTGAAAGAAGTTTGTGCCAGTACATCAGAAATTTTATATGCTTGTGTCGAGTGGTCGTTTTGACTGACTCCTTTTTTTTGGTCTTAATTGCAGTTCTATAAATGGTTTACTGATCTTGAATCAGCTATGAAGTCTGAGGTTAGTGATAGTCATGTTGTTGACTAGTAGATAGTCTAGAAGCGCTGCTTGAAGTTTACCTAATTGATGTGTTCCTCTCTGCTATAGACCGAGGAGAAGTATAGGCACTATGTCAACACTTTGACTGAGCGGATCCAGACGTGTGATGATATACTTCAGCAGGTATGTTTTCCTGCAAAGTTTGCACATTTCTGCAGTTTTACCCTTCCAATTAACCATATATGCATTCTTACAGTTATTGACATTTGGAGTCTCCTGTGCAGGTTGATGAAACGCTTGACCTATTTAATGAATTGCAACTACAGCATCAAGCTGTAACAACAAAGACAAAAACTCTTCACGATGCATGCGACCGGCTGGTATTGTTTTCTTAGTCTTTTATTCAGCAAGATGGTTTTGTGTTTGGCAAGATGGTTTTGTGTTTGGCAAGATGGTTTTGTGTTTGGCTTTATCTCTCATGTCTTTTCCTCTTTGGCTGACTATTAATACCAAAACGGCAATCAGGAAAATTGGCTTAATGAATCATGGCTGATCAAAAGCTACTGACATGCCATTCGATTCTTTTAGTTATTCTGGATAATCTTTGGTTTGATTGGTTTCACTGAATCCCTTCTTTTACCCAATCTAGTTAATGGAGAAGCAAAAACTTATGGAGTTTGCTGAAGCACTTCGGAGTAAGCTCAACTATTTTGATGAATTGGAGAATGTAAGATTTGAATATTGGCTTATCAGTAGTGGTTTATTTTATGTTGTATTATCGATGTTCTGTAGCTTGAGAAGAGAGTTCTTCATGTTTTGTTCTTTAAAATCTTTGATTTGATATCGGACGTTACCGTGGTAATTTATTTCACAAAATCTGTTTAATACGGAGTGATCACAAATTAAGGGCGTGCTTCAAAAGGGTATTAACTTGTCTATTGTTATTTAATTTTGCAGATATCCTCCAATTTCTATGCTCCTAATATGAATGTATCAAACTCAAACTTTCTCCCTCTACTGAAACGGCTTGACGAGTGTATTACGTAAGTAAATTGCACTGAATTCAATTCCTGAAATTACATTCATGACATGGGAGTTTTCTGAAAGAAAGACTTTTGACATCTTGTTTCTCCCTTCAATTGATTGTTATGCGTTTCTTTTTACACTGGGTTCTTGTAGGTATGTCGAGAGCAATCCTCAATATGCAGAATCTAGTGTTTATTTGCTGAAATTTCGTCAGCTCCAGGTGCGCAAAGTGATAGAGAAATTTTTAAGTTGGCTATCCCGAAGAATTTGTAGCTCTGTCTTTATTTTCGTCCCTCTATCTCAACACTTACAAGTATCATGTATACACACACATGCACAAGCGCAAAAACTCTTGCGTATTCATAGGGGAAGTAAGTCTCCTGTAACATCGGAAATGAGAGAAAACTCAGGAAAGATGCTAACATTAATTATATTTGCAGTCGCGGGCACTGGGCATGATCCGGGCATACATACTTTCTGTTCTTAAAACTGCTGCTTCCCAGGTAAGTTTTCTTCGGTGACATGCATATACATTTGCAAACTTAAGCAAATGATTGTTTATAGTATATATGAATGTGTATATACGTGTTTGCATATGTATGCATGTATAATATATGCATGTACAACTAATTGATTGTCTATGCCTAGTTCTTTGATCTACGAGTTGTTGTTTCCATTGTCAGGTTCAGACAGCTTTCCGTGGCAATGCTGGAAACAGAGCATCCGTCTCAGAGGGTCTTGAGGCATCTGTTATCTATGTTCGCTTCAAGGCTGCAGCTAGTGAGGTGATATATTTCTCTTTCCGAGTTGGTGCAGAAGTGATAGGACTGCAATATTAAATAAAACACAGAGAAAAATAGTTTGTGAAATTCAACTTTAACTTCATTCTTGTGAAACTAAGTGTTGATATTAAGATTCCACAATATATTGTTTGTCATGGCGTTGGGTACTATTATTTGTGCAGCTTAAACCTGTCCTGGAGGAAATCGAGAGTAGATCATCAAGAAAGGAATACGTTCAAATCCTTTCTGAATGCCACAGACTATACTGTGAGCAACGGCTTTCTCTGGTGAGTCAATTGTCTGGAACTTCATATGGTTTTAGTTTCTATCTGCAGGTAATTATAACTTCTGGTGGTTATTTGTTTCAGGTAAAAGGCATAGTTCACCAGCGGATAACTGAGTTTGCCAGGAAAGAAGCATTGCCATCATTGACTAGATCTGGCTGTGCATATTTAATGCAGGTATGTGAGAGAAAAAGAAAGCTGGAAAACCCTCTTGATTCATATTGGATAATGCAAATCTCGCCATTTGAAATATAAAAGATCTCTCTTGCACATAAGGAGACGTGATAGAAACACAACACAAGAAGAAACAGAAAGAATTTGGAAAAAGGAACAAAAGTAAAAGTAATAAGTATTCCATAAATAAAAAATTATCAATTGTTAGTTCCTCGCCTATGGGATTGGATTCCTAGCTTTCTTATGGTATATGCTTGAGTCTCTGTGGTGATGCGCCTTGGATCATCATATATTAACCATATGCCTTTGGTCATCATAGCAGTTAATCTTTGTGCTTTTTTGAAGGATAGATGTCTGTTTTGCGAGATAAGTTATTGATCGGATAATTAGCTTTTGGCTTGTGAAAGATTTCAGAGATCCTTGTTGTATTTGGTTTTGTGGTCCTAAAACTATTGCGCTTCTTACTTGACCCCGTTATAAATTTTCAGGTTTGCCAACAAGAGCATCAAATGTTTATTCATTTCTTTCCAGCATCTTCAGAAGACATTTCAAGTCTGGCACCTTTAGTAGACCCTCTGTAAGTTTTACCCATGCATCCTTCTGTAATGACTACCTTTGTTGTTTCTATTAAGGTTAGTCCTCAGAGGCACTTTTGGCGCTTCTTAAACTGAAAAATTGTAACTTGAAACAGATTGGATTATTTTGACCATGAACATATTAAAAAATTCAATAGTTCAGAAGTATCAGATTTATGTCTGCTTCCCACACTACCTTATTGGCATTTATCAATATACTCTACATCTGATATTCCCTCCCATGCTTATGGTACCTCATCCTGTTCTACAATATTGGCAAAATTTTGTTGGGGTCACTTTCCTTTTATTTTGATATAAAATTTGTAGATTTTTTAGGAGCCAATAATCTGTAGTCAATTTATATGCTTCTGGTCTTGCATTTCTTGGGTGGAAAAATGACTCTGGTTTCATAAAATATGAGTAAGCCATATGTAACTTGGTTTATCTTTTTGGAGCTAACATGGACTTGTATGCCTAATATTTCACGGATTTTCATGGTTCTTACACCTTGCTCACTTGTCTACAAAATCATTGTCTTTGCTTTATTCTTGGCCAGGTCTATGTACTTATATGACATATTGCGTCCAAAACTCATTCATGAAACAAATATTGACCTTCTTTGTGAGCTCGTCCATATCCTTAAAGTTGAGGTCTTGGGGGAACAACCTGCTAGACAAAGTGAACCCCTGTCCGGGCTACGACCTACACTGCAAAGAATTTTAGCTGATGTTCACGAGAGGTTGACTTTCCGTGCCAGGACACATATTCGGGATGAGGTAAATTATATACTTCAGCAGAAATTCTCTCGTGTTTTTTCCCTGTGTAAAGATACATATATTTTAATGCCTTTGGATTGATCGGTCTTTCTTTCTCTTTAGCTTTTACTTCTATACAAGCTAAATACTGGACTGCTTGAATTCGAAAAACTTTGTTAGTTTAGTTTGTGATAAAGGATTTTGTTTCCCCTGAGTTGGTTGGTCTTGAGTCTGTTCTTCATATCGCAGATCGCAAATTATATTCCATCTGATGATGATCTGGATTACCCTGCCAAATTGGAGAAGTCTTCCGATGCAACATCCGAAACTAATCTCGTGGTCAGAATGACATTATGGTACTGTTCTATGGTTTGGGTAGTCTCAAGTTGCTTATTTTCTTTTTAAAAGTGCAGGATGGGGAAAACCCTGATGTATTCAAGACTTGGTATCCACCTCTGGAGAAAACCCTTTCATGTCTCTCTAAGTTATACCGTTGCTTAGAACCTGCCGTCTTCACGGGACTAGCTCAGGTTTAGATTGTTCTATAACTGTCTAAAATCTCTTTGCTTTTCCTAAGTGCTGCCTAACACACTGTCTCATCTGGTTTTCACAGGAAGCAGTGGAAGTTTGCTCTCTGTCAATCCAGGTAGGCAAGCTAGAAAAAAGCAGATCTTGTTGGTTTCTTTTGTTTCTGTGTTTTCTGATTCTCCTTGAATACTACCATTCTAAGACAGACAAAGATAGGTCTTTTCGCAGAAAGAACATCTTGTTTTGTTTTATGCTACTAAGCTTACATGTATCGCACATCTTCCGCAAGCATTCCTCTTATCTGTGTTAAAATATGCAACAGAAAGCCAGTAAGCTTATCACTAAGCGCTCAACTCCAATGGATGGGCAGCTTTTCCTAATCAAACATCTCCTTATATTGAGGGAACAGGTTATGTCTGATTATCTTTTATTACCTTTTCTGGTTATTTGGTTTTATTTTTAACAAGTTTTCTAATTTGTTTCTCCAGATTGCCCCTTTTGATATTGAATTTTCTGTCACCCACAAAGAGCTCGACTTCTCTCATTTGTTGGTTAGTTCCCCGTGGTCCGATTGTTTGTTTGCCATTGAGGGTGTTTCCTTCTATACATCCACAGTGTTTCTTGCTTTGTTTTGGTTTTACCACGCTTCTCTTAACAACTTTGCCTGAAATAACTTGGTCAGGAACACTTGCGAAGGATTCTTAGAGGTCAGGCCTCACTCTTTGACTGGTCAAGATCAACTTCCCTGGCGAGGACCCTATCGCCTCGAGTTTTGGAGAGTCAAATTGATGCCAAGAAGGTTTGTGGCTTTTATTTTCTGTCAACTAATGACCTTAGGTTTACTTCATGTTTATTTGTGATCTAGCTTTGTTGTTTTCATATGACAATGAGATTGCATTCACCGTTATGCAAGATGGATACACTAAATCTTTGGAGAAACATTAGAAATTGGATTTGATAATCTGGAGTACACTTCTGCCCCTGTTTGTCGGAAAAGCAATATGGTGCTGACAGGTTTTAATTCTCAAGTGAGATGGTGGAAATAAATCTTAGTATTTCACAACATGTATTTTACCAAGCTCTTCAAATGACCAGAAACTTGTCTCTTTTATTTTGAACATTAATCAGCGGTATTCATGTAACTATTTTCATTGCAACATTTTTACACCTATCTCCAAGTTTAGTTTTGGAGGAGACAATTTAAATTCTTTTGGTATGTTGAACGGTATATTGCTATTTCGAACCTCACGTTTCATTCCTTTGATTGGATATGATGTGTGGAGGAAATCGTCTGTTTGCAGGAACTGGAAAAATGTCTCAAGGCAACCTGTGAGGAGTTCATCATGTCAGTCACTAAGTTAGTTGTGGATCCTATGCTTTCATTCGTTACCAAGGTGGGTTTTAATGTTTGTAAGATTTTAGTTTTAGATTTATGATTGAGGTTGTCATGGATGGGACAAACATAAGATCATTTAGTCATTTAAGGACAAAAGATTTTAGTTTTTAGATTTATGATTGAGGTTGTCATGGAATGAAGCTTCAACGAGAGCTGGCTGTTGAGCATCTCTCTCACTGTTTCATTGTCCAGAAAACTTTATATCTCCTTTTGAGCATCTGAAAACAGCTTTCGATTTTAAATTCTTTCAAAGACATGTGCATCTGATTAATATAATGCACTGAATGGTGACGGGAGGGGTGATAATACTCTATTATAGAATAGTGTGATGTTTATGGTGTATTTGTTGATCATATAATTGTATGTGCAGGTCTCTGCCATAAAAGTTGCTCTATCCACTGGAACTCAGAATCAAAAGGTAGGGTCTGTTATGGCCAAGCCGATAAAGGAACAAGCTTTCGCTACTCCAGATAAGGTGGCTGAAATTGTTCAGAAGGTACGGAATGGTTTGGATATATATATATATATATATATATATAAGAAATGGGGTAAATTTCATTTTATTTGTTGCTCCAGTCACAAACGCTCATGTGATAGCATCATCTTGCTCAAAGACATGGCATATCTCATAGTAGTTATTTTCTCATTGCTTGTGGTCTACACCATTGTCTAATTTGGGTGGTTATAACTGATCCAAGCTTGTAGTTATTTTCGTCATGTTTGTGATCTCTTTAAAGAAGAGATATCAAGCATGCAGTGATCGCTTGCCTGCTTTAGCTTTGATACTAGTGTACCAAATTAAGGCATAACCAATTAACCGCATCTCTCCGTGCCTTCAGAAATTCTAGGATGACCATAATACTGGATTACTGGTGTGAGAGCATTAAGTTGGTATCTATATTCCAGATGCAATAGATGTTTGAGCTTGTGACAACACCTTCTTGAAATTGTGAACATCATTCTTTACCTTTGGTTGATTATCTTTTCTTGCACTTGGATCAGGTAAATGCTGCAATCCAGCAAGAGCTGCTGCTCGTCTTGGCAAAAATGAAACTCTATCTGCAAAACCCATCAACAAGGACAATTCTTTTCAAGCCAATCAAGTAAGTCCGTTGCTAATAATGTCGCAACTTTCTTGGATATCTTTGGTTGGCTTCAATTATGCTTAACTGTTGTCTATTTTGTGCTTCTTCTGTTCTGTTCTGTTCTATTCTGTCTGAATGTTGCTCTGAATCAAATATCTTACCAGTTTGAACAACTAAAACACGTAAATAGGAAATATGGCCTTAAAAGATGTTTTAGTGCAGCTTAAGGAGAAGTTTAGATCCATCCAATTCCTTGTCCCCACCAAACACAAGCCTGTTACTCAATTGTTTTTCCTCGTGGTTTTGTGAGGAAAAACTTCACTATGGGCTATACGATGCAACACCCGGGAAAGTATAAGCTTTTCATCGTTTCTAGTGATATTTGAACATCTTTTATTTTTCACTTTGGCCTAGTTGCCAATTTTAATCCCCACAAATCGCGGGTGTAATGTTCAAACCCTGGATATGTCATGGACGCTGCATCGATTGATAGTCGAATATTGTGATCTTGTTAATGTGGCCATAAATATAGGCGACACTAAAATAGTTTACACTTTTATTACCGACATTTTTTTGTTTGTTTGTTCAGGACGAATATTGTGGAAGCTCACGCCCAAGTTGAGTCCTTGCTCAAAGCCGAGTACTCGTCGAAAGAGCGAAGCGACATCAAAATGATATCCATTCAGGATTTGCAGACGCAACTCGACAATCTGCTTTAGGTATTTCCCTTTCCATGCTCATCCACTTCACCTCTACCGATCAAATCATTCGCGAAGTGGTTTCGTCACAGAGCCGAGTGAGAGAGAGGATAATCTTCGGTTGTTCATCGGAACAGATGCCATCGTTCACGAACTGTTCTAATACTCTACAGGTTTAATGGCTTCAACAACTCTTTTTTTTTTTTTTTTTTTAATGGTTTCACCAATAGCTGTAAAAGCTAAAAGAGCTATTTACACGAAAGAGTTCACTTTTAAGTTACGAGATCATATGGTGTGTGATCTTTGTTGGACAATTGGTGAAATTTAGGGTTAATAAATATTCATATACAAATAGCTAATCTTATTCATATACAAATAGATAACTTTTGGATGTGAATTTTACCAATAGGTCTTAAAATGATGGTGGGAAACAGTATATGATTAGCCTCGAGTACCATTTGCCAGAGTCGTTCACATGTTGTATTTGTGTAAGATCTCAAACTTATCATATTACATTTCTGAAAGTGTAGTACAGTGATTTCCACATGTGGTTATCTCCTTTCTTTCTAATTTAGCTATGGTTATGGAAAAGATTTATTATTTTCTACTTTGCAATGATAAAGGAATGATTTTCATGTAATATATAAAACGAATTGAATCTATCATATGGTATTTTGCTCTAACTGGAAATTAATTTTAATAAATGGAATGATGCATATTAACTAATATTTTTGAACCCTGAATTGGGACTAAGCACAAAACTAACAATGATTTAGACCAGTCTATTGGAACCGTATCATAGTAAAAGAATATGCCATATTCCTTATTTTATATAAAAAAATGCTATTTTAAACCAAATTGAGTAGAAAAAGTATTAATTCCAACATATTTTATATGAGGGAAGGCTTTTCGATATGGCAATAACATATTACTTTTTTATTTCCAAAAAAGAAGAAGATGAAAATCAGTAAAATAACTTGAAACATTTTGCCTTGTCATCTACAGATACATTTGTGTGTGTGTATATATATCTTCTAATGCCTTTATCGAAAAAAGATGGCATTTTTTTAATAGGCAATAAGATAATTAGAAATTGGAAACGACAAAAATTTAAAATCCAAAACTTTGCAGTAAATGTCCGAATCATTACATCCAATGGCTGAACACATTGTTCGTCTCCTTATTCTTCCTCCTCCGATCTGTAAGTGCATTCCTCTTTCGCTCACCAGAAATGTAATTTCTCGATGGATCCACGAACTTCGCGAATTGTTTTTTTTTCTAATTGTTTAGTTTTCTTTTTCGGGATCTCCAGGTCTTTGCAATCTTTTCGATGCGCGTTGGAGCATGATTCTTGAGGATTTCTAGGGTTTTCTCTTGAACCCGTGGTTGATCTTCCCATCTGCTTCGTTATTCCGTAAGAGAGCGTGAGGCTTTGATTGTAGGGTTTCTTTTCTTGACGCTCGAGGAAAAATATCTTTTTTTGGGCTGTTTCTGAAATGTTACGGGAATTTTCTTTGTCGGGTTCCGCTATTTGATGATTTGTTACGGAGAAAGGTTCTTGTTTTGAGTTCATAGGGGTTTCGTGTATTAGGAACCATTAGAAAAGAAATCTTGGCTTTGTCTGTTGGTTTCAGGATCGGTGGAGTTCTCTTTCTAGTGCGTCACCTGCATCTGTAACGGTAAAAAAAATGGCAGACCCGAGCTCCGTGGATGCCATTTTAGAATTTCTTAGGAGAAACCGCTTCACTAAAGCTGAGGAAGCTTTGCGTGGCGAGCTGAATAACAGCTTTCTTCAGAAACTTACTCTCGAGGAAAGGGATTCAGGTAAAGGCTCTGATGAGAAGGCAACATCTAATGACTTTCAGAGGTCTGGCTCTCGAAATAGCGAAGTCTTCAAGGAACTTGTTGTCAAAGAGGTAGACTGTGGAACTGGGAGGAATGGGTCTGAGGTCAAATGGAGAAATGGCGTGTCTTCCGATAAATCAAGTAAGAAGGAGGTGACTGGATCAAGTGAGAGGAGCTTCACGTTGTCCAAAAGTTTGGGTGATACTGCTCTTGATATGCATTCCTGTAAACCTACTTCTGGAAATGGCCCCTCTGAGGCTTATCAAAATGACATCGGCACTGGTAACGGTAGCTCAGTTGATGCATTTGTGTGGGAGCAGACAAGGCATGGGAAATTAGGTGATGTCGATAAGCTGGTACTGGAAACTGGTGAAGATATTGTCTTCTTCGGAGATAAGAGAACTTCATGGTCTGGAAGTACTAGTAAAGCCAACTCGGGAACCAAAGCGAATGAAATCAATGACCTTGAGCAGATAGCTGAAAATATTTCAAAGCGTGACGGTTATATGGGTGACTCCCGGTTAGGAGGTGGGGAACTCACAGAGGCATCCTTGGAGAATTGGAAAGTCCTTGCTCAAAGCCGAGTACTCGTCGAAAGAGCGAAGCGACATCAAAATGATATCCATTCAGGATTTGCAGACGCAACTCGACAATCTGCTTTAGGTATTTCCCTTTCCATGCTCATCCACTTCACCTCTACCGATCAAATCATTCGCGAAGTGGTTTCGTCACAGAGCCGAGTGAGAGAGAGGTCTGGTCACCGTTTCTGAGAAAAGAGAAGGGAAGAAGAAGTCAGATACCAGTGATATTAGGGCAGCGATTAAGGAGCAAGTGGATGAGGTGGGAAGAGCTTTGTTCTTTGGTAAATCCTCTAGTTATGATGAAAAGAGTGTTAGCAGCTTAGGCTTTCCTCTTATGTATGGCAATCCAAAGGAAGAGTTTCCTAGGCTGCCTCCTGTTAAGCTCAAGTCTGAAGACAAACCTCTGAACCTTTACTGTGAGGAAACTTTTGAGCATGATGGGTCAGGTGTAAAGCTAATCAATAATGAGGAGGCCCTTCTCATTGGTTCATACCTAGATGTTCCTATTGGACAAGAAATCAATTCTTCAGGTTCGCTTCAATGACTTTCTGTTCTGACCACTGAATTTGATTGTGTTGTTTACAAGATATGTTTGTGGTGTGTATGCCCTCCCTTTTTTTTTCGTGATTTTGCTCATCCAAATGCCCATTTTTATAATTTTTTTTTTCTTTTTAATCCCATCTTTCTTCTTGAAAAGCTGTCATGCTCATTATGTTTTACTGTTACAGTACTATTCATTTAGAGTGTATTCATTCTATTGAAGTAGCATTTCTGATTTGAGAGGTAGACCGTTTGTCCTTGAGGAGTGACTGTTGCATTTACAGTGCTGGAAGAAGTTATGGCCGTTAAGTCTGGTGAAAGTGAGCAAACTTTTTGGTGCTCTGTTGCATGTCAAAGTATCCACACATGTGTCCATCTCTTTCTTTTGTTTACTTTCACAATGGGGTTCTGCTTATTGTTTCGATTTCTAGAATGGACCATGTTGCATGGCTTTCTGTGTTTTGAATTTACATTTTGCACCTCATGAACTTTCTTTGAAATGTGGGCATGAGTTTTAATCTCCAAATGATAATGGATAGGTGGGAAAAGATCTGCTGGAGGAAACTGGCTATCAGTAAGTCAAGGAATAGCAGAAGATGCATCTGATCTGGTTTCTGGTTTTGCTACAATCGGTGATGGATTAAGTGAATCTGTGGACTATGCTAACGAGTACTGGGACTCTGATGAATATGAGGATGACGATGATGTTGGTTATATCAGACAACCGATTGAGGATGAGACATGGTTTCTGGCTCATGAAATTGATTATCCGAGTGATCATGAGAAAGGAACGACCCATGGAAGTCCTGATGCCGAAGGAAGAGGTGCAAACGAGGATGATCAGTCTTATGCTGAGGAGGATTCTTATTTCTCCGGCGAGCAATATCTGCAAGCTAAAGTTCAGCAACCTCTAGATGTTTCAGATAATAGTTTAGCGCTTACGGTCTCGAAAATGTATCCAGCTAGTAATAATGATGATTTAATAGCTCAATATGATGGGCAGCTGATGGACGAAGAAGAGCTGAATTCGATGTGTTCTGAGCCTGTTTGGCAGGGATTTGTTAGTCAGAGAAATGAACGTGTCATGCTGGGTGATAGGAAAGTCTTGAATGCGGGAAAATCTCATCTTGATGGTGATCAGCAGGATTCAGTTAGGTCAATTGGTGTGGGAATCAGTACTGAAGTGGCTGATTTTCGTAGTGAAGTGGCTGATTTTCGTAGTGAAGTACGTGAAAGTTTGGTTGGAGGAAGCAGTGTGGGAGAGTACTCCAATGATCATGATGGCGTAGTATCAGGGTTTAAACATTTTCAGTCTGAGACAGATAAGAAACACACTGATGGATTAAACAGAGACCACCCAAAGGCTAGCACAAAAGATGTGAGAAATTATGTTGTAAATAATATTGACACAGGTGGAAGCTTGCATGCGAAAAATCAAACCGACGAGAGTTTTTCATTTATCTCATCAAAGAGAGATGGGCAGTTGATGCATAAGGAATCTAGTAAATCATTACAACCAGGCAATTGCAAAGAAGTAATGAGGGCTGAGAATGCTGAATGTTTGAACGCATCTACGGGGACTGATGATATGATTGCTACTTGGAGGCGGAAAAGTAGTGATTCTTCTAGTTCTCGAAGTTCTAGGAATGAAAATAATGCAACATCTATAAGATCTGAAAATTCATCTCCTTCTTCCCTATCAAATTATGCTCATGCTGGTAAAGAAGATGATAGGAATGCTATTAGTGCAAGAGAGGAAGACCATGGGGCATCACTAGATGATGAAGAGGCAGCGGCTGTCAAAGAGCAATTAGCGCAAATTAAAGCTCAAGAGGAGTTTGAGACCTTTAACCTCAAAATCGTGCACAGGAAAAACAGGCAAGGTTTCTTCTTTTTTTAAAAGACCAGTCCTTTCTTTTTTTTAAGAAAAAAAATATATTATTTTTGTTTCTGCACTTTAAAGATTTAGCCTAATGATAAAAAAGACATCTCCTTAGGTCATCTAGATGAACAATGAATAACATCTCCTTAGGTTATCTAGATAAACAATGAATAGAGTCGAGCTTTCTTCAGCTACAAGGCTACAAGACTATTTTTTTTCCAGTGTCGGACTAACAACTATCCAAGCAAAACACAAGTAGACTGAGATTGAACGATGGTAAAATTTTATGTAGACAACACTTTTTGCTGCTGTCTACCCAGTTACATTCTGTATTGTACCGGTCAACCTACCATAGATACGTCAAAAAGGGGATGTAACTTTGAACTGATATAAGCTATGTTTTTTGCTATTCGAAGGGGTCCATGAGTTTCTTTTTGGTTATTTTATTCAATGTAGAAGCTTCATATAAAATGAAAGCTGGGGGGTGATACATTCTGTAGAACAGAGAATATGTCTTGTTTCCGTTCAGCATTCAAAAGCATTGGCCATTAAAGTATCTTTCACTGTGATGCCTTCTTATGTGGATATATTTTCCTGTTGGCCGAATCACACCCAAAGGTTCTTTTACATTGGCATGTTAAAATGTTATGGTTTTTTGTTGTTTTTTTAGTATATAGCTGGGTTACCTGCTGCTTTCTTATTTGTTCGTTTGATTTTTCATACAGAACTGGCTTCGAAGAGGACAAGAACTTCCATGTGGTCTTAAATTCTGTCATTGCGGGGCGTTATCATGTCACTGAATATCTTGGATCAGCGGCTTTCAGTAAAGCCATACAAGCGCATGACTTGCAGACAGGCATGGACGTATGTATAAAAATTATAAAGAATAATAAGGACTTCTTTGACCAAAGCCTTGATGAAATAAAACTTCTCAAGTATGTCAACAAACATGATCCTGGTGACAAGTACCATATTCTCCGGTTGTATGATTATTTTTACTACAGAGTAAGTAATCCTGGTGACTCTTTGCATACCAAGAAAGTCATTTGTTTGTGTGGGACATGTGCTTTTGATACATAAGTTTTCCGTCTTTATTTTATATCTTAACCATCTGACTCTCGGCACATTTTATGGATTTGTTGAAGCTTTGTCCACCTTTTTTTTCAGATGATGTAAGTAGTGTAATTTATTTGATAATTGAGTTTTTTTATTCATAATCGATTTATCAGCACTGCCAGTTGTGCTTTTATTCTTTTGATTAGTTCTCACATTTTCTCGATATGGAGTGAAATGTCGTCGTTGTTGTTAGTGTAGCCTGCATTTTTATTTTGCTTTGAATTCTGAATTTGGCAATAATTTTTCACTGACTGAATTTTGCAGGAGCATTTGCTTATAGTCTGTGAACTTCTCAAGGCCAATTTATATGAATTCCATAAATTTAACAGAGAATCGGGTGGAGAAGTTTATTTCACAATGCCAAGATTGCAGGTTGGTTGTCGTCATTATTGATTTCTTAGAATAGAGGCTCGTATCTAGTTGATTTCTGACGATTTTTATGGACCGTTCTGTAACAGTCAATTACCATCCAGTGTCTGGAAGCACTTCAGTTTTTACATGGCCTTGGACTTATACACTGCGATTTAAAGCCTGAAAACATATTAGTAAAGAGCTATAGCAGATGTGAGGTAAAAGTGATTGACCTTGGAAGTAGCTGTTTCGAGACGGATCATCTATGTTCCTATGTCCAGTCACGGTCTTATCGAGCACCCGAAGTCATCTTGGGACTCCCATACGATAAAAAGATAGACATATGGTCCCTTGGGTGCATCTTGGCAGAATTGTGCACAGGAAACGTAAGTTCTGTCCTTTCGTTCACTTGTTCATGTTCTGGCAAAATTCTTGTCAGAGTGTGTGGTCACCATTCTTTTGTTTATGCAAAACATTCCATTCCTTGGTCTGGATTAGTTCATAGTTTAAGTAGCATTAAATGCATCAATTTAGCTTTTAAAAGGGTATTGAACCCGTATTTTCTCTGGAAAATCTGAGTAAATACACATAAATTTGTTGTTTTATCGAGTTATAGTACACGACGAACTTCTGGGTCATACCTTATATCCTGCGATAAATGATAACTGCATGATGTTTCTGGTTTTGTGGTTGGATTTAACGGGACAACATAGTGAACGCGTGTCTATTGAATTCCTTCACAGGTTCTTTTCCAGAATGATTCTCCTGCCACTTTGCTTGCGAGGGTTGTTGGAATTATAGGTCGTATCGATCAAGAAATGCTTGCCAAGGGACGTGATACCTACAAATACTTTACCAAATATCACATGCTGTATGAACGGAATCAGGTAAATTTCTTCTGACCTCCTCCATGAATAATTGAATAAGGAGAGAGGAAAAGAAAAAATAACTGATCAGCTAACATGATATCAAATGGAATCTGTCATTTCCCGATGAAATGCAACGGTTATAGCATTCCCGTTACTGTCTTGTTCCATTTTGAGGTTACAATTGTTGCTTTCATTTCGGGTAACTAGCTATAGCTTCCTTTTATAGAAAAGACATTCACATGTCCTAACGTGTTCTAAATTAGAAACTGCTTCTTGCATTGTGTTTTACTTGATTAACTTATTTAAAAATATTCCCAAGACCTGAAATAAGTTTAAAACCATGGCTTCCAGTCATTGTTTAACTTCACAAACTCTTTTCTCGTATGGATTTTCTTCTGTATTTTCAGGAAACCAACAGGGTGGAGTGCCTGATACCCAAAAGGACATCCTTAAGGCATCGGCTTCCAATGGGCGATCAGGGATTCATCGATTTCGTGGCTCATCTTCTTGAAATAAACCCGAAGAAGCGACCATCTGCTTCAGATGCTCTCAAACACCCTTGGCTTTCTTACCCTTACGAGCCAATATCTACTTGACTTGCAGTGAAAGAAGCTGCCTTTAGGATAGATCTCGGAAGAAAAGAAAAAAAAAAGGCTTCGCCTTTAGTCCAAGCCAACGTGCGTGTCCCACCTTCTCTTCTCCTCCAGGTGATATTAGTATCTTCAACTCTTTCGATCATATATAACCTTTAGAGAACTTTGAAATTTTTGTGAATGTGTAAGTTGTATTCTACTGAGGTAGCAGAAACTGTTCTTGTACATTGTGTGATGCGTTCATTTAGGGTTTTAAAAACCGAGCCGAACAAGTTTCTTCCAGCTTCCTCAGGATCCCTTTTTGTTTCGGGTTTAGTTTCGTTTTCGGATTCATAAAACTTTCTTTTCTTGGTTCAGTGTTTTGTAGAAACTGTAGTCGGGTTTGATGGATTTGTTAGGACAGAGACAAGATGTTGAGGAGGAAGCCCTTTTTCTCTTGCATCAACTGGTTTGGTTTTGATGGCGTTTTTGCCACTTTTGACCGCTCTCCTCTGCTCCTCTTCTATTGCATTGCTAAATTATCCAAACTTCTATTATCATCCATGTGAAAGAATGTGTAATCGTTTGATACTGTTTATATACATTATTATTTTTTTATTTTTTATTTTTATAATCCTTTAAATTTTTCAATGAACCAAAAGACCGTATCAGATCAACTTCCTTTTTTGTTGTTGTTGTTGTTGTAATGTGTTTTCTTTATTGTAGAAGATTTCAAATCGTTTTCAATTTTTATTAGATAGGTATAATGTATTTTAGCCGAAATTTAAGTTTATTTTTGTTATTTCCTTCTCTTATTTATTTTTTTTTTATAGTTTTTGGATTTTGGGTGCCAATTGATTTTCTCACTTTTTTTTTAGATTTTAAAAAACGATTCGAATTAACTATAACTTTAATAGAAATATTTTACTTTTTGTAAAAAAAATTGAGATAATTTTATTTCTTGTAGCATTCGACATGTATAATAATAACAATTTGAAAAACGGTAAAATAGATGAAAGGTGGTAAGTAGTAAATCACAAAATGGAGAAAAAACAAGGGATTGCAAGATTCTGTGTATAAGTGTGACTCTCCGCTCTCGGAGGGTAGTCGATGATCCAGATGAGCTCCGCCGCTGCCGCCACCACCATCACAGCCGTGGCTCCGCCGCTTCACCGACCACACGCTTCTCAGCCGATTCTCTCCAATATCTCTCTTCACGTGGACTCTCTCTCTCTCTCTCTCGATGTAATATTTGGGGTTTATCTCCGAACTTCGCTTTCTTCATTCCCTTTTTATCCGATTGCTTGCTTGTAGATTCCTAGCGCCGCTCGGCGGAGGAAACGGTTGGGGTTCTCCGTGGTCGCAAGTTCAGCGTCGCCGCCGGAAGGTGCAACACTGCTCTCTCTCTCTTTCCTCAATCTCACTCGTTTGTTTCGTACATTGCGTTGATTGCTGCTTGTTGCGGATGGTGAGTTTAACAGCTACGTATGATCCGGAGCTCCGATTGGTTCTTGAGCTCGCAACTGATTCTGAGTTGTATGAACTTGAAAGAATCCTTTTTGGTCCCAGGTGAGTTTTGATTCTCGTCACTCTCCTGAACTTTGAAATTCTTGCTTTGTTTATTAATTGGAACCCTGGAAGATGCTATGCAGATGATTTGATTAGGAAACCGGGAAACAAATATGGTTAGTTTCTGCTGATTCAGGGGTAGAGAATTCTTTGAAAAATTCTGAACTTTACAATTTTCATGAGATTCGGCTGTCCAAAAACCCTCATAGTGTAGAACTGTTATTCACTCCCTTTTGTTTCCCTTTTCATCTGTATCTGTATATTCTGCACTTGATGATGCTGATGACATGATAATGATGGAGATGTGAATTTTGCTCCTAACAGTGTTTTGGGTGTCTTGTTTTTTATGAACAGTTACTTCAGCCCTCTGTTGAAATCAATTCCGAACAGATCAGAAGCTGACCGTCTAATGATAGGTGAAGATCTTGAGGTACGAGATGGTTTTATTGAAGCCCTTGAGTCAAGATTCTTGTTCCTGGCTGCGGATGCCCGCTCAACATTGAGGTAAGTTTCATCTGTAAGGACTAGCTGTTATAGAGCTTCACCAATGAAACTGAAAAAAAAAAACTTGAAACGGACCTACAAGCAACTGTGTTGTTGATATTCGCAGCTTCTGTGCAAATATCGACAGGGTTTCATGAATACGTCTGGGTGAAAAGGATCCGTCAATCTCTTAGCATTTACAATATGTGTAGAATTTAAACCGAGAATTCAATATGCCTTACAAGTTTACATGTTTACAATCATAGAGGTTGGAGGCCCTCATACAGAAATGTATTGCTCGCCGTGAGAAACGAATTAAAAATCCCATGCTCCAGCAAATTGCCAACAGACGACCTAGAAGCAGAGATCTTTCTTTATCTTGTGGAGAATTTCTCTAGGTACTCTTCTCAGTGAAACTTTAGTTTTGCTCCAACCTCTCAACTTCAAATATTCCTTGAACTTTTGTCGGGCTTTAATGATTTCCTGCAACTTCTAACTTACATCCATGTAGAGAAGAATCAGGGATTTTTCCAGGCTTGTGGGAAAGTTCTGAACTATCAGATGTTAAAGGCAGCTTAGAACTTGGGCTGAGTAAATGGAAAGTTGAATTACTTGCCGCTCTCAAAGTTGGCGCTGTGGAGGTCCAATCTATGGTTTTAAAGGTGCTCTTTGATTTCTTTGACCTAGCCCTGTGTTTGTCTCATTTCTTCTCTTGATTATCAGGCTTATATGATTTCCTCCTTCCCTCTTGTGCAGGGCGGTGGCATGATCACATTTGCCAAGCTTTATCAATTGGTATGAAATTGATTCACTTTCAGTGCGTTTGGCTTCTTCTGTGAGTGTGATACTGATTGCTGTTTCATATGGCCATGTATGTAGTTGGCTAAGAAACTATCAGGGAAAGTGTTCCTTGAAGCTGCCAACTACCAGATGATAAAAGAAGTGCTAAAAAAGGTATGTATCTGGCTAATTTCAACAAATAGGAGAAAGTAGAAGTGTCAATCACAAGTTTCAAAGGCTCTTTGAGAGGATGGGTCGGATACATCAACTCAAATACATAACTAAAGAAGACAGATTATATTTACGGCATCAACTTAATCGGTGTTTTTGGCTTCTTCTTCAGGGTGGACAGTTGGCCACTGTTAACTTGGAATCTCGAGCAGCCCTGCTTGCAGCCAAGCAGGTAGTCATTGCCCTCCCTTTTTATTTTTCGACTTCTATCTCTGTGTTTCCATGTCAAGAAAATATCGTAAAGTAGCATCTTATACTTCACGTTCTCTGGCTTGCGTTGGTTGGCAGGGCTTTGCAGGGGCTGCATCCAGATATCTAGGCTTAAGAAGTGTAATGCAATTACTCGGTCCCATGTAGAATACACCCTCTTCTCTTAGATTGCTCATGGCTTATTTGAATTATTATCTTCTTCACACATATACACAAATACATGAATATATATATATATAGGGACCTACTTCTGCATTTACTCAGGAAACATAACGATCCATCCATGGGCAATTTCTCCGTTGGTTTTGCTAATGATATTGTCAAATTCCGAAATCCGCAGGATGTGGGGAACCTTGCTGGCTGATTTAGTGATCCAGATGCTTGGAACTGACTACGCACGAATTCTTCGAGCAATTTATGCGTTTGCCCAGGTAACTTGTTTCTTCTTAGTTGCTAAAACGGACAGTGAAAGAACCTTAGGTAAATAGGTTGCTTACAAATTTCCAGGAAAAGGCAAATAGAAACTTCATAACCTATGATCCTTTTTTCTTTTCTTTGTTCTTATAAACCTCAACTTTGCCTTTTTCTCTTCCTAAAATCCAAATTACCCTTTTGACTAGTTCATAAGCATGAAAAGTTTCAAAAGATATATGATTCACTACTGTGTTCTTCCTCAAAGAAACCAAAAATCTCTACTGTTTGTCTTGTCCGGTTTTGCTGCTTTGTGATGAATATATGATACACAGACTGCACCAAACTCTTTACAGATTTTATAAATTAGAGATGGGAATTGCAACATATTACAGATTTTGGATTGAAATTTTCATTGGAAACGATATATTATATGCAAATGGTTATGATTGTGGTAGAGGTTAAGTGTTGGGTTTTTTTATTACACCGAATATTCATCTTCTTATATGGCAATTTCTGCCACAAATTTTTTTCTCTTTGGTTTGCAGATACGCATCACCCGCACGTACAGGGTACCTTGTAAATGATATTCCAGTTGCGGGACTCTCATGTCTCCATGACCTTAGGTAAATGTTTTTATATGTATTGCACATCTTGATAAACTACATAAAAAAGAAAAAGTCACGAGGGGCATTTTAGTAATGTACTCTTGACCTTTGATGTGTTCATTCAAATATGAAAACCAATAATTCCAATTTTTGAAATAAATGGGTAGTTAAAATACATTTATAAACTCTCATGAGTCATGAATGAGAAGTGACACATGTTGTGATTTGTCAGCAAATTTGTATCCATTTTCCTATCATTTATTATAAATCCCCGTTATTTTATATTTTTACTTGTAAAATATAAAAATACAAACAAAAAAAATCCCCATCAACTTCAGCCACTTGCTAAAGCTGGAATCTTCCAAGAACGTCCAAAGCCTTGGCTCCATTTAAGTGGCGATAGGAATTTAATTTTAAATAAATCCCACTGCGCGCAGCCCTTCGTTTCCTTTTTATCTTAAAAAGCACGTGCAATTGTTCCGTTACATTCTCCAACTATTTTTATTTGGATGATGATTTAAAAAAAAAAGAAATAAATCAAAATTTTCACTGAAGAGGATATGAGTTTAGAGTGGGGCAACTTCCAAATTACCCTTAATGTGCTACAAGCATTTCTCCTACTACCCTCCTCATTTTAAAAAAAAAAATTCAACTTCCAATCTACCCTTTTCAATAACATATTACCAAAATACCCTTAAGATATAATTTTTAATTAAAAAAATAAAAAAACAAAATTTCCTCTTTTTCTGGAGTTTCTCTCTCCTCCCATTTTTAATTTTTTAATTAAAAAAATAAAAAATAAAATTTTCCTTTTTTTCTAAAGTTTCTCTCTCCTCTCATTTTTTGCACGTTTCTCTCTCCTTCCGCCATTATTTTCGATTGAGCTTTCTCTCTCTTCTATATTTTATCTCTCCTATTTATCTTGATATTTTGTCCTAAAAATTTGCAGAAATCGGATGAAATCAAAGGAAAATCAATGAGAAAACTAAAAATATGTAAGCTAGTGTAGAAATCCCGATTTTTTTCCATGCACATTGATGCTTTTGTGGTTTTTTTTCTTCTAGTTGTTGTTCTTTCCGCAGTTCTTTCGTTTGTAGTATATTTCGGTCACAACCTATAATTTTGCTCATGGAAGTATTGTTGAACGTAGTGGAAAACGAGATGATGTATATTATGAGTATGAGGAGAGAACAACTAATTTAGAGTGCAAAAATAACCAGAATTTCTGTAATAATTGTTTGGTATATTTGTATACTAACGTATTACAAACCATTTGTACAATAATATCCAAAGACCCTAATAATTTTGTAATGTATTTGTACAATAATGTGTTAAAATTTTTGGATAATATTGTGTCTGTACCATATTAATTGACTCACATGAGCCAACGTTGTATTTTTAACCTTGTATTTTCGTATATATCTGACTCGTGTTGTACACTAAATAAATTGACTCACATGAGCCAACGTTGTGACCCATTGTGACCAGCGTGTGACCGTGTGACCGAAGTGCAATTTTACACTGTGTGACCATTGTGACCGACTGTGACCCGTGACCGAAATGTGTTGATAAATATAGACCCAAATTTAATTTTTAAGCTTTGGAGTGGTTTATCAGGGTCTATATATCAAATATATAGTGTATGTGAGAAATTTTCAAAATATTTTAAGGGGTTTGTAGAAGAAATATCCCAAATTTGTCAAAAACACTCATAAAACACTATGAAATATATAGAAACACATTTGGAAGAACAATTTTGAAACATAAAAATCGCAAAAACCATATTCTAATATTCGAAACAATAGAGAATAGGCTTATGAGATATGTGTGACGTTGTAGAGTAATTAAATTGACAAAAATCGCATGGATCGAAGGTTGTGACCGGTTGTGACCGACTGTGATCCATTGTGACCGAAATGTGATGTGGGACCCACAGGAAGAACTAGTCAGATTTCTCCAGATTTTTATGTTTCGTAGGGTCCACAATCATTATTTCCATTTTTTAATTTTAATATGGTGCATATTTTGAATATTCAACCCTATATAATTTCCCTCTTAACCCTATATTTTTTCCCTCCCAATTTTTAACCCCAAATTTTCACCTATAATATTTTCAACCCATAATTTTTCTCTTATTCCATTGTGTGGATCACTTTGACAATTCAACCTAGATTTCTTGTGGGGACTACTTTGACAATTTAACTTATTTCACAATTGAAAAAAAACGTAATTTTATTTTAACCTTATATTTTTTTTCTCCATCAATTTAAGTTTAAAATTTTTCATACAATAATTTAGACCCATATTTTACATAAAACATAAATAAATTCAGATTTCTAATAAACAAAAAACTAAATATAAGAGTTCATAATTTAGTCTACTATCAAATAAAGAAAAACATATCATAGTTAAGGTTCAAAACAAAATAAACAAAGTAAATTTAGTGAAATAAATTAAAAATTTACACTTTCGTCTTCTGAAATATTTGTTGTCATGTCTTCCGATTCTACTCATGCGTTGATCAGCTCTATGAACATAGTATCACAAGTCAAATAGTTGCATCTTATGTAGATCACGTTAGGGTTCAAAATAATATAAACAAAGCATTTAAAAAAATAAAAGTTCATGCTTTCTTCTTCCGTTGAAGTGTGATTCTAGATCGCCCAAAGTTGTCATGTCTCCCGATTCTACTCATGCGTTGATCAACTCTATGAACATGGTATCACACACCAAGTAGTTGCATCCTATATAGGTCATGAGATGCTTTATAATACGGGTTCGGAGTTTATACATCGCCTCTTCCATGTGCTACAAAACAAAATAACATATGTCAGCAATATTATCTAGATATCATTGTGTGACACTGTGACCGTGTGACAATATAACTATGTGACTGTGACCATGTGACCGTGTAACCGTGTGACCATGTGACCGTGTGACCGTGTGACCATGTGACCGTGTGACCATGTGACCATGTGACCGTGTGACCATGTGACCGTGTGACCGTGTGACCATGTGACCGTGTGACCATGTGACCATGTGACCGTGTGACCATGTAATCTTACAATATATGTGATCTATATTCCGTGTGACAGAAGCCCTTTCTAGAAACTTGGACTCTATAATGCATTCAGTCATTAGAAATCCTCCTCACAAATTCCATCGTCATAGTGGAAGGACGTTGAATACTTCTCTTTCAAGAGATTTTGTGCATTGGCGAGAAGAAGGTTCTCATGTATAGAGAAGGAACTCGAATCACCTTCTTCACCTTTCTTACCTGTTTGCATCGAATCGCCTCCTCCGACATAGATCCGCCGGAAAGCTCAGGAACTCCAAACCAAGCCCACCACCGAGTTCTTCCCATGGTTTCGAACATATGCAACTGTTACCGCTTAGCTTCTCTCATCTATAACCTCTAGTCTAAAAACTTTCAGAAAACTGAAAGATGACAGCTCCAGAAATTAGGGTTCTATTCTATCCTGTAGACCGTGATTGCTTTTGTCCTCGGGTTTGGAGCGTCGGCTTACGCAATGGAAAATCTTCTCCTTGTCTAAATTAGAGGATAGAGAGAGCGCTGAGACATGAGTGAGGAGAGAGAGAGAGAAAATCGTAAGTTAGAGGAGAGAGAGAGCGCTGAGATGTGAGTGAGGAGAGAGAAGATGTGAGTGAGGAGAGAGATTACTATTTCACCATTTCATCGTTTCTTTTTCTTTTTTTTTTTTACTTAAGTTTTTTTTTTAAAATTTAACACAAGGGTTTTTGGTCTTTTCATAAATATTTGAGGGTTTTTGTGTCTTATGCCATGTGAAAGAGTCTTTTTTGTTTAATTTTTTTTTTCAAGGGTAGTATCAAAAGTCCTTATAGCAGTCAAATGGTATTGCAGCTATTTCCCCGTTTAGAGTTAGGCGGATACGACCGTCAAAGGGTTTCTCTCGTTTCTTTTGGATCTTATTGACTTGTTAAGTTGTCAAAAACTATATCTTGTAACACCAAAATCTAATTTTAAAACATTAATTTAATAGTTTCTGATAATTGGGTTTCCAAATTTGAAATTGACATTTGGACCCATTTAATCACGTGCCCAATACCAACATGCATTTTCCAAAAAATAAAGTTTTCTTTTTTTTAGTTGGGAAACACAAAACCAATTAAAAAATAATATAATAATAATAATAGGATCGCCTTCCTTCCTGGCTGCTCACTCAATCCACTAGACTTGAAAGATGTATAAAATCTGCAACTCAGCTTCTCCTTTCCTTCTTCTTCTTACTCCATCATCCAAACCCTAAACTCTCTCTGATAAATGATCAAGTCGTCTTCCATGGCTTTGGTTCGAGATCGCCGTCAAGTCAACCTCCGTCTCCCTCTCCCTCCCATCTCCGATCGCCTCCCCTGCTTCCCCGTCTCCTCCTCCGCCGCCGGAAGCATCAACGGCTTCTCGCTCTCCGATTTCGAAAAAATATGCGTTCTCGGCAGCGGAAACGGTGGTACCGTCTACAAGGTACGCCATAGGACAACGGCGGAGGTCTACGCCCTGAAAACGGTTAACGGCGACATGGATCCCACTTTCCGCCGTCAATTGTTCCGCGAGATGGAGATTCTCCGCCGCACAGACTCGCCGTTCGTCGTCCGGAGCCACGGTATCTCAGAGAAACCCTCCGGAGAGGTTGCGATTCTGATGGAGTTCATGGACGGCGGGACACTTGAATCGCTCCGCGGCGGAGTAACGGAGCACGACCTCGCGGGATTCGCTCGCCAGATTCTGAAGGGATTGAAGTACTTGCACGCGCTGAAGATCGTTCACAGAGACATAAAGCCTGCGAATCTGCTACTGAATTCGAGGAACGAGGTGAAAATCGCCGATTTCGGAGTGAGCAAGATCATGGTCAGATCACTGGATTCTTGCAATTCCTACGTAGGGACGTGCGCGTACATGAGCCCGGAGAGATTCGATTCCGTCGCAGGAGGAGGAGAATCCGATGTATACGCCGGCGATATCTGGAGTTTCGGGCTTATGATGCTAGAGCTATACGTCGGCCATTTTCCGTTGCTTCCGGCGGGGCAGAGGCCAGACTGGGCGACGCTAATGTGCGCCGTCTGCTTCGGGGAGCCGCCGCGTGCGCCGGAGGGAAGCTCCGACGAGTTCAAGAGCTTCATCGATTGTTGTCTCCGTAAAGAGTCCAGTCTACGGTGGACTGCGTCGCAGCTGATTACTCACCCTTTCCTCCAGCGAGATTTTGGATCCGATTAGAACCGGGCCGGGCCGGGTCTTGTGGGGCCTCGGATTAGACTAATTTCTTTTGTTTTTTGTTAGTATAATTTGTACATACACTGAGGAGAATCCTGTCATAATTGACCATGTAAGAACAATTACATTGTGTTAGTTCAATGGATAAGAAAAAAAAATATTATCATTCTCGTTGGACTTTTCAATTATAAATATTTTTGGGGGTTACAAAAATATAAATATTTTGGTGGGTTTTGTGTGAAAGTTCGATGCACCTCGTGGTGATAGTGAAAGTGAACAATATTTTTATTTTGTAAGGCTCGTTGTGAAAAAAACTTCCACAACCATCCATCAATAATTTTATTTTCATTGTTTTGGTCATATTATATAACCCTCACTCTAAATGTGTGTGTGTGTGTGTGTGTATATATTGGTAGGGTTTAGATTATGATTTGCTGTTGTTTTACATCGAGTAATTTTCACATTATAAGTTTATTATATAGTTTAAAATGTGCCTAGATGACTTGGGAACAAGGGAAAAGTTTAAGTAACATGTCTTTTCCACTTTTATTTCATCATTTCAAAATGTAGTCTTTTGTCTAAAATGGGTATTGAGAGTTTTGGCCAAAAAAATATGGAAATTCATTCCGAGTTATTTAGGCACGTGATTAAATGTATGCGACCGTAATTATGTCCAAACTTTATCTTATCCGCACTATCATGAAAGGTCAATTGTATACAATTTTTTTCATTATAAGTAAAATATATTAATGATAAACAAAATTAAGAATCATGCGAATTTAGTGAAAAGAGATAAAATTATTACCTTTATACATTTCTCTATTAAAAAACTTAATTAAACAAATCCTCATGTTTTATCTAATACAATATATATATATATATATAAGTATATAAACATAGTGTTTTTTTGCCTTCAATTATTTTATATAGAATTTTAAAATAGTCACTATCAATTAAAATGATTAGGACGTTTCTGTGAAAGTTCGATGAACCTTTGGGGTGGATGGCTATTGGGGAGTGGTCCAAGCCGTCGTGCAAAAGCTTCCAACGACTCTCTCTTTCATTGGCCTATGCCGTCACTCTCAATCATCGCCATCTTAATAATTACATTATCAAAATATAAAATATTAAAATGGAGAAATAAATAATATTATATTTAGATCCAATGAAAAGTGTACTTTTTTTTATGTCCATGCTTATGATGATGGTTTAATTGGATACACAGTTAGATATTTTAGGTGTCGTTTATATTTTGGATTATTTATTTTATAGTTTATTTTATTAAAAATGTATCCATTCGAAATTTCTATTGATTTTTTTTGTTTAGTTTAAGTTGTTAGCTTAAATTTTATTTTATTTTAAATTATCTTTCTATTATTTTTATATTTGATTTGTAATATATTTAATTTGGTTTTACATAAATTATATTTAATAGATTTTATATAAAATTCAATTCAGACCTAATCATATATTATCAGTTAGTTCGGTTGATGGAATCCAAATGTCGATTGCATTAGATATATGACGAATTGGATAAACAATTAAAAATAGATTGCATGTGCTTAGATGATAGATGTTTTTTGTATATACCAATCGATTTATAGATTCTTATGGAATATTTTTTTTTATTATTGCCAACAGAATCAATTGCTGTGTGTATTATGAAATTGTATACATAATTAGGGGAACGTGCCCCTGCAATTTTTGCCATTTTTTAAAAACATTATTAGAAGTTCTAATACTTATAATTAAAAAAACCTAATAAGTCTAATAAATCATATTCTCAATAATAATTTTTAAAACAATAAACTGTTTATTATTTAAATTAATTTGTACGCATTCTTGGTTAAACTAAATTTATCATTAAGATTGAATTGGGCTTCTTCTCGTTAAACTAAATTCAATGAAGGGTCCGACGTTTGGGCTTATCCAACATCTTTCGGATTCGGATCAACCCGGGATCCGATTCAAACCGCTCTGAATCCGAGAGAGAGAGGGAGGGGGAGGGAAGGGGAGAGCATCTGCCATGGATTCGAAGAAGAGGAGAAAGGTTAACAATCCGAAGAAGCTAGGTTCTCAGGGTATTTTAGCATCTCCGAATTCGAGTGTGAGAAATTCAAATTCGGAACTTGTGTGTTGCAGATATTGGATAAGAAGAAGGCGATTCGCGAAGTTATAAACAGAGCTTCGTCCTTCGCCGATCCCCTATCTTCGCTTCCTTCCTTCCGCCGTTACAGCAGAAACGGTAATTTTCTCAAATTTTTGGCTCTCCAGTTCCTGAGATATCCCGATTTGGGTTTTATCCCTGGCCGATGTTCATCATTATTATTATTCGAGAATCATGTTTGATTTGATGCAGTTTCGATAGGTTAATTTCATGCCAAAAGATTAGGTTTTGATTTGTTGGATCCGTTCAGTGTAATGTATGATTTGGATCAGCTTATCATGGTAGTATTAGGGATTTACATAAACAGAGGATATCCTTTTATGCAAGTGTTGTATGAGAACTGTGCTCAGTGTATATAGTTTTAAATTAGTTTGATGTAGTGATTTTGAATTGTTCAAATTGTTGCTGTGAATTCTCAATGCTCGGAAACATAAGTAATGTATGATTCTAACCGAGTGCATTGCCCGCGAAATTCAAGGCATTAACTCTGTAATCTATGATCATGCTTGTGAATTAATTTGTGGGGCCTTCAACCTTATCATCAAGTTTTTGAAACCATATTGGTATATGATTCTGCATTTGGGTTTTGTAGGTTTATCTGTGTTCTTGGAATCTGACCGGGGCGATAAGCTTTCCTCATCAGTAAGGCAATACATCCGAATGCTGTTGAGGGTAACTCGAAATGAATGCTCTTTGGTTTATTTTTTATTACAGAACGATCTTGTCCATCTTCTTCCATAGCGTTTGATCTTTCACTGCATGGTTTTTGGTACTTGTACAGATGAACATGGCTGGGTTCCATGGATCTGATTGGAGGATACATGAGAAGGTGAAGCACCGGGAGATGGTTTCCCCTGACGCACGTTATATATTTGTGAGAGAACTGCTAAATGGTAGAATCAATGAGGTTTCTAAAGGAAAAGGCATGGAAGTGTGTGATCAGATGGCTGGGTTTGTGCATTACCGGTTTACTTTGGAAGAAGAGATGCCTGTCCTTTACGTGTATGAGATACAGCTAGAATCCCGAGTCCAAGGAAAGGGATTGGGAGAGTTCTTAATGCAGTTGGTTGAGCTCATTGCTTGCAAGGTTTTAGCAGAATTCTTTTGGCTCCTCCCAGATTTTTCTGACGTTGACTATATACCGATGTACTTTGCTCTTACTTTGGTTGTTAGAATCGGATGGGCGCTGTGGTGCTAACTGTTCAAAAATCTAACTCGTTAGCGATGACCTTCTACATGAGCAAGCTAAGGTAAGAAGCAACGTTTTAAACTATGATTTAGTTTAATATATCGAATATCGATTCCGAATGTCTAGATGCTCTGTTGTTGTCGTAACTTCTCCTTTTTGAGCTTGTAATGAAATGATTCTTCCAAACATGAGTCGTCCTTTGTTTTTGATGCAGATACAAAATATCAAGCATTTCACCGTCAAAAGTTAATCCACCAGTACATTCAGCTTCTTAATTGAATTTACCCTTTTATTGAGGATTCATCAAATGGTGCTTAAACCTCACTTGTACCATTTTCCTGCAGAATGGGGCCTGTGAGAGCTATGAAATACTTTGCAAGACTTTTGATCCTGAAGCTCGATCTGTTCTGGAGGTTTTACCCTTTCTGTGCATAAAGATTCTTCATCTCCAT
Source organism: Tarenaya hassleriana (assembly GCF_000463585.1). NCBI lineage: Eukaryota > Viridiplantae > Streptophyta > Magnoliopsida > Brassicales > Cleomaceae > Tarenaya > Tarenaya hassleriana. The sequence goes on along the minus strand of NW_010965372.1, from coordinate 4,248,890 downwards.
TCTGTTTTTTGACGGGACTTTCTTTTTTTCATATTGATCCTGCTCGGTTTTCCATTTGTTGACAAAGGATGATGATGATGATCATGATCATGATCATGATGGTAGAACATCCTGCAAGAAACATCAGGTTTTCCGGGTAAGTTTCATCCTTTTACCGGTTAGCGTTTTCCATGCATAATCAAACGATCGGTTAGCGCTCCATTGTCTTTCTGACAAGCCTTATACTCCTTGAGTCTACCAGACGAAGAAGGGAAACAACGAGAGAGATGCCGTGAGAAAAGAGAGATAAGTCGAAGGAACAAACTCGATTACTCCCAGATCTCGCCTTTTGGCACCGGAGATAAAGACGACAATCCCGACCGAATTCAAGAATCTGTCCTTAAGGTATAACATTCATATCTTGTCCTCCGGTTACAACATAACATCGTCCAAGTATGTTGGAACCTATGCTATGACAGAGGAGATGAGATGAGATGTGAAGTGTCTTCATAAGCTATATTGGATTATAACTTAGAACAAACACATTCTAACTTAGCGTTTTGGTGTTTTGAAATTTTGATTTTGATTTTCTATGTAAAGTTGTAAATATAATTTTTTATAAAATTATGACATAGTGATTTGTTATGAAAACGTTACTAAGTTGAATTGTTTTTTATTTATTTATGAGACAATATCATACGTCTTTGGATTAGTCGTTTTCTTCACTGCTTAAAATCATTTGGACAGAGTGTCGTGGGAGTCGTCGTACAAACCAGCCGAGGTATGTCCCATTTATATAATCTTTGTTCTCGTTATATATTACCAACCAAAAATCAAATTTGATTTGACCCAAAAATATCATACGGAAAGTTGAAAAACCTATGGACCATTTATTTATTTTATTCGACCAGCGAATTGTCAAAATTGGGTAGAAAAGCTTATTATATAATAATTAAATATAATGATGTAAAAGGTTAGAGAAAACAGAAATATCTATGATGGATTTTGGTATGAGGTCTAAATCTCGGGCTAATCATCTCCTCTTTGGACCGACGATATATTTTGTTTCATAGACAAAATTAATCGTTACCTAATTAAATGTGAATATTTGATATATAATTTATTAAATTAAAAATGTTTTATAGTCCATGCAGACATAAATGTAAACACATAAACTAATCAATATAAAATATATATTATATAAAAATAAAAATACTAATTGTATAAATTTCTAAATTAAATAAAAATATAACAAAAGACATATTCTAAATATTAGGCATAAAATTTTTACCCAAAAAAATATATTAGACATAAAAATTAGATATTCTGTAATTTATAACATACATACTAAACAAAAATGCATTTAGCGTGTGTGCGTGTCGATATATGTGTATACATTTTAGATTATGCCAAATCAAGAAACAAGCGACAAGAAAATCTTTATTAGGTAAAAATCTTTATCATTGGAAATGTCCCGAAGATATTAAGGCTATGTGAAAATGCAGGCCTCAAAAATATAAATTTTAATGGCGAAATATATATATATATATTCGAATAAATACAAATATAAATATAAAATCAAAATAAGAGAATCTGCCCGAATCAAAATTGTGGCTCTCACTGTGTGATTAAATATCATTGTCACACCCCAACACCACGTCACATTGCCCATTATCCCAACCGCGTTATAAAATACATATTTATTTTTCCGTATATTAAATTATTTTATATATTTTTATATATGCATGTACATACATAAATGTCTAAATACAACTCAAAATATGCATTTATGTTGCGGTTCTTATGTTTTTTTTAGTTATCAATACAGTTTATGCGTTCAGAAAACTTTATCTTTTTATTTGTTAAAAGAAAAATTAATGATAACTTGGATGCCTCAAATTTTTAATAGAAATAAATATTTTTATATTTTGTATTGTTCGATCTTTGCAAAAATATTGTTTAAATTTAGTGCCAAGAATCGTCTATTTATTATTAATGGTTCAGATGATCCAAAAATTCGATATCCAATCAGTTTTTAAAATCGTTTGGAAACTGTTGGATGTCCAAATAATTAGCAGAGTTTAGATAACAAAAAACGATATACGAAAAATCTATATTTAGATTCGGATTTGATTTTTTATTTTATTTTCCAATATAAGATATATATATGTCCATAATATTTTTTTGCAAAATATTTTTAAAATTTTGTAATTAATTATAATATTGCGGTTATATTATCATTACAATTTATTTAAACAATTTTTTTATCCATCAGTTTTATACTTTTTTATCTTTTAGTTTTTTTACACGTATTCGATCTCTCATCAAATCGATGGCGAAAATCCTCCAACCACATAATCCAAAAACTATATCGTTCTAAATTTCGGTGCATTAAAAATTTTATGGCAGTGTTCATTGAAAAAATGGATTTAGTAGAAAAAATCGAAATATGGCCATTATTATTATTATTATTATTATTATTATTATTATTATTATTATTATTATTATTATTATTATTATTATTATTATTATTGTCATCATCATCAGCTTCATTATTATTATTATTATTATTATTATTATTATTGTCATTATTATTATCATTAACAAAGTTACACAACCAAACATGCGGGAGGGAGAGCCATAGCCAAAGGCTGTGTGTTCAAAGGCTGCTCCCGGGTCAGGGACCTGATTTGACAAAAAAAAAGTTACACAACCAAACAGTCATGCTTATATTTTATATTTTATATTTATATTTTTTTGGGTAAATTTATAAAAAAAATATTACCTCCTCAATTTTTAAATAAATATCGTTTTACAAAACATTTTTTGTTAGTAATTAGATATCGTTTTAAATTTTCTAGATTATTTTTTAAAAAAATTTACAATTATATCTTTAATTTTAAAAAATAATTTTAATAAAAAGTAATGAAAATATGATTTAATTTGATTTTTTTTTATTTTTTAATAATCATGAAAAAAATTAAAACGAGAAACGGTGTAATAAGAGAAAAAAAGAATCATATGAACGGTCGGAGGGTGAAAAATCTGAACCACTAAATATTGATATGGCCAATGAAATATCACCAACCAAGGAGACGTCTTTGTCCGAAGACACTATCAAACCCCCAAACATAATATCTTCTTTTCTCTTCCACTTTATCCACAATTTTTTCACTCCCAATCTCTTTTTTTTTTTAATTTTTACCATATTTCTCAGTAATTTTTTAGTTATAATATATATATTATAATACGAAATAATCCTCTAGTTCCAAAGGTAGGGCAAATATAATATTGATATTTTTTTTATAGATTTAACCAATAAAACGAAAGGAAATCCCTTGGATAACGCGCGTGGTGACACTCGCGCATTCTAGCGCGTGAGGTGGAGATCTGTTGCGTTCTCAGCCACAAGATCTCCCCACATTCTAGAGTTTTCCGTGGCGATCTAATGGAAAACAGAGAAAATAATACGATTGGATATGACGTGGCACCCTCTCAGCTCTTATAATTATCTCTCCTCCCCGATTTTTTTCTCCTCTTCCTTCTAGTAGTTTCTTCACCTTCTCATCTCTCCTCCTCATTATTTCCTTTTTTTTCTTCCTTTTCTCGGAAAATTTCCCTGTTTGGCTGGATTCTTCTCGTTTCCGAGGATTTGGTTCCTGTGGAAAGTCAGAAGGTTCGCGTTTTCCTCCTCTGTTCTTGGTCAGCAGTCTCCGGCGGCGGGCCAGATATTTTCAGATTTTCTGGTGAGGTTTCCTTTCTCCGATCTGTAATTGTTTATGGAAGCTTCTATTATTTTTCTATGGGAATTTGGGACTCCGTTATTGAATTATCAGAGAAATGGATAAAATGCTGATCTGATGGGTAATTTTGCAGAGCTAATCTGTTGCTCATCTGGCTCCTGCTGGAGTTGGCTGGTTCTCCTTGACCGTTTGATCCAAGATTTGAAGCTTTTCCCGCACACTGTTCGAATGGCGGCTCCGGTAATTAATTTTCTAATCGGTTCTTAAGCTAGATTATTGACGAGTTACTGAAGTGGTTGTTGGAATTAATTTCGAACATTAGTTTGTATACTTTAGTTTCGTGTGTTCGCTTATGGAAGCGACCGTTGAACATGGGACCTACCGCTGAAGAGAAGAGAAAGAGATACTGCAATCCTCTCAATTAAAAAAGTTCACGATTTGATCTTGTTTGGAACGTTGAGTCGATGGAATGGGAGTTGAGAAGTTTGGGAATTTAATGACGAGTCAAGGACTACATTTCTGGAATTGTTTCTGGCTGATTGTGTAATTTGCGTCTCTGAGCTTGGTTCTTTTCGGTGCCGTTGTTTCGTGTTGTTCCATTGTATCCATGACCATGTTCTGGTCATTTCGATGTATTAGAAGATTTGAGTTTGATTCAAAAGTGGAAGGAGAACTGATTTGTGCTTAGTGCTGGGAAGTGATGTTTTGTGATAGCTTTCTTGTCTGCCCAGAGCAAGAACCATTGCTTAATTTACCCGTTTCTTTTACCTTTATACAGGACCATAGTGAAGGGTTCAGCAATGTAGAATCCACTAATGGCGGTGTTCATGGAGGAGTGAATACTGAAATGGGCAGCCAATCAGGGGAAAACATTCTACCTAAGGTATGTGTTGCAGTCTCTAAGGGCCAATTCATCTTGTGAGTTTGGAAAGGCTTCTCATGACATTTTGTTTCTCACTTGACAGGTCCGGAAACCATACACCATCACTAAGCAGAGAGAAAAATGGACTGAGGAAGAGCATCAGAAGTTCCTCGAAGCCGTAAAGCTGTATGGCCGTGGTTGGCGTCAAATTGAAGGTATTACTATTGCTTGACTGACTCTTTACTTGTCTGGTACACCCTTTCGGCTAAATATAGTTCAGAAGTGATCTGTCTTGATTACGTTGCAGAACATGTAGGTACTAAAACAGCTGTTCAGATACGAAGCCATGCTCAAAAGTTTTTCTCCAAGGTCTAGTTCACTGTTATTTAGTTGTTAATTGTCTTATATGTTACTCATACAAGGTTACGCTTGATATAGTTTCGGACCGCTAAGAGAATCACTGCTTAGTTTATGAGCTCACGATTTTTCTTGTCCATTTCAGGTTGCTCGGGAAACAGACAATGTCAATGATAGTCCAGTCAAAGCGATTGTGATTCCCCCTCCTCGTCCAAAGAGAAAACCCACTCATCCTTACCCCCGAAAAATGCCCGTCGCAAATCAGCCTGATAAGACTCCTTCCCCAACTTTGTCAGTGACCGAGAAAGGAAACAAATCTCCAACCTCCGTCCTGTCAGCATTTCCTTCTGATAATCTGGAGGATCAACTCAATGGATGTTCCTCCCCTAACTCATGTACAACTGACACCCATAACTCTAGCGAGAAAGGGAATGAGTATGCGACATCAAAGTCGCCCCTCGAAGACGGAAAACCACCTTTATTGATGGTAGGTTTCTGCAATCAACATTTCCTATCCTTGTTGTATGGCTGAAATCCAACTCACTGCCTCTGGTGTTATATGATGATACCAGAAATCAGATTCCAGCAACCATTGGTCGGTTTCTCCTCAAGAAGATGCTGCCACTGTTGTAGTGCCCGTCGCAAGCATAACACTTTTCGGGAAGATTGTCTTGGTTGTGGACCCAAACAAGCCGTCCTCTCCCAGGCAGGAGACAGGTCTAAAGAATCCTTGCCCGAACATCAAGAAACATACCCTGAGCATTGATTCTGTGGATGTCGCCACCGACTTATCAATTGGTGTGAGTAGTTATTGTCAGATCTCAACAGTGAACTTATATACAGAGGAAAGACCAAGAGTAAAAGCTGGTGTGCCCGAAACATCGTGTACCAGTTCAAGTGCCCCCGGTTCAGTAACCGAAGAAGCCGGGAACTGGGGGAAGAGGGCAGAACCATGCAGATGGGTAAGCTCCTCCGAGAAATCGACATGTTATCATACTACAAGGGGGTTCAGACCGTACAAGAGATGCTTATCCGAAAGAGAAGTGACATCTCCAGTGGTAACTTCCGAGGAAGAGGAGAGTCGAAGAGCACGAGTATGCTTATAGCATATGATATGTTGCTCTTTGTACAGTGCCAAAACTCAGGAGGTATATTTTTTTTTTACCGAGGTTTTTTATTAAATGATCCTTGAGAATAGAGCAGAGTGTTGGCCGATGATCGGATTTTAAGTACATGCCCTTCTCAGCCTCGGGCTTTAACGTTGGCCATGGCCATGTTCCGACAAACACTGGTTTCACGATTGTTGTTGGAGGCAAGAGAGATCTGAAGGCAGATGGCAGAAAACAGAAATCCAAATTGGGTAAATGTGTTTTCAGCGAATTTACTTAAACCTGTTCCTCCAATGTAATGCTGTTAGCGTTTGTGAATCCTTAGGACTGTTCCAAATCAGGAGAACTTTTCTTTTCTCTTTTGGGAAAAACCTATTGGCTCATGACTGCAGATCTATTGATTGTAACAGTGTTTTATTTGACTTAAGCTGGTTTAGTTGAAGTTATGTTCCAAAGAGGAATGCCCACTTATGAATAGTGGATCAGATCTCATAAAGAATCAAACAGAAGTAACTACAGAGCAGTTCATGTAACCTGTCCTGTCTATTGGCTACACAACCCTATAACAAAAATAATGACAGCAATTGAATAGATTCCCATCAATACAATTCCCCTTTCTCTGTGTCTCCAATGGAGAAGTGTGCTCTGCTTGTTAGATGCTTTATCAGCTATGGCTGTCAAAGAACTTCTCTATGACTACAGAGAATGCTGCAAAACCCGCACACCCTACACATGCTGCTTTCGGCCCACCTGGTGCAAAAATATCGATTCATCGATCAATCCAATGCTCGGAAAGATGGATATATTGCTTTTATCATATGAAAACTCGTCTATAAATCCGATTCTACCAAGCCGAAGGCCATCATTCCATACACAAGAGCAAACTATTCAGAAAGTTTTGTACTTTATAGTTCAAAGGTCTTACCTTTGGCGGACATTGCGCCGCCCGTCACACACCCAGCGACAACGGTATTCGTGGTGTCATGCTTAGCCCTTGCCTTAAACAGAGAGAATGATTAAAAAAAAGTGCTAAGTAAGGGTTTTCAAAGTCAGACATCAAGAATGAATGGGGCAGTTGTTATTGTTTCGAGAGAGAGAGAGAGAGAGACAGAACAATACCTTCTCGACTACGCACTCTGCAGCAGAGAAAATTAGACCCATAACTGCGAATGTTTTTGCCGAGCTCCAACTCCTCTGGCCCATTTGCCTCGCCTGGTATATGAACTGCTGCCTTGCAGTCATCTCTTCTTGCATTATGGGATTATCCAATGCACCCAGGAACAGACCCATCATCAAGCCAAGCCCTCCTCCTACACACAATTTTCAGAATGTCCTATCGATTCAATATCTTCACATGAAAAAAAAACTATTGCCAAGCTCAGCCAGTAACCATCCTAAACAAAATTCTCAGAATGTAGATCCAATTCGATAGATTCACATACATTACAAAATTATGCGATGCACCCCAAGCACAAACTCATCGTCAGGGTCAGTAACACATGATGGTTTAGTAACTTTAGATCAACCAATGCCTCCAAGAGATTTGCAATGTACAACCAATTTAGTTCAATATCTTGACATCAACAATTGATGAACTAAACTGTTCTACCATTAGCAGGCTACATTGCAAATTGCAGAATGTACTATCAAATCAATATCCTCACATCAACCACTAACCAAGCACTTGTCACATAACAGTTTCAAAGATCAGACAACCACCTATACACAATTTACAATCAATCGGTATCTTCTCACTTGATCAACCATTGACCTACTAACAGACCAAACTTCAAGTTCTCACTGAACAAGTCGATAATCTAATACCCAAAGGCCCATCACTCTCTAGTCAAGACATCAACAGGATGTGGTCGTCTTCTAAACATCTTCATCAAACAACTCTCAACACCTTAAGATCATGTTCCTAGATCGTCAACACGAATTTTCGGACAAATCATACACAGTTCTACAAGAACCGAGTCGACATGAGGAAGAACCAAACGAGTATAAACAGGAGGACCAATTAAGCTGAAAAGATTGAAAAGGAGAGAGATTCGAACAAACCCATGACGCCACTAGCTACGCTACGAACAGCACAATTGTTCCAAACCTCCTGGGCTCGAATCTCTTCCATGGTGGGCATACGGATCGGCTGAATCTGGTCCGGATTATTACCGGATTCTGGGGATCCATTGATCGGATCAGTACCCGTATCCGCCATTTCAACGATGCTGCGATGAAAATCTGAGAAGAAGAAGAAGATTCATCAAAATGTAAAACTTGGCCTGGATTTTTATAGAGGTTTAGGGTTTAAGCCGCCTCAAGAAACTGCTCGATCCGATAGAATAGAACCAGAGAAGTAAAATGTGCTGTTTCCTGAACCGGATCGAACCGGAAACTCTGATGAAAACCGGTAAAAACCGGAAGAACTATCCAGTCCCCCAGGTCCTTGAAAACTACAGCTTGTTTGGTCCAAAAACAAAATGTTCACAGCTCCATCTTGTTTTCAATTTAAATTCTGATTTTTACACTGCATATATATATTTTGAAAAATCCCATAAAAAATCTCAACTTAATACACTAATCTTTGAAATATAATCATGCATTTATGAAATTCTAATATATTGATATATAACCATTAACACCGAGTTATCTATTGTATGTGTATTATGTTGTAGATATAATGTGTCTAAAAATTCATTAATAATAATTGTTAATTCAATACAATTGATTAATTATTATACTAAACCAAAAATCAAAGCTAATATTTTAATAAGGTATAAATTAATGAATTGATATTTTCTATAAGATTATTCCTCATGACTCCGTTATCGCAACAACCCACAATCGATTTCTCAAAGTTCATATCCGAGAAGGAATGATCAAATCCCATCAGTCGGCGGGTTTCAAATTTTTACAATCCATAAAAATCTAAAAATTTGTAAAAATTAAAAAAAAAATTACATTTTAACATTCATTATACAAATTATATATTTTAGGCCAAAAAAAGCATCTCTAAATCTATGATAAACAAAAGCATAACCTTATAATTCTTTTCTGTTAATTACTCGTCTAATAAACCATAAAAAAAGAGCCATAAGTTTTTTTTATAAAAAAAAAAGAGCTATTCAACTTGGAAGTTAGACTAATATGATTATTATATTATCCGCATGCATGCATGACATTGTCATGAAAAGTTGACCATAAAAAAATCAAAACCCAAAAGAAGTTATATATACATACATACATATATATATATATATATATACACACAGAGCCTTTCCCAAGTTCAAGAGATGATTGAACGGTTCAATTCAATATACAAATCCAAGGAGGAAAGAGACGCAAACAATTCCAAATTAGTGATTATGAATAGAAACTGCCTAAATAGCATCACTAATCAAAGAATGAATCAATCAAAGAAGACTAAGCACTAAAGTTGACCTCTTCTCTTCAAAACTATTCAGCCATGGTTGAAGCATGGAAGAATTCCGCAGCTCCTTCCAGTTAGAACTCCGAACATCGCCTCTCCTACGTCTTTATTCCGCCATTCCTTATGGACCTGCGTTATGCGGTTCTATGGCGTTTGCGTTTGCGTTTGGCTCTGGTGATTGGGATTACAACATGTCTTCCTTTTGATGAATTCTTCAAGGGCTTCTCTCATCCACCAATTCTGACATACTTCTCTTGCTTCAGACAACTTCACCCACCGGCGCTGTCTGATCTCTGCCTCGGGCCAACTTTCAAATTGCTGACTAACAAGCAAAGGAAACATGTATCCTTCATGAATCACGTTTTGCCTTTTGCTTTTGTACTGCCATTTCCCTAGTTTCTCCTGCAATATATGTGTTTTGCTTCTTGTAAGTTACACAGATCGAAACCCCCGGAATTATACAGACAAAAAGCGGATGTATCTACAGGTTCAAGCTTCTCTTCGAAAACCCATCACATGAATTGAACCATCCACGAGATTTTCATGTATCAAAACCAAGAATCGAATTCTAAAAGATGTGAATGAGATACTAACTTCGAGTTGTCCGGTCACGCCAGCCTCTTCGATGGTCTCCCTTAAAGCAGCCTCTTCCATGGATTCATCAATCTCCCAACCTCCCTGTTGTTGCCATGAGACAATCGAAAAACTTTCAGCAAATGGCCACAAAGATATACACAAAAGACAATACAAAGCAGCTTGTGTTCAGGTGAGGCGAAGTCAATACCTTTGGGAATAACATCCCTTTGCCCTTTTGTGCACTGATAACAAGAACTTCGATTTCTTCAACATCATTTCCGTCAATGTTGTTTTTCTTGTATCTGTACGGTATGCATCTGCAGAATTCACCCAATTTCATGAGATTCTAGAAGAAAACCCCCCCTCCCCAAATGTTACCAATGAAACGACGAACAACAGTCCACGCGCTTTGAAATTTCCAACCCCTTTGACCTCCGAAATTCAAACTCAGGCGAATTAGCAAATTCAGATAATTTTAAGATTATGGTTCAAACGCCGTAAAATTAAGGATTAACACTGACAGAGAAAACCCAAATTACAATTGGGGGTTTCCCCCTCACGATTCTCAAACCCCAAGCAACAGCAACGTAGAATTCGAATTCCAAATCATTCGAAGAGAGAGCGAATCCCAAACCCTAAAAGTTAGCGAACGGATTTGCAGAAAGTAGGGGTCCACGAAACATGAACATGCGCTAAACGTACCCGACAACCTGGCGAAACCCTTTGCTGTCGTAACGCTGCAAATCCCTACCGGTCCGAGAGACCAAGGAGACAACCTTCTCAATCTGCGACGGAATCACCTTCGAAGGGATGCTCTCGAAGAGCGGGGACAGATACGACGCGACATTCGAGATGTTGGAGACGAACAGAGACACAGAAAACCCAGTCATTGTTTTTGTTCCCAATCTTCGAAGAACCCACAAATGAATTCAGACCAAAGACGAGAGAGAATCAGAGGATGATATCTGATTTCGAGCGGAAAAGACCGATTTCAGAGAGAGAATCGGGCGAGGATGAAGCATGAAAATGGAGAAGATGAGATGGTTTTTGTGGGGTTCGTGAGGCCATTTATATAAGGAAAAAAGAGAGAATCTCAGGAGATGTAAATCCCACGCGCCTCAGGTACCGTTTCGTCCAATCATTTCTTGTTTTTGGATTTTTTATTTATTCTTTTAAAATTTTGGTCAATGACTCACAGTCCTTTTGAAAGTTTCGGTTATTGAATTGAATTTTGAAATTTACGGTTTTGTTTGGTAACTGTTACGGTTAACAGAATCTATTAGGACATGATGACCATGTGACAACTGTCACAACTCTCTTTGCATTAAAACTGCTTTACCGAAAAAAAAAATTATAAATTTGGATAGTTAAAAGGGCTTTGTAAAAATTTAAGGCTTTATATATAAGAAAATAAAATTGTAAATGAATTAATTTTGCATGAAAAGATAGTTTCTGCTTCTACTAAATTTTGATTATTTGATGGTACATTACAAATGAGTTCACCATATATATACATATATATATATATATATGAGAGAAATATTATTTATTCTATATGCACAATAAATATATATTACCTTTATACATAAGAATATGAATGGACATGTCTATTATATCCTTCAGTGGCATTATTTTACAGCAATAAATACATTTTGTTAAACAACAAAAAAGGTAATTACAAAGCCAAGTTTACGGGTAAATTCATTTTTTCTTAGTTAACAAGAACGTAAATAAAATTTTTTAAAAAATAACAGCAAATACTTTCAATCGGAAGATGTCTTTTTTTACCAACATGGAATGAGTAATAACGTCCTTAGACAAAAAAATAATAATAAATAATTTCAAATAATAATTATTTAAAAAACGATTAATGCGTTTATCACGTTCTAGATTTGTTTTCAAACGTATAAAATGTCAAACATTTGCATACAAAAGTCAAAAACCTCGTATTTAACTCTGTCCGAAACCTTTGCCATAAGAAAAAAAAAAAGAATTATAAAATTTATCGTCATGGAGCAGCGAGTGGAAATGACGAACCCGAGAGCGAGTGAAGCGCGTGGACGAATCAAGTGGAAGAGACTTAGATTATACATACATATATATATATATATATTAAATGTTCACTCGTATTTTTCTTTCTTCTTACGTAATAAAAAGTAAAATAAAGAAACACGGTTTAGGATATGACTTGTTTTTTTATTATTTATTTTAAGTAAATAACACAATTTTTGTTCCAAATTTTGGTTAAGTCTTCCAAAAGGATGCCAAAAACAAAGGGGCCCACAAGTGTAAGATCTTTGGTCAATTTTATTGTTTGGAATCATTTTTTTTTATTGTTATAAGGCATCACGTCTTCCATCAAGCCAGTTTTTCAATCATTTTGTTTTATTTTATTTTAAATATCTATGAACTTGCGGCGAAATTTAAAAAAAATAAACGTTCTTATGTTTTTTCTATTTTTTTAAATTTTTAATCGAAAGCCTTGAAAAAAAAAAAGAAAAATACAAGAGCAAATAATGGAACATCAACTGGCTATACAATTAAATAAAACTAGAAGATGAAAATGATATCAAAATCAAAATCTAGAAAATAAATTGAAGTCTTGAGGATTCATAAATACCAAGATTTAGCCTATAAGTATTTATTGTATGAAATTGATATTTTTTATTTTTGCGAAAGTCTTTTTTTATTATATTATTAATCTAAAAAGTCTTCAGAAGAACATAATCCAAAAAACCCAAATACACATTGGCATCATTTTCCCATTCAAACCAAATAATCTAGAAGATGAAAAAGAACTAAACACTATACACACATATACATATATATATATATATGACAAATTCTGTAAACCATTTCTTCATGTGTCAAACAATATTCTAAATGGTATATTTTAATAGAGAAAGAGATGGAGAATCATTGGATTTCTCATTATTCAACATGTAACATTACAATATTTATAGCAGAAACAAAATTATAAAATACTTTATTTAATAAATATAAATATCTAAAATATAGAAATAAAATCAAATCTAAATATTACGTAATCTTCTCAAATCTTCTTCATATCTCTTTACATATTTTCCTTGTTCGATATTATTGTTTAAGATTTTATCTATAATGTCCCTCTAAAATTGAATATAAAATACTAAATTGATTTCTAAAAAATATTAGATTGAGTAATGGAATTATAGTAAAATGATATATATATATATATATATATAAAGTTTCTATTAGAAGTTTTATGTATTGATTGTGGTTGTTTCGGTTCAACTCTTTATTGTGCTTCAGCATTTGTGTTATTGTCCAATGGGCCAAGAAAGGTTATGCGCCCCCCAAAAAAACAATCCCAAAGGGTTCGCCGAAACTTATATATATATATATATATATATATAACTATTGCTTAAATATTTTAATTATTGTTCTCCTGGTCCTGGAATTACTGAATTGGCTGGCAAAATTTTTTTCTATTCGACGTACCAAAATAATTTTTTTCAATATGCAGTTGTATACATATCATATATTTAATAAATCATAAGCATAACATATACCGAATTAAACCGGAACCTATACCGAATTCAAAATCCAAAATTAAACCGGAACCTATACGGAATATGTATATATATATATATATGTGTGTGTGTGTGCTATAATTTAGACTTAGCAAAACCACATTTTAACAGTTCTAACTAGGGCAATAGCACAAGATCTAACCATAAAAAGATGAACAAAAAACACTTAATTTCTCTTAAACTCAAACCAAAAAAAAATAAATAGAAAACAAAAATCTCCATCTATACATACAGTTTTATTTATATTGCAACGAAGTGGAATCCTCAAAACATGAAGTAGAGATGTCTACACTATAAAATTTCCAAAACTAGCTTTCGGCAATAGTTTCCAAAGCAGGTCTCCAAGAACCATGCTTCATCTCTTGCAGCTTCTCTTCTAGGGTTTCGCTCCTGATCTCCTCACAATCGCCACTGTTATCATCATCATCATCACCATCGTCGTCGTCTTTGACCGTTCTTCTAGCTTTCGGCATCATGCAAACGGGAAAGATCATTCTCCTCAAATGGTTATACCGAGTGACGTTATGGTGCAGCGTGAGCGTTTCGGCGGCTTTTCGAGAGATGAGAGAGAGCTCGTCGTGTGTGAGGACGGAGAAGAGCATGTCGGTGGGGAGGATGAGGTAAAGTTCACGTCTCGGGCGCAAGAACTCGGTCGGAGGGACCGAGGTGACTCGGTGACCGATCTCGAGAGAGGTAGAGTCGGCGATGAAGAAGCGGTCGGAATCTTGTGGCGAGACGAGGTCCGACGCCTTGATTGGCTTGGAGTATACCTTAAGAGTTCCCTTGAACGGAGCTAAGACTTTCACTCCTGAGCTTGATGCTATGATTGATGGCGCACATGAAGTTGTGTTTCCCATTTAATTTGGAACAAGAACAAGAACAAGAACTAGAACAAGAGGGAAGAGATAGAGAGAGAGGAGAGAGAACATTAGAAATGGGTTGGCTTTGATTTGTGTTGTATATATATATATATATATATATATATATGTGGTTGTATTAGTAGAGAGAGAGAGAGGATTAGAAATGGGTTGGCTTTGATTTTTGTGTATTTATGTATATATATATATGTATGTATATGGTTGTATTAGTAGAGGATTAAGTGTTTTTATTATAAATTTGTAGCTGTTTCGTCCAACTATGTGTATGTTCTTTCTTTGTATTATACGGTTGTCGCTTACTTTACACTTGTATTAAGAATATATATATATATATATATGTATATATATATATAATAGACACTAAATATGAAAAGAAAATTCAAGAAGGCTTTCTTAAAAGTTTATAAATTTCCTCAATAGAAAAAGAAGACAATTTCTTTACTGTTAGTTTAGAAACCAATAATATGAAGAAAAAATGTCTGGAGAAATATATAATTTTTAAAAATAAATAATATATGGGATTATATATATATATATATGTATGTATGTATGTATATATGAAATTTCAGAAAGAGAGAGAAGCACATGCATGAGGATGGGTGAAGAAGAGCTCGTGTCACGACGCCACCAAACTCATCATTGGACATGGTTCACCTTTCCTACCCTTTTTTTTTATTTAAATTTATTTTCATTTACTTATTACCACCAACAATTGATGATATATTAAAATATAGGATAACCTAACTACTAAAATCTTATAAAAAAAATCAGAAAATTAACGTGGAATTGAATACGAAAAAAAAGTAACAAAAATATATTATTTAACGCAATTAATGTTATATTATCTTTTTATTATACAATTTACTTATCTCATTCATTCATTATAATATATATATATATATATATATGGTTTCTTGGCAACATATATATATCTCTAATACACACTTGGAAACAAAGATTTGTGTTTGTTGTTGGTTAGGACAATTTTATAATCATCAATCAACAACTTAATGTATATGATTCAACTTTTATCAAAACACTTTTATAGTAATGGACAGCTGCATTAATGGTCCGAATTATAACGTTACCATAAAATAATTTTAAATTAATCTGCAGTTAGGGACGAACATACATGCGTATTTTAGAATTTAGGAGTGGAATCGGAATCCGAATATTTCGGATTTTATGTTTCATAATTCCGAATAAGCCAGAATGAAGGTGAAAGTTAGGGGAAAAATGTATATATATATATATATACATATACGTGGCATGATTGGGGATATATATATTTTAATGAAGTCTTATTTTATTGATATCTTCCATTATGGTCACTAAACCTCTCTTCTCGTTTGCTTTGCTTAATTACAATATTTTTAAAAGCTTATAATTAAATATAATCTCTAAACAAATTAATTAAACATGGGCCATTTGCCAAACTGTCGTTAGATTTGTTTTCTCAATGTTTTGATAAACCCTTTTGTATAGAATATACATGTCTAGTTATATTACAACTCACACATAACAACCATATATATGTATATATAGGTATATTATTTATACAATCAAAGATTAGATTGCAATACAATATAATATATATACATAAATAATTATATGTATATATATCAGATAAATTTCTAAATGTGAGTACATTTTAAGTTATCTAACAACTCACACATCCAATATATAGATACGGATATAGATACATATAGGTGTATTTACAACTCTAACAACTGTCTCCAGTTTTTCTTAATTATCGAGAATAGCTTGCAACGCGCGCGCGCGCACACACACATATACATATACATATATATAAGATTACCTTATAGAGAAAAAAATACCAAAATAAGGGAAATTATAAATTGATCAAATATATGGCCAAACTTTACTCACCCGTTCAATCTCTCTCTCTCTCTCTCTCTCTCAAATATATATATAAACCATTAACGACGATAATAATAATTTTATAAAAATACATAACTCTTCTAGGGAATATACTAAAAAAAATACAAACTTGTAATTTGACAAAAAAAAACACAAAATTTTCAAAATGACAGAAAAATAAACCAATTTTCAACATCATTGTCAATTTCCATACAATCGATTTTACGACGTCGCACGTAGTTTTTCGACGACGGTATGATTTTGAGGTTTGATGAATTTTTTACATTTTAGGAAAGTTTGTATATATATTTTTGTTAAATTAAAAATTCTTGTGTATTTTTAATAAATTCCGAAGAGTGGTGTATATTTGTGGGATTTTCGCTCGTAATAATAATGAATATTATTATAACATGATTTGGAAATTGGTAAACCGAAATCTTTTTTCCACATGATGAAATTCATGCATGTTATATGCTATAAATGGTTGCAAAATTGGAATCCGAACAGAGAGAAATCATTTCGAGTCGAATATGAAGAATTCGCATATCACATAGAATATATTATAGAATTTTTTTTATTAATTAAAACAAAAACAATAACTTATATAGTGAAAAATTTGTAAATAAATATTACAATTAAGGATATATTCCTAATGAATTTGGATATCGGGGTGACGGTGAAGTATAATACCATACAGTAAATACATCAATTTATCATCAGAAATTTCCCCTTTTTAGAAGGGATATCGGGATGATATTTGCTAACTTGAACATGGAAAAATAGACGATGAAATAAATGGATCATAATGTAATGTTACATATGGAAAATAAAAAGAAAGATACAAAATAATTACTAATTAAAAGTTTTTAAAAATAGGTAAAGATTAAAAGAAGAAAGTTGCAACGAGGGCAGATACGAAGTTAAGTCCGACAAAGCTGACGGTGGCCGCCGCCGCCGCTTGGCTTGATGGAGAGCCGGGGTTGGAAGAGCTTCCTGTTTCAATCAGAGGGTTTTGTGTTTAATTGGTTAACGCCAATGAGCTCTTTTTTATCCAAAATAATCAGAAATAAAATAAAATTTATAAGTTGGGGATTTACTTCCCATTATCTATTTATTTTAAAAAAAATTATGGATATTGTAAGCAAAAGAATCGTAATATATGATAAAATTCCAGGTTTTTTTTTTGGTTTGAAAAATTCAGCATATTTAGAATTTAAACAGATTATTACTGACCGAAATGATATTACCAGCAAAAATACACGTTTTTAACAAATTACCAATACAAAATGGGTAATACATAAATGAAATTCTATTAGGATTAAAATTATTCATTATAAATGTCGAGAATACGAAATACCATTGGTAGTCGCCGGAGGTGTCACCGGAGCCGTCGGAGTCGACGGCGACGCTATCGGCGAAGTCGCTGCATAAGAAAAACACGCAAAAACGGCTCGTCGTTTAGACATATAAACAAAACGGCGTGGTATTAGAGACATAACCGCCGTCGCATTAGTAATTTACCGGCGTTCTTGCAGCGTGACACGTCAGCATCGGCGCCACAGGCCTTGGGGAGATCGAGAGCATTGGATTTGGTGAGGTTGAGAGATCGGAGCATGTCGGGATTGTTGAAGACGGAGCAGAGACACGTCACGTCGTTGTCGAGTATTTCCTTCAACGGCACGCAACATGTCGGCGGCGGCGGATTCTGAGAGTGGATGTAGGGCTGACATGGCATCAACCTCTGTATGCACGGCATTGCCTGTGCTCCTCCGGACGGTGGCGCCGGAGTCGCCGGATCCGACGTGGCGGCGGAGCAGTGGATGAGGAGGAGCACGGCGACGGCGGCGAGTCTCAGGGCTTCCATGTCTTTTCCGTTTTAAGGTAAAACGACGTAGTTTTGTGTTGTGTTTTGCTGCGTATACTGTTATGTTTTTTCCTTTTGGTGTCTGTGTATATATAGAGAGAGAAGTTAGATTGTGTTTTTTTTTTGTTCTGTTTTTTTTTTAATAATGGGCTGATTTGTCGATAAGTTCTGTTGTGATCCGCCACGTACGTGGACAGGAAGATGATTAATTATTAGGATTTTTGACTAAATCTGGATTAGTTTCGTAATTACCGATTTGTAAAAATCACAGATGGGATTCTGTTTTTGTTTCATTTATTTAAATACTAATTTAGTGTTTTTTTTTCACGATTCTAAAGTGGACAGGAAGATGATTAATTATTTAATTATTAGAATTTAGATTTTTTCCCCCGGGATGGTTATCTACCATTTCGGAATTCGGTAAACTACGAATAAAACATTTTCTTATATAAAAAAATAATATTTAAGCATGTTGGAATTGGACACACAAGCATAATAATATATTTAAATGAAGTTTCCAAATCCGATGGAACATTAGCAAAATGATATGATACATCCAAAGTAAAATCTTGGAACATATCTCCGACAAATATGGAAAAGCCCAAACAAGAAGATACAGAGTGTATATGCAGGATATATATATACTCGGCATAATAGGCTGGATTATAACTTTTGATGGGGGAATATAAAAATTTATGATGCCGTAATACCAATTAATTCCTAAAAATCTTCAAATTGTTTTTTTTTTAAATATTGATACATCATCTCCCCTAACTCAAATATCATATTATTTGCACCTTTAGTCTTATATCCATCGATTTATACCTAAATATTCAGAAAGAAAACTAATTATTACAAAAACTACCATAATTCGGTAGAAAAAAAAACAATATCATAAACTTATTTATTATACGATAATGACATTTCACCACATAAACAAAACACCGACACAATTATCAACAATCGCTTTTTTCTTACCCGATCTCAATTAGATAACATTAATTATCTCCCATGTAAAAAATAATAATGTTGATAAAAATGGAAGCAGATTAAAATTCAAATATATATATATATATATATATATATATATCAGATTTTTCCAAATTTTTTCAATAGGCCAGAAAAAAATCTAATTTTAAACATATATATATATATATATATATATATATATATATCGTAAAATATAAATTTAGCTTAGGACAGTAAAAACTCTAAAACTAGTTTTTAAGAAACAAATTAATCTCCCTTGTTGGGCAGCCCAAATTAGTTCTTCTAGATTTTTTTTTAAAAAAGATAGGAATTATTTTCCAGCTCGGATATTATATTCTTTGTCCACGCAACGTCCAGGTGGAAATTCAAATATATAAATGGACGCAGATGCATCAGCAAAAAGGTATCTCGTTGACCTCTACGTTGTCATCGGTGGAGACGTCGGAGAATCAAAGGTTGTCAGAGAAAATGGCCGGTCTCGGTGGCGATCTCGTTGTCGGTTTCCTCGGGTTGGATTCTCTGAGCTTTGAATTAGCTTCTTCTCTTCTCCGCTCTGGCTTTAGAGTTCAAGCTTTTGAGGTAATCTTTTTCATCTCTCCTTTTTTTGGTTTCCTTTTTTGACGTTGTTTTTGCGGAATTTGATGCGCATTCATGCGTTTCTTCGTTTTAGAGTTTGTCAGCCGAGAAATTTCCGGGTCTAGGTCAGGATGTTGAGATCTTTTTCCCAGTTTCTCGGGAAAATTTTCTTTTTTCTTTGAAGTTACTGGGGATTTTCTTTCCCGTTTCTTCTTCTTCTGGGGGAATTTTTCACACGCCTGGCATTTCTTGATAATTGATTGGAAATGATATGTTCTTGGAACCAGTGATAGAACAAAGCGGAACATGGGTTCTGGAGAACGAAGTGTCCCGATGAAACGAATTTGATCAATTTGGAAATCAAACCTCGATTCTGGAAGGGATAATTTTATATTTGAACGAACTATCTTTACAAGATTCGGCTCAATTCACATATTTTGTTTAAATTTAATATATTCGTTTTTGGTGTCAAATTCAAAAGAAGTTTGTGAAATTGTTTGGTTTTGGAAATGTTGAATTTTTCAACGACCCAAAAGCCCTAAACTTGATTCTGCACTTTCACAAACTACTGGATTACTCCTTAAGAGGACAAAGAAACGGATCAAAACGTTAGTTGTAGGATTGGTAATTGGCAATTATGTAAAGAATTACAGACACCAAGATTTAGGGCTAAAGTAACACGGTTCATTGATGAAACTTGAATCATTACAACGCAGATAAGCACAGATTTGGCAGACAAGTTCTCTGAGCTGGGGGGTCGTAATTGTGCCACCCCTATGGATGCCGGAAAAGGTAGAGAATCGAGTGTGACAAATTTATGCATTTCAGCACATATCAGACATTTAACAGTTTTTTCCTGTTCCTCCTTCCATTCCTCGGGTTTATTTAATAAAATTGTCTCCTGTCCAATGGCATGTAGTATCTTCTAATGTACCCTCTCTTTCTATTCCACAGGCGCCGCAGCTGTGGTGGTCTCGTCGTCTCATTCTGATCAAGGGCAAGATGTGATTTTTGGTGATGATGGTATCCTAAAAGGTCATCCCAATGCTCATTTATCCTCATGCTGGCATACGCTTTACCATTACTTTTGCGCAGGAAACTTACACTTCGATACCTTTTACAGGCCTTCAGGACGGCGCTATTTTAGTTTTGCGCTCGACTGTGTTACCTTCACACATCCAGAAACTAGAAAATCAGCTAGCAGGTTGTGATTTGATATTGTTTCCGAAAGTGTCTTCTAAGATTCATATCTAGCGATCCACTTTGTATTTTGCTCCTAGTCTGGAAATTGGGTTTGTTTCTATTGCAGAGGACGGAGAACGGATTTCCGTGGTAGATGCATACGTCTTGAAAGGAGAGTCTGAAGTTCTCGACGGAAAACTGATGGTATACACACTTTCTTGTCTGTCCGTTGATCTCTCGCCTCGCGATAATAGTAGTAACCTTTTTCGTTCTAAATCTTAAGGTAATATCATCTGGAAGGTCAGATTCGATTGCAAGAGCACAACCCTACCTTGCTGGTAAATGTTAATTCAAATATAGAGATTCCTTTCAGATACGTACTTTCCGAGAATTCCAATATATTTACTACAACCATTTATTTATTTCATGAAGCGATGTGCCAAAAGCTTTACACTTTTGAGGGGGAAATTGGTGCTGGCAGGTATGTAAATTTCCAGTTTGTAAGCCATCTTATGATCACTGCAGGGTTCAATGGTTTGTTTGCTTAAAAACCCTTGTGTATGCGCTGATAAATAAATGCTAGCTTCTATAGTAACATTGAAATTTTGTCGAAATTCTAGAATTTCTTGTGTATTTTTTTTTTGACATTGTTAGACTCGCACACTGGTTTTGCAGTATTTAGATTTAAAGAGGATCATCAAAATGCTTAAACCTTTTGGCATAAAATTCTCATTCCCGACAATTTATCTTTTTCTGTAACCATGGTCTTTGTCAGTTGTTTCTTGCTACTTTATGTCGTTGTTTTCCTTGAATCAAAAGTTTATTCCACCTCGCTCGTGAAACCCATTACTATGTAAAGATATCTAGATGTTTTTATGATTGAAATGAAATGACCATTGATGATTTGATGTCATAGAAACCATGTTACCTATTTTGTTTTTTTTTTGTCCTGATCAGCAAAGTAAAGATGGTGAATGATCTACTTGAGGGCATTCATCTTGTTGCTGCTGTGGAGGCCATATCTTTAGGTTCCCAAGCGGGTATTCATCCGTGGATTGTTTACGACATCATTTCAAATGCTGCTGGAAATTCATGGTATGATTTTTTCTGCAAGCACCGTCCTTTTTCTGTGAGTAAAATAATGTCTTCCCATAACAGATTTGAAGGAAATTATAGATATTTAGCAAGACTGTCATGGTAGGGACAATAACAATTCATGTGATATTGGATGTGCTATAACTGTAGTCTAATCAGGGGAAGGGAAATGAATATGCAGGGTACAGTATTTCTGAATGTGGGGAGATTAGAGACAATTTCAATTAAGCTTGTCCGTAATATGTGGATGTTTGAAAACGCAAGCTAGAACATGAATATTTATAAAACTAACTTGACAGGTAGGCTCATTGGAGAGTTCCCCTTAAGGGAATTTTTTTTATGCTTCCTTGAGATGCCACTAAATCTTCCATTGCAGTTTATCACAGATTTTTCATTTGTATACTTGGTTTTCAGGATTTTCAAGAATCATATTCCGTTGCTGCTGAAAGGTGATGTCGAGAGCCATTTCCTTAACGATCTCTCGCAGAATCTGGTATGACGTCCTGATAAAGATAGAAATTTTATCATAGCCTTTTTTCATGATGAAGTCATTCATTGTGATCAAGTCTTTGTTCCTTTCACATGCGTACTAACGAGGAGGCTGACTGACTTTTATAATTCAAGGGCATCGTAGAAGATAAAGCCAAATCACTCCGATTTCCTGTTCCACTTTTGGCAATTGCACGTCAACAGTTAATCCTCGGTATGTATCAAATATGAAGGAATATGGCTTTATGACTAGCATAACGATTGTTTATTGGAGAAACTTTATTTTTCCACTCTTTCATCTTTTTAATCCTAAGTATAATTCTTCCTTCCTCAGGAATTTCACATATGCAAGGAGATGATCCAGCTACTCCATTGGCTAAGGTTCACGAACAGAGTTCTTTCCACGTGTTCTTTTAGTGCTCTGTGATCTTGTCATTACTGTAACTAAACTGAAAAATACCATCATAGACCGAATACATGAACAAAAGAAGGATGTACTATCTTCTAACAATATTCACATAATGATTGAGCAGGTATGGGAAAAAGTACTCGGTGTTGGCTTAACGGAAGCAGCCAATGCAGAACTTTACAAGCCAGAGGAGTTGGCCAAAGAAATTACTACCCAAGCAAAGCCTGTGAATAGAGTTGGTTTTATTGGTCTTGGAGCAATGGGTTTTGGCATGGCAACTCACCTGTTGAAATCCAACTGTGTTGTTCTTGGCTTTGACGTAAGTCTTAATATTAGAAAACAGTCCAATGTTAAAATTTCTAGACAACCTATGGTATACATGTTTAGCATTCATGATTTGCCTCTTGAGTTCTTGAGCTGGATCATACATAGATCTTCTTATTTTTAGCTGTTAGATTGTTAAATTTTAAACTTTTGTGCGTGTGTGAGTGTTTTTTTTAATGCAGTAAGATTTGGATTGTTAGAAATGAAACGCTAGGTGCTTGTTTAAATTGCAGGTATACAAGCCAACCCTTGACAGATTTGAGAGTGCCGGCGGGTTAGCCGCAAATTCACCAGCCGATGCCGCTAAAGGTAATCCTCGAAATCTAGAGGGACTTGCAGTTCAAATTTATTAACTTCAGTCAATTGATTTTCACATGAGATAATTGTTTCAATTTTTTTTCCTGCAGATGTAGATGTTCTTGTGATTATGGTAACAAACGAGGTTCAGGCCGAGGATGTTCTGTATGGACATCGTGGAGCAGTCAAAGGTATATTTATATCATCCTATCTTTGGTGCTGGAAGTTTGAGCTGATTTTTCTATGTTCTGCTTCACGAATTTTCAGCTCTTCCATCTGGAAGACCTGTTGTACTTGCCTCAACAGTCTCTCCCGCATTTGTCACCCAACTAGAAAAGCGTCTAGAGAGTGAGTTTTCATTGTTTCACAATACATGAGTTATGAGAACCTTCACCAGAATAGTGTTGTCAAGTTTTGGTTTGATTTGATTAAATTCAATTGTAATTACTTGTGAAATTTGGTGTTTCACAGATGAGGGCAAGGATATAAAACTGGTGGATGCTCCTGTTTCTGGTGGCGTTAAGAAGGCTGCCTCAGGGGACCTTACGGTATGGAATCTAGACTTCTCTTTATTGTGTTTCTGCCGTGAGCTGTTCTGAAGTATTTTGTTATCTCAGATAATGGCTTCTGGTACTGATGAAGCGCTCAAGTCTGCAGGGTCGGTTTTATCAGGTGAAGATTACGTATCCACATTTCTGGTGAAATATTTCTTGTTCACATAACTTGGATGTGACTGTGTTATTTTGTATTCTTGAGCAGCACTAAGTGAGAAGCTCTACGTGATTAAAGGAGGTTGTGGGGCAGGAAGGTAGATTTTAGTTGTTCTTTTGTTCTCATCCATTATGATCTTTCTTGATTGACATGGATGGCCCTCAGTTGTTTTTTTGTATAATGTCTTCCACAGTGGGATAAAAATGGTCAATCAATTGCTTGCTGGAGTTCATATTGCATCAGCTGCCGAGGCAATGGCATTCGGAGCTCGATTAGGCCTCAATACCCGAAAGCTATTCGATGCTATCTCCAACTCTGGGGGAACATCTTGGTACGTATCCAAGAGCTTTATGAAATAACTTCTTATCTCTTGAAAAGTGCTTGTTATCATCTCAAGTGATAGAACTTCTGATGAAAAGTGCATATGACATTGACCATATTTTGTAAATTTTCCTACATGGTTCTCGTGTCATTTGCTTTCTTTTCTGTTCCTATTTTATTTATGTTTACAAGTTTATGAGAAATACATTTGTGTAGGTCATTGGTCCATATGTTTATGAAAGACTACGATTATGTAACTTGCAGGATGTTTGAGAATCGGGTTCCTCATATGCTGGATAATGATTATACACCATACTCTGCTGTTGACATATTTGTGAAGGATTTGGTAAGATTACCTGCTGTTTCTGTTTTTTTTAAACAGTTATTCTCGCTTACTGATTAACTAATGTGGAGTTTCACTGCAGGGCATTGTGACCCGAGAAGGCTCATCCCGTAAAGTTCCACTCTGTGTATCAACTGTGGCACACCAGCTGTTTTTAGCCGGTACTCTCTAATCTGCCTACTACATCATAGCAAATGTAGTTTACTGTCCTCAGTGCAGCTTTTTATTTCGTCTTGAGCTCATGTTCCATTTTCAGCATTTTGGTTGTAACTATTCAACCATTTAAAATTGAACCATTGCTCTGATTTTGGAAGTTCACTTGTTGCAAAATTCTTGAATATTTTGTAATGCTCCTAGTTTCATCCTTTCTTAAATGCTCTGTAAGTGCCACTAAAAAACATCCCACGAGAGCAAATTAGGCAATATCTCTATGCTATATAATTACAGTTCCGTTTCCTGTTTTTTCCTGTCTTGATGGACACAAGAATGCTTAAAAGGTATTTATTAACAGGCTCTGCTGCTGGCTGGGGACGGATAGACGATGCTGGAGTTGTTAAGGTATGATTATCAATTCTCTCAAACTGGAAAAGTTCTCTTCCAACTGGAAAAGGCTGCCGTCATTTTGTTAGTTATTAGAAAAAGTGTATGCTGTTGATGGTTCTTCTTAGCTGCCCTTGGCAATGTTTTCGACGATATCTGAAGTCGAAACCTCTTAGATTTCCTCTCTATTAGAATATGAAACATTGAACATGGTTTCCACATTTATATTTTCTAGTTATTCTTCTCAAAGTATATCTGGGAAATTGAAGTGTTTGATCAGATATGTCCATTTTACGTACAAGCAATCTTCAGGCTGATTGTTTGTGTTGTGTCATTCATGTTAAAGCTAACCAAATTCTTCTTGGTTATATTGTTAGGTATATGAAACACTTGCAGGCGTTGAAGTCGAAGGGAAACTTCCTGTTCTGAAGAAACAGGAAGCGTTGCAATCACTTCCATCTGAGTGGCCTGTGGATCCCACAGATGACATAAAGAAACTACAAACTAGGAATTCAAAAACTTTGGTTGTTCTGGATGATGATCCGACCGGAACACAAACTGTTCATGACGTAGAAGTTTTAACAGAATGGTTAGTCTAGTGTTCTGTCTCAAAACAAAATTTGACTATCAACTAAAAGACATATCATTAGTTCACTTCACAAATAGTTTGAAAAGATGTTGCTCTCTTGCTGATCTGAATTCATGTTTCATGTGCCATTCTTATGTCTTGCATTCCGGCAGGAGCATTAAGTCAATTGTTGAGGAATTCAAGAAAAAGCCGGCATGTTTCTTCATCTTGACAAATTCCAGGGCACTGAGCTCTGAAAAGGTTAGTTCTTTTCTTTTCATATAGACAGTTTAAGAGGTTGGAGAGTTCTACTCTCGTGAAAGTATTAAACGACGTTATTTGAAGTTAGCAAATGCAACTGTTCTGTAAGTTCATTTGTATATTCAACAGGCTAGTGCATTGATCAAAGATATATGCCGGAACTTATCTGCTGCTTCGAAAGAAGTTAGCAACACCGAGTACACAATTGTCTTGCGAGGTGATTCAACATTACGTGGCCATTTTCCCGAGGTAAGTTCAGTGAACCGAACATGATAAATGTAAAACAGTCATTTAATCTTCTATCTCAACCTAGCGTTCCAGCAATGTCATAACTAGATACTATGAGGCTATACAGGAAGCAGATGCCGCTGTCTCGATACTGGGAGAAATGGATGCATGGATTATTTGCCCCTTTTTCCTTCAAGGAGGACGTTATACTATCGACGATGTACATTATGTTGCAGATT
This sequence comes from Tarenaya hassleriana, assembly GCF_000463585.1. Lineage (NCBI taxonomy): Eukaryota > Viridiplantae > Streptophyta > Magnoliopsida > Brassicales > Cleomaceae > Tarenaya > Tarenaya hassleriana. The sequence continues at coordinate 4,222,066 of NW_010965372.1, read as the reverse complement.
CTGACAGGTATATTTTGTGAATACTGGTTCCTTTCTGGGCGAAATTCCAACTGACATTACACGAGAGACATGTAGCATGAAGTTTTGATGGTCTTTACAATGGACAACATTGTAGGCTTATTCCTGGTGGAGAGACAGAGTTTGCTAAAGATGCATCCTTTGGATATAAATCCTCAAACCTACGCGAGGTTTGAATTCTTCCGCCATAGCAAAAATCATTATAATTTGTCTCTGCACTTTTATTTGATGGTAACCCACACAATTTTATATAATTCTAGTGGGTAGAGGAGAAAACAGCAGGCCGCATTTGCCAACAGCGTTGCGTCGATCTCGATCCCGCTCTTAAGAAAAGGTGGGCCTGATGCAGTATGCGAATTTCTGTGCAGCTTGAAAAAGGTACTCGCTTATATGCACATGTATTTACTTTTGGGCAACCAAAATGTTGTGATCAACTTGTAGAATTTCGCTCTCAGTATACTGTCACAGACCATCAGAAATTTGTAGGGTTTGTTTCTTCAATGTTGCTTTGCAAGTTTTAAAAATATTTCCATTTCCTGGGTGGATCAGGGATCAACATGTATTGTCAACGCAGCTAGTGAAAGAGACATGGCTGTGTTTTCAGCGGGTATGATCCAGGTAAGCTGCCGTGTTATTCCTCCAATCTCCATGTATGGCTCTTTTCTTGTCTACTGTTCTTTCCGTTCTTTCTAAAGTAACGTTGTCTTTGACAGGCCGAACTGAAAGGCAAATCTTTCTTGTGCCGCACTGCTGCTAGCTTTGTATCGGCCAGAATAGGGATCATTCCAAAAGATCCCGTCTTGCCAAAAGATTTCGGGATTAACGGAGAAAGGAATGGTGCGTTAATTGTTGTAGGCTCATACGTCCCGAAAACAACAAAGCAGGTTAACTTTCTCGATTGATTCTGATTTCATCTGCATCATATGGTTAACTGAAATAAACAATTCCGATTTCTGAGGCGTTTTGTTTGAACTAACAGGTGGAAGAGCTTCGATCACGGTGCGGGCAGAAGTTAAGGAGCATTGAGGTAAAAAGAGATTAGATATAACTCACGAGAAATCACACTATGGTATATAAGATCAAGCTTTTGTTAACAGATATCTGTAGAGAAAGTTGCTCTTATGTCCACGGAAGTGAGAGATGCGGAAATCAGTAGAGCGGTGGAGATGGCCGATGCTTACCTTCGGGCTGGAAGGGATACTCTGATCATGAGCAGTCGTGAGCTCATCACCGGGAAAAGTTCGTTTCTTTATTCCCTCTCTGTCTTTTAACTTTATCATTAACCTCCCATTAGTGTATAAATATTGGTTATTAAATTCATAAATCACATGTCAACCAGTTAGCCACTCTCTCCTGTGACAGTGTTCATTAATGGCATCCGTTCTTTGCTTTTGCAGCATCTTCTGAGAGTCTTAATATCAATAGCAGAGTGAGCTCTGCTCTTGTTGAAGTAGTTAGCCGTATAAAAACCAGACCTCGTTACATTCTTGCAAAGGTACTTTTGTTTTCTGTCCTTGCTAGTCTTCTTGAACTGTAAACTTGTTGTCTCGGGTTAAGGCTTTACCTTCTACTTCCATGCTATATGGCCCCCAAATTCTGTATTCTCGGCTCTTGATCATTTCAAATATCGTTGTCCAAACTTCTTTTGGAAATGTGATGTTTAATTTTCTTGTTTAGGGTGGGATTACGTCATCCGACACAGCAACAGAAGCACTGAAAGCAAAGCGGGCACTCGTGGTCGGACAAGCTCTTGCTGGTGTTCCGGTATGGAAGCTCGGTCCAGAAAGTAGACATCCCGGGGTCCCTTATATCGTTTTCCCGGGTAACTTACAGTTTGAAATCCAATCTTTTTCTCTTAACTAAAAGAATTTAGTCTTTATTTTACGAAATTTGCAAAATATCGGTCCAGGTAATGTCGGTAGCAGCACGGCTCTTGCAGAAGTTGTGAAATCGTGGTCTCTTGTAGCTGTACGGTCTACGAAGGAGCTTCTTCTTGTAAGTGTTTCTCTTCATACTCGCCCAGTATACGAGCCTTGTTTTCTTTTGTCGTATATTGAGGTCGTGTTTCTGTACGAAGAACGCTGAAAAAGGCGGATATGCGGTTGGGGCATTTAACGTCTATAACTTGGAGGGAGTAGAAGCAGTTGTTGCAGCTGCAGAGGAAGGAAACAGTCCCGCCATTTTGCAGGTTAGTGCTCTCAACGAAAGATCAATTGATCTAATGAAATGAGACCATATATGTTTTATCAGAGACATGACATTAAAAGTCGATGTCTTTTCCTTTTCCCCGTGGCTACGATTTTAGATCCATCCAAGCGCCTTCAAGAAAGGAGGCATTCCATTGATATCATGCTGCATCTCCGCGGCTGAACAATCCAGGGTAAGTTGGATCTCTCGCTCGGGTTTTTTTATTCACCACATTCCAATCCCGATTCTTGTATTCATATTCGACAATCTCACCATGAGTTTTGTCCGAAAAATATATATAAATGGAGTTACCGTCTCCATGGTCTTCGGGAAAAGGGCGAGCCTATGCAGCTTTTAACTGTCCGTTTTCGAAATTAACTCTCTAACTTCCACTGGTTATGCTGATTATCCAACAAACATTGTGGGTAGGTCCCGATATCTGTGCACTTTGACCACGGGAATACGAAGGAGGAGCTAGTTGAAGCTCTCGAGCTCGTAAGATGAACAAATCGTCCTCTATCCAACGTCTATGTCGTTTTGCACTTTTGGTTCTATGTACTGATAAAGACTTCTCCTTCAGGGCTTTGATTCGGTGATGGTAGATGGTTCTCATCTTTCCTTCGCAGAGAACGTTTCTTACACGAAATACATAACGGCCTTGGCCTGTTCCAAGAATGTCATGGTGGAGGCTGAACTCGGCAGGCTCTCGGGAACCGAGGATGGCTTGACTGTAGAAGATTACGAAGCAAAGCTCACCAACGTCCATCAGGTCTCTTGCAAGTTTTAAGCTTTGATTATCAAAAACTTCTTACCTGACTATCTCGACAGTGCCTAAAACTCTTTACAATGGCTTTCAGGCTGAGGAATTTATGGAGACCGGAATAGATGCTTTGGCGGTATGTATAGGGAATATCCACGGGAAATACCCCGAGTCTGGCCCGAACCTCAAGCTTGATTTGCTCAAGGTTTGGATTCTTGAACATGATTTGCATTTTGACGTTGAAATCATCTCTACGGGAAATTGCTCATACCATCCTAGGCATATGGATTCTGAATTCGAACCGACCTTCCAATTTCGTAGGAACTGCGCGACTTGAGCTCGAAGAAAGGCGTCTTTCTGGTGCTTCACGGAGCCTCGGGTTTGCCTAAGGAGCTTATCCAGGTATAGAATTCATCCTCTCTCTCCGCATTTTCAGCATCGAAAATGTTGCAGATTCTATCGAAGTTTTTTCATATGTTGTATGGATCTCGATCGGAACGGAACTAACTGATTGTTGTGTCGGAATGAGAACAGGAATGCATAGAGAGAGGTGTGAGGAAGTTCAACGTGAACACCGAAGTGAGGAAGGCTTACACGGATTCTCTCGGGTCTGCGGGAAAGGCTGACCTCGTCGACATCATGTCGGCGGCCAGAGACGCCATGAAAGCGGTGGTTGCGGACAAGATGCGTCTCTTTGGTTCGGCCGGAAAAGCATGACGAAGATGAAGCTGTGTCCGTACAAGAAGCATCTGCAACTCAAACGTAACGTATTATTATATAAACCTTTTTGTATTTATTACCGCTCTTTGGAAACCAATAAGCTCAGCCGTTGTTTGTCCGATCAAATGTAAACCGTTGGATCATACTGTAAAGTTAGTAAATGGATATCGACCGTCAATTACCTGATTGGATCCTAACTGTGGTATCCGTACGCACACACCAAATATTTACCCCTTTGAGTGTTATTAGTGGTGGATGCGACGCGTGGATTGGATTTCACGAACCGTTAGATTTGACCCGATCTCAACTGCCTAATTTACATGGAATACGAACCGTTAGATTTGCTCTAAACAATCTTAGCCGTTTATTATTTAATTTCAATTTGATGCGTTGGATCTGCAAAGGTCAATCTCAGCCGTCATTTTGATTGACCATATTGTAAACCGTTGGATTAGGTCGTAAGCCGATTGGTCAACGCGGGAATTCCATACGTGTGAACATTAATTACATAATTGCCACTTCTTGCCAGTTCCTCCTCCTTTCTGACAGATTCAATTCGATCGAGAAACAACGACGAAGAAGAAGGTAGGATGAGAGTCTCAGCTTTCCGAGTGATATTATTCTCTCTCCTCATTTTCTCTCTCTACGTTCATCGTGTCCACACTGGTTCCATCTTTCTCGTTGTCTCTGACGACTTTCTCAACGACGGCGTAACCGCCGGCGATGAAGGGGGCGGCAGTGGAGAGTCCTCAGAATTTGATGAGTTCCCCGATTCCGATTCCAAGTCTGAGGAGGAGCTCGATCTGGGCTCTTGGCGTCCGATTTTCGAGCCGGACGACTTCCCCGTCCAGGTCGCATCGCCGCAGAACTACTCCGGCGTCCACAAGATTCTCGCGGCGGTGAGCGAGGGAAACGCCCAGATGATGGAGGAAGCTGTGACGGAGATAGAGGCGGTTTCGGCGGCCGGAAATCCGCATGCGCAGTCGGTGATAGGTTTCGTCTACGGAATGGGGATGATGCGGAACAAGAGCGCGACGGAGTCGTTTATGTACCTTGCGTTCACATATACTCGACAAGGCGTAAGCAAACTGAACATTTTAAGATTTTTCTTCTGCCTCGCTGAATCTATGTCTCTATCGAACTCAATCTGAAACTATGGTTCAAGACAAATGAGGAAATGAGTTGTGACCCATGTGAAATTGCAGAAACCAATCTGTGAATTAAGGCACAGTTTAAGGATTTTGTGTCTCAATGTTCTTTGTAGCTGAGTTTGAATTCGAGTTGTGGTTCCTAACAGATGTATGAAAAAAGCGGTCAAACCGTATGCTGAAGTAGCGGAAGCGGCTGTGAATAGTTTCCTTATCTGGAAAGACTTGCATGTGGTGGTCGACCCCATTAGAATTCACAGGGGAACTGAAGAAAACAAAGATGCACTTAGTAATTCCATTGGAGAGGAAGACGAGGGTTTTCAGATATTGAAATCTGAGGCGGAGAAAGGGGGTGTTTGGGCAATGTACAAAATTGGAGTGTTCTACTACTTTGGTCTGAGAGGAGTAAGGCGTGATTATACCAAGGCGTTGTACTGGTTTTCGAGGGCAGTAGAGAAAGGAGAACCGAATTCCATGGAACTTCTGGGAGAGATCTATGCTAGAGGAGTTGGTATTGAGAGAAATTACACCAAGGCATTCGGATGGCTTATGCTTGCTGCAAAACAAGGTCTCCATTCAGCATATAATGGCATCGGATATTTGTATCTCAAAGGCTATGGAGTGGATGAGAAAAACTACACTAAGGTGTGTTCTTCCCTCCCTGACTTGCTACATTTCTGGTTATAGATCTTGCCAGTGGTTTTTTAAGCTGTGCCCGAGTCCATCTTCGTATGTCTTGTCTTGTTGGCACTTCCAAGGAGTCATGGCTAAAGTTTGTGGACCAGTTTTTCTTAGAGATTGATGTCAGTAATGTAAAAGAAAATCGATAGCAGAGGCCCAATTATTATATTAGCATTAGCAGAGGTGGTATTTCTTTCACTTGTTCCTTCAGCTTTTCTTCTACAGAATTTAAGCAGATATCAATGATCTGATCCAAGTAGATTTCACTGATATATTCCTTCACATGCAGGCGAGAGAATATTTCCTGAAGGCTGTGGATAATGAAGACCCTAATGGACACTATCCTTGGGGTATTGTACCTTAAAGGCATTGGTGTCGAAAAGGATGTGAGAAAGGCATGCAAATATTTTATTACTGCTGCTAACGCTGGTCTGCCAAAGGCTTCGTATCAAGTGGCTAAGATGTTCCATACTGGTATCGGGCTTACAAAGAACCTAGAAATGGTAATTGGTGTGTGACCAGCTTTTTTCAGGAGCTTGATTTTATGTGATAAAGCTGTAGATTTCATGCATTTAGCCATAATTTACATCCATAGAGGCTCTGGGATTCAGTTTACAAGGTTACATTACTGGTATTAATTAGGTTTATTAGTTCTTTCTTTCACTGTTATTTCCTTTATCTTCTTTTCCATCACCCATTTTAGCTGCTTTTGCAATTTTTTTCTTTGAGCACTTGGGAATCATACTTCCTTTTCTCATTGCTGAGGAATATAGTACTTGAATTGCTTGGTCACATTTCTAGAATTCTGGTTGCAGGCCACTTCACATTACAAGTTAGTAGCAGAAAAGGGACCATGGAGTTATTTGTCGAGATGGGCTGTTGAATCTTATATGAAAGGAGATGTGGGTAAGGCATTGCTATTGTATTCAAGAATGGCAGAGCTTGGTTATGAAGTTGCACAAAGTAATGCTGCATGGATCATCCAAACATATGGGGAGAGAAGCATGTGCATGGGAGTGTCTGGGTTTTGCACCGATAAAGAGAGGCTTCAGCTTACACATTCTTTTTGGTGGCGTGCCGCTGAACAAGGCAACGGACATGCTGCTTTGCTCGTCGGAGATGCATATTATTATGGCCGGGTCAGTTGAAAATAGTCTATTTTTCCCATTTCATGAAACTGAGCAAGTATAGAGAAAGTGTTTTTGTAGCACTCTGTGAACCTATAAGGGGATTCGGTCTGATCGAATGGAGATAGGAGACTTTTATCTTTACACTCTGTTCATCACTTGTTCTCAGGGCACCGAGAGGGATTTTGTGCGTGCAGCAGAGGCATACATGTATGCTGTACCCGAGTCAAATGCACAAGCATTGTTCCATCTCGGTTACATGCATGAGCATGGACAAGGGCTTCCCTTCGATCTCGATCTTGCCAAGCGCTACTACGATCAGACTCTCGAGAACGACCCTTCTTCCAAATTAGCAGAGATGAGTGGTAAGGAAAAAAAAAAGAATGATGATGATGATGATGATGATGGTGATGGTGATGGTGATGATGATGAGACGACAAGCATTGGGCACAGTCCTCTGGCGAAACGGCACGAATTTTAGTGATTGATGTTTAGTTTGAAGGAATCGTAAGGAGAAGAAGATACTTTACTTTTCAAACAAAAGTATGTTCTTTTCTTTTCTTTTTTTAAAAATAATTCTAGGAACTAAAAAAGAATGAAAAGATACTTTTATTGCAGCAGCAGCAGCTTTTGAGGAACACAATATTTTGAAACTCAGTAGAAAAGTTGGTCATTTTCAGGATATGTCGATTTTTTTTACAAAAATAAAGTCATTTTATATTTACCCTTTTATTTATAATAATAATATTATTATAATTATTCTTTTTCGAAATATATAGGTAATAGGGTTCAGTTTAGAGAACCCAAAAACTCCGAAGGAAAAAAAGAAAAGGCTTCGGGCGAAAGCATATATGCTTTTCCATTGATTCTTCTTAGCCATCGATCGGCATTTGGTCTCATGTTTCTTTTGGTCGATAACATTTTCCAAATATCAACTAAACCCCCAAATTCTTTATTCTTTTTCTAAAATACCCCCATACTTTTATTTATTGCGGAGCCTTCCAAATATTGATATAATTTTTGTCCTACAAACATCTCATTGGTTACAAATACCAAAACACACATATTTGAAATCCTAATTAAATCTATATTTCGAATAAACAACAACGATTCAAAAACGAAATATATAAAAGAAAATGGGAAATTTCCATCATATTAAATCATCAAAATTTGGTTAAAGACACCTTTTTTCTTTTTTGCTCTATTTTATGCCCTAAAGGACAACTGTTGGCAGAAACAAGCATATGGCCTATGTAGGCTTTAAGCCACTTGAAGCTTAAACCTACAAACTTTACACCTTGAAGGCCCATAGAACGTTTAAGACCTAAATTTATATAATATCTCCATTACCTATTGATTTATATATAGTCTTCAGTCAGATTATATAGTAAAAAGAATAATGATGGTATGTTTGTTTATTTATATTTATATATATTCATTTTCTATTTCTAGAATTTGAGAAATATAAGACGGATATCGATGTTCTTAATCCGAGTTTATCATGTCCTGACTCTGGATTAATTAATAAACAAATCCGTAATTAGATTTTTTTAATGGGTAAGATAAAAATGATTTTCAAGAGAAACGTGAAGCTGACACGCCTCTCCTTTTTTTGTCCCGTTTCTCATCATTATTCGGTTCAACGCATGCTCTCTCTCTCTCTTTTCCTTTACTATCTTTCTTTTTTTATATTTAAAATCGAAATCATTTTCCTTTTTTTTTATATTTACTTATTTATTAATGCAATATATCGAAAATCAACAAAATCCAATTTTAATAATACGAAATTAATTAGTCTCCTCTAATCCTTCAAGTGTTCATTGTGCACGGCTCTCCTCCTTGAGCACGTATATATGCCCAAAACCATTCAAATAATCTTGATAAAAATAAAACCGTTATTTTATATTTATATAAATTTTAAAAAATATTAATGATTAATTTCTATAGTACTTTATCTTGTATTAAATTTATATATTTTATTTTTATAAATTAATTACAAAATATGTGATATATCTAGACTAATCCAATCATTAATAAAGATCATAACAATTGTCTTTCATTAATTTTATGCTCAGATATTTAGATTACTCATGTTTCATATTTATATCCATTTACATATATTAAAATCGTAATATTTGATATTTATGTTTTTTTTTGTCATTTTTTACGTTTTAATCAAATTTTGTATGAAAAATCTTTGAACCTCAAAGCCAATCATTCTTTGGTCATGCGAAGATACAGACAAAATTAAACGTTAAAACACGATACTGCTTTTTTGTCCTTTACTGCTCAATATCCAATATCTATTATTATTTATTATTAACTAATTAAAAAAACTTTTTATTTTTTTTCTTCTCGTTTTTACCTCATCAAATTAAATGATTTAAAGAATTATTTGATTTCTTGGACCGTTCATAGCGTGAATTATCCGGACTAAGCATGGACTATACACGGCCATGAAAATTATGTTTATGCATACACTAAGAGAGTAAATTTATGAACTTCCTTTATTTGTTTTCATATTATTCAAAAATTAAAATATATTATTGGACGAGAGATTTTGATATACAACTGTTTTTAGATTCAGAATTTTATTTCCAATTTTGTTTTAGCTGGATATCGAAATGGAAATCCATTGGTTTTAAAAAAACATTTCTGATAGCTTTTTAACTTGAAATTCATATTTTATGATCTTTTAGATAAAAATAATTATATACTATTTTATTTTTACGATTCGGTTCGGTTTTATAAATCTAAATCGAAATATATATAAACCCCGTATATACGATGATAACAAAGAGATAGTGTGATTCTTTGGTCTTATTGCGGTTTTTAAAGGCTTTGATTACAATTACAATGCCTATAATTTAATCATTACCAAAAAGGAAGAAGGCACAAACGCATGGACTTATACCACAAAAAAAAAATTAAAAAAAAAAAGGTGGTGAAGATCTCAAACTGATCGATAATGATGCTTGTATATATATATATACACGTTTTTAAAATACCCAATATCCATTTTCAGTAAACATGAATATACGTACATTCCTTGCACAATGATGGTTTCACTAAATAATTAACATTTTATACCCTTTTTTAAAAACAATTAAATAACATATATTGTGGCAATTCATCAGCAACTTTTCAAATACAACGTTTTTCCCCACCCGTTTAATTATTTTTCTAAAATTTAAATTAATTTGTAATATGTTAATAATCTGTTTTATTTGGTGTCCATTGTCCAAAAGTAGGGGTGTCAAACGAGTCAGTTCGAATCATTTTGGGTTTGGCTCATTTGGCTCGGAACGTTTTGGGCTCAGTTCGTTAGGCTCGTTTTCTAACGAGCCAGAAAAACATCGGTTCAGATCGCTCGCCAGTTTTCCGATCTGAACGAGTCGGCTCGTTGAGCCAAAGATATATAATATTTTTTATTTATATTTATTTTAAATATAATTATAAATTTAAATAAATACATAAAAATTTAATAAAACACCAATACCATTTAATATTTTTAATTATCACCATCATAATAATTAATAATTAGTATATTTATAATATCATATAAACAATATGAAAAAAAATTAATATAAAATTATATTAGAGTTTTTTATATAAATTTAATTTATTTTTAAAAAAATACCAACTCGTTGAGCAGCTTGCTAACTCGCCGAACTAGTCTCATTGAACACGTGTTCAATGAGCTCTGGTTTGTTAGGCTCGTTTTTTAACGAGCTGAAAAAATTAGGCTCAGATCGCTCGTTTTATGGCGAACCACGAGCCAGCTCGCGAGCCGGGCTCGTTTTGACACCCCTATCCAAAAGTGATGTCCAAAGGCAGCGATTTCCGCGGCTCCTCTAATTTTAATATTTTATACCCTTGTTTTTTTTTAACAACATATTGTATTTAAGTACTTACATTTCATAGACGCTCTTAATACAAGGCAAATATTTTGATAATTACCAATTTAGCCCATGATAACCAGATGAAAGCTTCATATATCACACGTATACACATGCATATGCACGTATATATATATATATATATATTATCTTATATTTACTCTACGGCCCCTTTGTTTTCGAACCCAATTATCTTTTCTAGTATGCTTTCTCTTTACCATTTTTCCCGTTTCAAGTGCTTTTAAAAGCCACATTATAAACCATATGTTATAAAAAAAATACATAACTTTCCTGCAAAAGATTGATATAACCTTTACTATAAAGGTCGAATAATTTGGGTCATATATATATATACATCCTTTATAGCATATATATAAAATAATGATTTTCGCATGAGAACCCACAATTGCCTATAACTGAATTCGGGATCAATTGATATGCTTTTGAAAGTGTAGTTTGGACCGATACTAGAGAAAAATAGTGAAATGTTTGGAATGATGGAATGTTAAACGTGAGTTAGTTGAAATATTTGTAATATTTTTGGTATATAATAGAAAAGATGGACCGAAAATTAAGATTAAAAATGATTTATATATATATATATATATACCGAGGAGCAAAAGATGATAAGAGAAAAAAATATAAGAAGGGGAGACTGGCGAAGGAATATAATGTTTCCTCAAATATGAGCAGTCATCATGTCAACCATTGTTTTTGTACGGACACGAGTTATTTTTTATCATGAAAAAAAAAACCCAAGACAGAATCTCATCAGAGTGATCTCTGCCCAAAACAACCTATTTTCAGCTTTTAATATTTTTTTTTAAAAAAAAAGAAAAATTAGTATTTTTTTAGTTGTGTAGATATTGTTTGTGTAAAAAATATAGCAAAATTTTACCCAAAAAAATATATATAGCAAATTAGCAATACTGTTGTTTTTATATAAAAACATGTATTTATGGATACAAAACTTGTATAAACCCTTACACAAAAATTATGACATACCATATATAAGAATATATTATTCTTAGAATATTATTATTAATATTGTTATGATTTACCCTAAATATTATTACGAAGATGATGATACCATATATAATGTTCATCCAATATATATATATATATATATGCACACATTATATATATTCTGCCCGAGAATTGCAATAGACATTGTCTAGGCAATTAATGTTCACATTTTGTCTTATATACTATTTTTTTTATAAAAAAAAACTATACCATAACTACGTAAAAAAATTAAACAAAAAAACCAAATAAAACCCTTCATTACGAAACAAAGATAAATCAACCGAACGGAAAACTAACCGGACAGGATAAACACAACTAATACCATATAATCAATTAATGATCATATTTTTTCTACAAGAAATATGTGAGTAAATTAGCTATAACCAACAATTGCAACTCTTATTTTTCCTCCTTAATAGATAGTTCAAGGACCTATTATTATTATTATTATTATTATTTGTTGTTGTTGTTTGTAATAATATTTTTTTAACTACCACAGTAGATATATTTTTTACCCCATTGCCGTAAATAATAAATGTCCTCTGAGGTTCCTTCTCAGCGTAGAGAACATTGACGAGGATTAAATGGCTTGGAAACTTGGACAAGCCAAAAACCATATATTTTTATTTTGTGTTCTCTATTTATTAATTTCTATGTTACATATTTTATTCTATCATAACATTATTCTGCTTCCTTAACCAATGTTGAACCCTAAATTGCATTCTGTTGATACTTTTTAAAATTTCCATTTAAAATATTTTATTATTATGTCTCGAAGATATTGAGCGAATGGAAATTGTTATACCTATCCATAGTTAAAATGAGAATTGAACAAATATAAAATTTGGTAAATAAATATGCAAGTTATTTAAAAGCTTATCATTCAATGAATTTTGATGTTTTTAGAAAAAAAAAGTTTTTGTTTTGAATAAAGAAAATTCTAACAAAACTCCATCTTATGATCTATCCTAATAAATCCTCATATGTAAGAAAACATTAAAAAAACGTTTAATTTTAAACTCTATCCATTTTCAAATAACAAATCCAAATTTAACATAGAAAACTATTTTACAAAACTACAATGTTTTTATCAAAATTATTAGATTATACATATATCACATTATATACAGATAACAAAGTATAAAATCATATATGCTTATATGTATATATAGTCGAGATTTTAAATGATCAATTAATAATTTTATACCTGAGATTTATATTGTATTAGTTATCAAATATACTAGTACTATAATTATCCATACAAAATTCAACTAACTACAAATCCAAATATCTAAAGTTTATTTATAGAAAATTGTAATGTTAGATAGATATTTTTTTTAAAATCTTTTTTTTTTCGTGTTTTCCTTTTCCATTTTTACTATAAAATGAAAATTTCTTTTATGCTATGATGTCTTAAAATATGGTTTTTTACCTAATATTTTTCGTGAGAGCTGTCAAACAAAAAAAATCCTTCTCAAACGTAAACACCTTTACAATCGGATTACTTGCAATAAAAAATTATAAATTTATTTCACAATCTAAATCCCATTTGTAACCCTAAAACTCCATATTATTTCAATTCCCCAATAAAATAACTCCACCTTGTAGCGATAAACAGAAATGCATAAAATAAATTGAAATTATTTTATTTTCTTATCACTCAAACCATAATATATATATAAAAAAAAAAAAGCAAAATCCAATAGCCTTGGGTTCTGCAAAACGCACAAAGTTGCCTCTCTCACTGCCCCAAAGTTCCATAACCCTCCACAAGTAACCCAATATCCAACATATTATTTCTTTATTCATTTATCATTAATAAAATGAACTGTTGATTTCCACATTATCACATCAACCCATATCAGAATTTAATAATCTCATAACTAAAAAAAAAGTATTCAGCTTTTAATTCATTTTCTAATTGAATTGGAAAAAAAAAAGACATTTTCACCCCTCAATGTACATGGAAATCTCAGGATAGATAGAAACCATAAAGATAGCAAATAAAAACAACCAAATATTTTATCAAAACTAAAAAAAAATAATAAAATTGAAACATTACATAGGAAAAGTCCAAATTAAAAAAGAAAGATAAATCTACTCATTTTTTTTTCCTCTTTATACCCTCACCCTCTTCCCTCCACCTCCACTGCTCCCAAAGTACACTCTTCACTTCCCCGAAAAAAAAACTTTTTTTTTCTCCTCTCTCTCTCCCAGAAAAGCTCCGACGGATAAACATCGCCGGAGAAGATGATAACGGGGACGGACTTTTACCATGTGATGACGGCGATGGTCCCTCTGTACGTGGCCATGATCCTCGCTTACGGATCAGTGAAGTGGTGGAAGATCTTCACTCCCGACCAATGCTCCGGCATCAACCGCTTCGTCGCTCTCTTCGCCGTCCCTCTTCTCTCCTTTCACTTCATCGCCGCTAACAACCCTTACGCCATGTCCCTCCGCTTCCTCGCCGCCGACACCCTCCAGAAGATCATCGTACTCTGTCTCCTCTTCCTCTGGTCCAAGCTCAGCCGCCGCCATGGCTCCCTCGACTGGACTATCACCCTCTTCTCTCTCTCCACTCTCCCCAACACCCTCGTCATGGGCATCCCCCTTCTTAAGGGCATGTATGGCGATTTCTCGGGATCTCTCATGGTTCAGATCGTCGTTCTTCAGTGCATCATCTGGTACACTCTGATGCTCTTCTTGTTCGAGTTCCGCGGAGCGAGGCTTTTGATCTCCGAGCAGTTCCCCGACACTGCGGGTTCCATTGTCTCTATCCATGTCGACTCGGACATCATGTCCCTCGACGGTCGGCAACCCCTCGAAACTGAGGCTGAGATCAAAGAAGACGGGAAGCTTCACGTCACGGTGCGCCGCTCGAACGCGTCCAGATCGGATATTTTTTCCCGGCGGTCTCAGGGACTATCCTCGGCGACTCCTCGGCCATCGAATCTCACCAACGCCGAGATTTACTCTCTCCAGAGCTCTCGGAACCCGACGCCTCGTGGGTCGAGCTTTAACCACACGGATTTCTACTCCATGATGGGAGCCGCCGGTGGCCGGAGCTCCAACTTTGGCCCCGGAGATGCCGTGTTCGGTTCTCGCGGACCCACCCCTCGACCATCGAACTTCGAGGACGATGGGGCAAAAGGCGCCGGTGCGACGGCGGGCGGTGGCGGAGGAGGAGGAGGAGGAGCCGGGAGGTTCCATTACCAGGCCGGCGGCGGCGGAGGAGGAGCTCATTATCCGGCACCGAATCCGGGGATGTTTTCGCCGCAGACCCTCGCCGGAGCTGCGGCGAAGGGGAATGCTCCGGTGGCCGGAGGAAAGAGGCAGGACGCGAACGGGAGGGATCTTCACATGTTCGTGTGGAGCTCGAGCGCTTCGCCGGTGTCCGACGTATTCGGCGGCGGCGGCGGCGGCAACCATGTGGACTTCCACCACAACCACAAGGACGTGAAGATCGCTGTCCCTCAGGGGAACCACACTGGTATTGTCTCTCTTAACTGCCATGTTTTTGTTTTCTTGCGACATTTTCATTTTCTTACAAAAATAAGATAAATTTGTTTCATCCAATAGATTCTTAGATCAGTAACCCATCTTGAAATAACTGAAATAAAATGTAATCTTTGTATGCGTCTATTGACATTTATTCCATCCCATTCTTTAAGACATTATCTTTTAAGTCGTTTCTTCAAAATACAAAAAAACCCGTTTTGATTCAATCATAACCCACGTTAGTTAATGAATCTAGTTTTCGATTGAAGTCATAAAGGCCGAATCTTTGGTGTATGGGATTGATTGAAATCTGAAAAAAAAAAAACATGTGAAATGGTGCGGGGTGTGGTGTATAACAGATGACAATCACCAGCAGTACATGGAGAGGGAAGAGTTCAGTTTCGGAAACAGAGGAGGAGACAGCAACACAAACGATGACAGCAAAGTTCTGGCTGCTGATGGGAACAACATCAGCAGCAAAACACAACAGCTGCAGCCACCTAAGGCGATGCCCCCGACAAGTGTGATGACCAGACTCATTCTCATTATGGTTTGGAGAAAACTCATCAGAAACCCCAACACTTACTCCAGCTTGTTCGGCATCACCTGGTCCCTCGTCTCCTTCAAGTAAAAATGCCCCACTATCTCTCTTCTTCCACATTTCATAAAACTTGAAACTTGAAGACTTTTAGGGGAAATCCGACAAAGGGTATCTGAAAACTCTCTTGTTTTTGAAATTTTTGGAGATGGGTTCAAGCAGTTCATCGATTAGGGCAAGTTAGCATTTTAATTAACAAGGGCAAGAAACCTTAATCGAATCTGACTGTCCGGTAATGAAGTTTAAGGATTCTTCAGGGAAATCCGGTAAAAGGGTACTCGAAAAATGTAAACTTTTGAATGTTACACGTCAAAGTTTTGGTCTTTCAAGGCTGGGCGATGCAGTGAAAGCATTCATAGTTGTGTTTGGGTGTAGTAGTACACCCCTTCATTTATTGGAGTGGGAAACTAAATTCGGGGTTAATTCATTTATTAAATAAATTAATTAATAAACATATGTGCAGGTGGGACGTCCAAATGCCAGCGATAATCGCCAAGTCCATTTCCATACTCTCAGATGCAGGTCTAGGCATGGCTATGTTCAGTCTTGGTCAGTTTCTCTCTACTTCCAATTTTCCTTTTTTTCTTTTTTCTTTTTTCATCTTTTAACAAAATCTGAATGCGAATGGCATTTAAATGTTTTTAATATATTGTTTTATAAAGAACCCAAAGTGCAACTCTTAGGTGGTGAAGTGGAAAATTTGGAGGGCTATTAAATTATTCTTTTTTTTTATTAAACTTATTTCTCTTTAATTATTTTATTTTTTTTTTAAAAAAAGAACATGTCTGTGGCAAAAGAGCAAAGGAAACTGGCTGTGAGCAGAAAGCATGCTCCACAGTGCTGTGCTCATCATAACATGTCTGCCTGTTGGGGAGGAGAAAAATATTTCTTTAAAATCTATTATATATTTTGTTTTAAACCCATAAATTATTTTTTTCATGTTTTTTTTATTAATGAGTGGCATTTATGTAGGCTATCCATCAATAACATTAATATCAAATCTAACTTGTAGTTTATAATCAAATGTTAATTTCATCTGGACAACATTAAAAAAAGCAACTTACAAACTTTGCGATAATCACGTTTTATGAAATAGAAAAATATCGAAACTACCCAATATTAATAATATTTTTATCGAACTGATGTGATGGTGGATGTAATGATGCGCTTGTATAGATTTTTTTTTTAAAAAAAAATGAAGAATGTATATGTTATTGTTTTGTTACTCTTTTTCATTCACCTCCCCTTTTTTTTATACTAAAATATCTTTCCAGCTAGACAGAGGAAAAAAGTGTAATTAATTGATTTATATATATTAAAGAGACGGATTAAAATATTTTAAATAAAAATGGTAGGTGTAAATATTTTTTTTATCTAGTTTATGCTTTTATTTAATACATAGTTTTTTTAAAATTAGGACTGTTCATGGCGTTGCAACCAAGAATAATAGCGTGTGGGAACACAAGAGCGGCCTTTGCGGCGGCGATGAGATTCTTGGCCGGACCGGCGATCATGGCCGCCGCTTCCTTCGCCGTCGGCCTCCACGGCGTCCTCCTCCGTGTCGCCATCGTCCAGGTATACTCACACCTCTGCATACGTCCTTCCTTATACTTGTGTACAGATATGTATGCATACGTATAATCTCTACACAGTCTGTATCAACTGTGTATGCATATAACAACATATATGTGTATATATGTGTGTATATATATGTGGCTTTTTGTCAGATCAATGTATGAGAAGCCACATTATTTTGTCGTTTTGGTGGGTTTGGTCTGCGTGTTTGGTTTATCATTCTTTTCAAGAGAGATTCTCCTGAACTAATATAATAAAAGAATAATTAAATATTATGCATACGCGACATGGAATGTAATTTTGCATCATGGACTGTTCGATTTTGTGTGGAAGACATATATATATATATGTATATATGGATAATGATGTATGTGCATGTGTATTTTTGAAGCTAATAAATGTTTATTTAAATGGTGGGAAATCAGGCAGCTCTCCCCCAAGGGATTGTACCGTTTGTCTTCGCCAAGGAGTACAATGTGCATCCTGACATTCTTAGCACTGCGTAAGTTGTTCTATCTATCTATATATATATATATATATGTATAATAGTTTCTGTTTTATTATGGCGATTCATTACATTTTAACATATTATATTTTGAGATTTGGTAAATACTTGAATTTTTTTTTAAATATGTTACAGAGTGATATTCGGGATGTTAATCGCGTTGCCGATAACGCTGGTCTACTACATCCTCTTGGGGATATGAGGTTAGGAGAGAGTGGAGGAGGATTTGGGATCTTTTGGCAATATACTCTTTTTTGGAAAATGCAGCAATTGGAATCTTTCTTGAGAGGAGGAGGGTGTTGGAAATTAGTGACATGTCCTTTTTTTTTTTTTTTTGGTTTCATCTTACAATTTTAATTGAAGATTTGGGTATTTTTTATATTAGAAGTAGGAATCTGTAAAATGTTGGCCCTCTTTTTTTTTTTTTAAAAAAAAAAAACTAATTTTCATGGCTGCCTACAAGAGAAAAGAAAAAAAGATGGACCCATCCTGAGTTTCATTCAATTTCTTGTATATTATTCCTCATCTTTGAAGGTGGATTTCTCTCAAGTGGAAACATACCTGCCTCCTTTCTTTCTTTTTTTTTTTATAAAAAAAAAATAGAGATCAAGAATTACACGAAATTGATATAAATCCCAGAGGGTCTTGCAGTGTTGTCCATGAAATTGAAGTGGTAATGGCTCTTGTCGGACTTTTGTTTTGTAGTAGATTCAATCAACTTCAACAATTTTATCATAGATATAACCAAATTTGAATAGTTTAACCGGTGAAATGACACACAAAACGTTTCAAATGAAACCATATAAATACTCTCAAATGAATTTTTAAAAAAAAATAAAAAATAGTAAGAAATATATGTATTTTTTAAAACTTCCATATAAATACTCTCAAATGAAACCAAAATCTATTAATGACGTTTAATTTATAAGGAAATCTATAAAAAAATTGATGATTTAAGATCTGAACACATTAAACGCTGTTAGCGTATATTGTTTTATTTGGAAAATTTTCAAAAATTTGGATAATTTTATGAAAGTTTTAAAAAGTTCATGTATTTACGTAAAAGTTTTATAGTTTAGATATTATATGAAAATTTTATACAAATTCTGATATTTATACGTGCGATTTTTTTTTAAAATAAAATAGAAGTAAAATAAAAAAAGTAAATGATTCTTTACTGCTTAGGAAAAAAGAAAGAGTCATGCATGGTAATTGTCGGGGGGAAAAGGACTTCTCCCAAGAGATGGGGTTTCGAATCTTGACGTTGACGTAATTCGAAATTTTTGAATAACCCAAACATTTCTTTAATTTGTGATTTATTTTCATCTTTGCTCCCTTTTTTCTTTGGAGAAGTAACAAATTCACAAGAGATATTATTCACATACAGTAGATTTTTTTTTTTAATAAGATGTAGTGGAGGTTGACGAAGACGAAACAAAAGTTTGAACGTTGTTTAAGAAATAAGAAACAAGAAAAAAAATATAATTTCCAGGCGTAATAATTAGAAGAGAAGAAAAATAGTAAGAAATTGATCATATATATATATATATATATATATATATATTATACCTCTTTTTTCTTCTCCGTGATGAGTATGAGAGCTGCATGAGATATCATCCGCCGCCGGACTATTTCTACTTATTTTCAGTGCTATTATTTATTACAAAACCCTATTACATGTAAAAAAAAAGTGGTTTAATCTATTAATAAAAAGTAAGGATATAAAAAATATTTTTTTGTGATACAAACTCCGTATGCATATATTTTATCATCAAAAATAGGAAAACAAAGAAATAGAGAACACATTTTAGCCGTATTTTTGGATGATATATAATGAATTTATTCATCTTTCGAATTTATAAATAATCTAACTACTATTGGCGTTATCGTATTTAATTGATAAATTAAACCATGTCTCATATATCGTTAATCATCAAATAAATATTTCTCTTTTCATAAAACTGTTAACTAGTTCAAAATATAATTTAAATAGAAAAAATATCAATATCTAGACCATAATTACATATATATATATATATGTATATATTCTATGATATTATTGAATATGAATGTTTCCACTAGGGTTTGTCTATATATTCTCGTTAGTAGGTGCCGTGGTTTTGCTGGTGAAGAAATGATACGCAATGAGTCATTTCAACGAATATCGTGGAACGAACTCAAACAAAATGCTTTCACTAATCACGATGATATTAGAATAATAAAATTAAAAATCATAATTAATTTATTTTCCATATGAATTTTTTTTAATTGAATGTGTGCATGATTCACCCAAACAGCATAACAAAAAAGATAAAATTTAAAATATATTCTTTAATATATATATATATATATATATATATATATATATATATATATATATGATTTTTGTAATTTTCATGAGATTACGTATGCATCGAAGGGTTTCATAAGGTTGTAATAGAGGACAATTTCCTTAGTGGATAAGATTAGAAATATATTGTAGTTATGGTCAAACCTAATAATTAAAATTATATCAACTTGATCTTACACAAGTCCGAAAACTACAAGTACATATTGAAATCCTAAAAAAAAACTCAATTT
>NW_010965372.1:4181510-4201204 GCF_000463585.1 Tarenaya hassleriana | reverse complement strand
TATATTCTTTTATATATATATATATATATATATATATATATATATATATATGAGAAGATGGTGAGAAAAAAGAGAGCTATGCCACGTCATTCCGCTTTCATTTGTCACAGTTTTCAGAAGCTTCTCTTTTCTACGTTTTTTTTTCTATGCATTCATTATTTCATTCGCCAAAAACATATTCCATATAAGCTCTTTAACGTTTTTTGAATTTTTACATACCAATATACACATAAAATGTAAATATCAACAATAAAATCGATAAATTATAATTATAATTTATAAAAAACTTGAATGAAAATGACAAACAAAATAAAAAAATTGTAGAAAAAAATATTGAATTTGTCATCCGATAAACTTTCATAATTTAGATGTGCCGAAGATATTACTGTACGTTTTAAAATATATATAGTAACTTTTTCTACTTATGTGACATTGAATAAATTCAAGATAGCTTTCCAAGTATCACTATTTTATTTACTGCAAGGAATCCCAATAAATTAAAAATCTCTACGTATATATAATTATCTTCACGAGAATATAATTCGACTTCATTAAATCATCATACTATTTTTTTTTTCACGAGAGAAAAATAATAATGGGAATATGCAAACGGGAGGCAGAAGAGAATAAAGGAAAAGGGCAAAACCGTCATTTCAGCATGGGTAATTTACTCTGGAAACGTTAGTGTCTGCCACTAAGATGTGTTGGGTCGGCCGAAGCCCAGACATGCCTTCATGGCTTTTTGTGGCCTTTTGTCCTTTTGTCTTTTTCTTCTCTTTTTTTTTTTCTCATATTTATTTTATTTATATTTTATACTTTTCCCATTTCGTCTTATTAATTTGGTAATTTTCGTGTTACTTTCTCACGTTTGGTTGAGAATTTTGTTGAATAAGAGAATATACAAATAAATAAAAAAATGATTATTAATTTATGCCAAGTTGTGGCGAGTCGGTCCACTTGTAGCATGCTTTTTCAATTTTTTACGCTCTCTTAGGGGACAAATTAATCTACTTAGAGCGCAATTTCGCTAATTACAGTTTTCGTTTACATTTAGATTATTCTGTTGGTACGAAAAATAACAAAACCGATTCGAAGTCAATATGAAATATTAATTGTTTCTTACATTTATTACAATACAGCCATATAGGTTTTAGAAAAAAAAAATATTTATTATAATAAATTTATAAAATAAATTATGTTACATAAAATTTTAAAATATTCAAGATAACATAGACAATCATTGGTACTATTATCAAGGAGAGGGCTGGCATATTTTGCATTACCATACATTCTTTTTATTAGTCTTTTATATATATATATATATATATATATATATATATATATATATTGGATTACAATTTGTGACGTCTACGAAACAATTACACATCATAAACCTTTCTTAAATAAATAAATTAAAAAAAAAAAGTAAGAGAGTCAGAAAGGTAAAGGTGCGCAGTGCGCACCATGCAAAATTTCATGAGATATGATAGTCTTCTACTCAGTCATAGATCACAACCACATAAAATATAAATAAATAGTTTCTAAATATATGATTTGCTTTTATTAAGTCATAAAAAATTACAACTAATATGATAAATGTTTTGAGTTTGGTTGAGATATTACTAGATTTGGATTTCTAGTTTTTAAATTTTTTTTCTTCTCATAGTTATAGGTTTTTATTCAGTTTTAATTTTTATAATTTTTTAATAATTCTTTTGATTCAATTTGTTTATATTTTTATATTTTTTTTGAATTCAATTAAATTAATTTATTTATAAACCAGTTATCCGGTTTATAAATCCGAAACCAAATCTAAGACTTCTATTAATTGATATCACTTTTTAAAATATCAATTAATAGAAGAAATTTGTCCAACTCAGATATTATAATATGTAATGTAATGTAATCATGTGTCTGTCTCGGAATATTTGCCTGTTGCACGTGAAAAGTTACTTCGAGTATCTAACCCCAAACCCCGAACATTTAATTAATTATTTTTCCTCTCCCCAAAATTAATATATAATTTAGCAAACAAACAGCACAAAGGCTTAGATTTGAGGAGAATAACCATCCGTACGATAAAAATATATCCCAGAATAAAAAAAAGATGGCTCTTCATGAATATTGTTAGATTAAATGCGTAAACCAATCAATCATTTAACATAATTTATGATTTATAGTCCAATTAAAAACTCTGAAAAATATAGATAATCTACCATTATTTGGGTTTAAACATGATTATTGGATTAAAGTCGAAAATTAAAAAAAAAAAACACGCGCGAGAAATTCAACTATTTAAAAAGATTGGGCCTAACAAATATTTTGAATAAGGGCTACATGGGCTTTATCATTGAGCCCATTTATATTGCTTTGGTGTTGAATATTGGATGGGCCGAGCCGATCAATGGAGATTGTTTTGGGTGGCCCATTGTGTTTTCAGATAAGTTATCGGGCTGATAAATTTATTTTTTGTTTTTATTTCAATATTGGACACTGATTTCTATAATATTATGGGCCGAAAGAAGAATCTTACAATTATATATTTTAGTTATCAGATACTAACTAATAAAAAAGACTATTATATGTTTTTTTTTATATTGCTCTAGAAAATGCGGAAATCCTTTTTACTTTCCAATTTTTCTCTACTCCTTGTGTACAGATTCCAGAAGACGGCAAAGTAAACGACAAGCATTCCAAGGTAAAAGAATATGGACGGCAAGCATTCCAGAGGAGAATCTCGGGAGGGTGAAATGTGGGACCCACTGAAAATATGGGCCCACAAGTCGGCAGATTTGTCCGTATTCTCTTCCTCGATTTGTCTATTTGAAACTATTAGTAACCATATATATTGGGTTAGTAATACATTTGTACAGTCGGTCCACAGTCATCACTTTAGAAGACCCTTAAATTAGTGTTAGGAAAAAAATTAGGGCAAATTTCTTTTATGCCATATTTTCCATATGTGAATTGTCTCTATTATCCTTGCCACCTCGTAGTTCGTCCTGAAAGAAAATATGGAAAATTTTGATAGTTATTTTTTTAATTTGGTATTCAGGATAAAATTATATATTTTTTTAGAATATCAAAATTAAATGTTTATTTTATAATTTTCCAAAACAAAAGTTGTTTATCCATTCAAATTTAGATAGAAATTAAGTACCCTAAAAGTTTCCAAATCACTAAAGAGATTCGCCACAGCAGCGAAATCCATAAACACTGCCTTCACTCTTCGTCTTCTCCCTAAACCCACCATTAATGGCTTCCACTTGGCTCTTCTTCTACGCTGCCTTAACTCTCCTTCTCTTCCACTCATCAGGTAATCTTCTTCTTTCACTGTTTGTTTCTTCAATTTTCCTTATTCATCAGTGGAGACTCCCCATTTTCTTCATTCGTCCGTAGCTGCCTCTTCTGTTTTCGATTCCTATTCCAAGATTTTGGATCCTCTGTATTTAGGCTGCATTGTCACCCATCCATTTTCCAGATTTTCTAGGAAACTCCAGTTTTTCCGGGAAAATTCACATCTTACGCATAATAGGGGTTTAATTAAATACAAAACACAACTTGGATTGTGGTATTGCAAACACTTCACGTGGATTTTCTAGCAAACGACTTTCCAGGAAAAAAACGTGTACTTTCTTAAGAGATTTTCCCGGAAAGACTTTGGGAAATACAGAGTTTCTCCAGAAAAATGATCTCTCTCTCTCTCAAACACGCACATAAACGCACAATTTCTACTCGGAATCCCTGATAAACACAGATTTACACAATCTCCACACATTCAAATTACAAAAAAAAATCGAAACTTTTCTCATTTTCCCCAACTGGGCCGTCATCATTCACAGCAGCAACGACGGTGACACTGTACAACAAGTGTACGGAACCGGTATGGCCAGGGATCCAACCGAGCGCAGGGCAAAGGCTAATCGCAGGAGGAGGATTCGAGCTTCTGCGGAACAGAGACTTCAATCTGAAGCTGCCTTCCCTGTGGTCGGGTCGTTTCTGGGGACGCCATGGCTGCGTCTTCGACTGCACCGGACGAGGTGGCTGCGCCACCGGAGACTGCGGTGGCTCGCTTCTCTGCAACGGCCTCGGCGGTTCTCCTCCTGCCACGCTCGCCGAGTTCACTCTCGGCCACGACCTGGACTTTTATGACGTCAGCCTCGTCGACGGGTACCTTTTTTTTTACCCTTTTTGATAAATATGTGTGCAGTTTTTGCATGAAATGAAATGACGGACTAAACAGAGAACGGGGAAAAATTAGGTATGGGCCCACACCTAAAAGACATATTTTACTACAAAAAAATAAATACAAAATGAACAGAATTTAATATAAAAATCGAATAAATAAATAAAATTCGAATTAATGAATAACCAAACCAAATCAGAAATAAAAAAAAATCCATCCTACTAAAAATTCACAATGGAATACATTTTGGCTCTTAATGGTCAAGATAACGTATGGATTTAGCTATGTTTTAACTTGAATCGAAACTAATTTGGTTATAATGCCGATGTATAATACAAGCCAAACCGGAACCAAAAGTAATAATAAAAAGATTTCCGTCTGGTTGTTAATATAAACCGAACCGAAACCAAACCAAATTCGAGTATAACTCGGTTTTATTTCGTAAAACCAAACCAAAACCGGAATAAAGATTTTGTTTTTCTCATTTTTCTCTTATGAAAAAGGTACAACTTGGCGATGTCGATACAACCATACAAAGGCAAAGGATAGTGCAGCTACGCAGGCAGGTTGCGTGAGGGACCTAAACCGGTCAAGGAACCGGAAACAGGTAATAGCCTGTAAGAGCGCATGCTCTGCGTTCATCTCGCCTCGGTATTGTTGCACCGGCTCTTTCGGTAACCCACAGTCATGCAAGCCCACTCCTTACTCCAAGATCTTCAAGGCAGCTTGTCCAAAGGCTTACTCCTACGCCTACGATGATCCCACGAGCATCGCCACGTGTTCCCATGCTAATTACTTGGTCACCTTTTGCCCCCACAATGACCACTGATGATATATAATCATGGCTTTTTACGCAGCCAAAGAACCGTCCAGTCCATCAAGGCTTAGAGAATTTTGAAGCTATGTTGGATAATGATGTTATAAATCTTGTCTTAAGTCTTTACTTGCGATATGTAATGGTGGTGTATGTATGTATGTATCCACTGGACTTTCTGTATAGTAAGTTTTTTCCACGAGACATAAACTTGTATTTAGCATAAGATCTAACGATCTTATATATCAGACACCTTTAAGATTTCTTGGAATGATCTAAGATAGGGCAAACCACTGGTTTATTCTTAACCATATCAGAAACGCCGGTTCAGGCTAGACAATCGCTAAAACTGCTGGTTTAGAATGCAAAAGAACCAAGACCTTCGGTTTAGCCTCGGCTAGAAATCAGTATATACCTCAACAAAATCAACAAAACCGGCTTTTGCCCTAGTTTATGTGTGAATGCATCCACCTCTTTATGTACAGTTTTCTTTTCGTTTTTCCAGCCAAAACTCCATAGAAACAAAGATCCTAAAGCTTTTTTGTTTTATGTGCAACGATGGCGAAACCAAGAATCAGAGGTCTCGAGGGTTACCGCATTGGTAAAGCTTCTTATCCCAGCAGAGTCTGATGGTGTTGTAGATGTGAGAAATGTCGGCCATAGAACCTGTGCTTGAACTCCCAGAAGACATGGGCAGAATGAGGTTGATACCCATTTCCTCCAGAGAAGCTTTGTGTTTTTCTGTGAAAGAGTTACTCCACATCGAAGGGTTCATGGCTGGAGCTACAAAGATTGGCTTCTCATAGTCCCATGCTCTCACAATTGAAGTCAGCAGGTTATCGCAAAATCCTCCGGTAATCTGCAGAGAGTCACTTCCAGTTTATTACTAATGATTCTCGGAGCAAAATCAAGATATCCTGGAGGGAAACAAAAAGAAGAACCCTCCGACCCAATATAGCATTTTCGAGTTCATGGATTGTTCATAAACAACAGGAAAACAGAATGTTACTTCAGTGTGATTTCCTGGTTCAAAAGTCTTCCAGATGTTTTGGTTTTTATCTGCAACTAGACCATCGTCGATTTTCTTGGTTTACAAGTAATCCAGCACCACATAACAAGAACAAAACCTAAGTACCTGTCTAAATCACCGAAACCTAAGTACTGTTTCGGCATCTACAATCACTGGAATGACCTTTTTCACTGCAAAGATATAAAAATAACACAGCAATATCCATTTTTTTTACCTTGGCAAGTGTGTTTGCTGATAAAGGGGCGATAACCATGATATCAGCCCATTTCTGCAAGTCAATGTGGAGGACAGGATCCCCGAGTTTCTTCCAGAAGAACCACTCGTCGTCATCTGTATAAACAAAAACGTCATCTGGGAAATGGGGTTTGCCAATGAACGGTAACGCAGTCTTCGAGACAACAGCTGCTACATCTGTCCATTCCGAGAAGGTGTAACAGAGATGTTCAAACTTCACTGCGGCAACACTTCCACTTGCGGCAAGTAATACGTGAGGTCTCCTTGAATCTTTGTCGCTTGGAAATGTGCGCATATTAAGCTGAATGTCTCCATAGGGTGATGATGAAGATGCCATGGCATGTACCTAAATCCATGCAGTGAAACTCGCATGTCATCATTGATGTTCTTGATTGCTTCAAGAATCAATAACTCATTTGTTCATTCATTCAATGCATGAGTTTTACATACATGAAAAGGGCTCATCGCTTCAGCTAATGAAGCCAAACAGAGTTTTATTCTCGAACAAGAAAAAGAACCCAGAAAATATAAATCAGTGAGATGTGAACATTGACAAGGTAATATCATTATATCAGGTTGCATTCATTCATTGCGTATCGAGAAATCAATTGGATAAAATCGCAAAAGCCCATGAAAAGAAATCATTTTCCCATTTCCCTGTTTGTGAATTTGGACAACTTCAACCAATTTGGAAATAAAGAACGAGAAATCCGGAAGAACAGGATGAATGCATGAACTAAGATGAAAATTAACAACATTATCAAAAAGAAAGATTAGAAATACTAAGGGGATGGATCAAATTCATCGAAAAAAACGAAAAATCAGAGGCAACGACAAAATGCCCAGAAAACCTTGAAGAAATATATGAAACGGTCGTACCTTTTTCGGACTCCAGAAAGAAGACACCGTCGTGCCCTACAGAGAGAGAGAGAGAGGGAGAGAGAGATTTCCAAAGTGTAAATCGTTGACACCGTCGTCTCCGCCGTGCTAATTCCGTCGCCGGCGTGGAGGACACGGAGTCGCACACGGGAGGAGTGGAGAGGAAGCTTCTTACTGCAATTGTGACTTGTGAGGGCCTCGTTTGAAAGTGTTTGATTTGATTAATTCCGGTTATATCCGGTTATTTGGTTATTTCGACCGGTTTGGGTTTGTTTGTATGTAACTCCTTTTTTTTTTTAACACGTTAAGTGCTCTTGGGTTTAAATTTAATCAGTCACTCTTTTTTTAGTATATTTTATATTCCATATTCTCCCTTAGAAACTAAAAATTGTGAAACTAGTTTGTTTTAATTGAACTCTACCCAATTTCAAACCGTTCTCTTCATTCGATTACTTTAAAATATGAAAATATTGGTATTAAAAGGAAAATTTGATTAGACACCAAAATCAAATTTATTATTCAATTTACAATGGATTTTTTTTTTAAAAAAAAAATATTTTCGTTATGTACGATAATTTAGTATTTAACTAAAAGGGAAAAAAAATGGACCAGCAATAATATACCGCGGAAAAGGAGAGCGCGTAGATTACGCGTCGGATATTTTCTTCACGCGACGATTCTTTACGTAAGCATCGACCGTAGGAGTGGCTCTCTGCCTATTAGTCAGCCACTCGGTTGCCTCGATAAATTTTAAATAAAATAAAATATTTTTTTGGTTTAAAAAATAAAATATTTAAGTATACAAAAGAATTTAATTGATCAAAGATTTCTTAAAATTTTATTCACTTCCATGAGCCTGTCTTTTGAATTACGTGCACGACATTTTCTATTATTTTAATTTTACTCCATTAATGTTACCAAAAAAACAATTATATCTATTCATTTCTATATTACTTTTCGTTCCTGGTATTCGTTTTTATTAAAATAATATTAAATTTGAATTTAGCCTCACTTTGCATTAAAGATTTAGATTAAAATGATTTAAAAGTATTCGAAACTTCTTCTTAAAGAACAAGAAAAGTAAATTTATAATCAGAAATGCCTTCAAAATTAATAAAAGAATAAAGAAGGCACGTCGTGGTGTGTGCATTAATTAGGCAACATAACATGTAAAAAGGAAAAGAGTAAACAAGAATATAAAATTTTTAATATTCACTTGCAAAGTTATATCCTTGATTTGTCCTTTTCTTTTTTGGTGGCCACTGCATTTTATAAAACAAAAATATAATCCATGATTGACACAAGATTATCATCTCTCACGTGATTAGTGCTCCTAATAAGCCTCTATTCCTATTTTATCAATTTCTAAATATTTATTATATATGAATATAGAGAATATAAAAGATTTAGTTTACTTATGTAAAATAAAATATTCTCACATTTAAACTATATCCGCTAATTTTGACATTCAGATTTTAATTTCATCTGTATTTAATTTCATGAATCTTTCTCCTAAAAAAATCAAGAAACTTAATCATTTTGAAATATTGTGAACAAATATATTAAGGGGAAATATTAACTTCAAAAGGTATTTTAAAAACAACACTATTATTTAAAAAGTAAAGCTTTTTTAATAAATTAAAATATTTTCAACAGGATACTAATTTTAAATTTTTCCCATACGTACTAAATAATTGAGAAAATATAAAATGGGAAGAAAAAAGAAAAATTTGCAAATTTTGATCAACTTGGTGTTACGTGGCACGTCGAGACAACGACATCACAAAGGTCCATAAATGGTCAAACCCTGCAACTGCATCTCACTCACCCTCCTCCCTCTCTCTCCCTCCCTCCCTCTCTCTACCTTCGGATTCAAAATATGGCGAATACGGACACTGAAACCGCCACCGTCACTAAACCCTCGCCGCCGGTGAGCACGGAGGAGCTGAAGAAGGTCTTCGACCAGTTCGACGCGAACGGCGACGGGAAGATCTCGGCAGTGGAACTCGGGAACGTGATGAAGGCGATGGGGACGCCGTACACGGAGGCGGAGCTGCAGCGCGTGATGGAGGACGTGGACGTCGACCGCGACGGCTTCATCAATCTCGACGAGTTCTCCGCTCTCTGCCGATCCTCCTCCTCCGCTTCCGAGGCCGCGGCCGAGCTCCGCGACGCCTTCGATCTGTACGACGCCGACCGCAACGGCCTCATCTCCGCTGCCGAGCTCCACCTGGTTCTCAACCGTCTCGGCATGTCCTGCTCCGTCGACGACTGCGTCCGGATGATCGGCCCCGTCGACTCCGACGGCGACGGAAATGTCAACTTCGACGAGTTCCAGAAGATGATGACGTCATCCTCCCTCATCGCCGGAAACGGAAACGCAGGTTCGGCTTAGGCATCGGATCTCCGGATTTCGGATCCTTGAAGGAATTTGAATATGCAAGGTTTTCGTACGATTAATAGGCTAACTTGGATCGATCTCTTGTTATATGGATGATGATGATGATGGAGACCTTAGATCTGCTTGATGTTATTCCAATTTATATGAACCACTTTTCTTTTTTCTGGGTTTAAAAAAAAACATGTTCGAGCCTAATTAGTTGGCGAGATAACTCGCCAACGGAGTTGTTCGTTGATGCAAAATACTTCTTTCTTTCTTAATTATTAAATTTTATATAATCGCGGTTTGGAATTAGACAAATAAATTGGGGAATTGAATATACAAAAAATGGTAGATATTTGTAATGAGTATAGATTCGGTATCAAATCAAATACCCAAAATTTCAGATAATATATCCGTGACTGTCCACCCTTTTACAATTAAATATTGGTGGTTGAATCTAATTTAATTTAATAGGTTAATGTAATTATAATACTGTTAATTAACTTAAATTTTGCTATTTAATGAATGATTAGTTGAAGGGAAAAAAAAAATGCTGATTTCGATCCCAGAAAAGGTCATTATTGGCGTTGAGTTACCCTTTAATTGATATTATCTATGTAGTCTTAAGTTTAAAACTTTTATTTAGAAAAGAATTAAAAATGGACTAATAATGCAACCGAAAAAAAATCAACCGTATAATTAATAGGCGATTTATTTGTGGTTGAATTTAATTATGGTGTTAATGTGAATTGAATCTTATTCGTTTTTCACGGAATTGAATCTTATTTAATTATTACGAAATTGCAGGTTTATTATTGAATTCGACCTTATTTATGGGACGATATTTAGGTGATATTCAATTTGTGTTGCCGACTCATCCTAAGTTTTAGGAAACACCCAATTTTTTTTTTACAAACATACAATTAAAATCTTAGTTATAAATTAATTAAATGAATTTTCATGTTTTATAAAGACAATATCTATTTTTTATTCATTTAATTATAATTAAATAACTAAAATATTTTTTTAATTGTATTTATAGATTACGAGAATGATTCTAAATAAAAACTTCTCTTCTTTTCATGGCGGTTTCTATTTCATTTGCACAAGAAACGTTTTATTCGACGCACCTGTATCTTCTTTAAATCTGAAATTTTCTCGAGATTTTTATTTGATATTAATACAATAAATATATTTTTAATGGGAATTATATATATATGGATAATTAAAATTTTTATTTATATATTTTAAAAATTGAATTAATTAATTTATTTAATAAAATTCACATCAAACTGAAATGTCCACCCCTCCTGCCGCTTCTTCTTCTTCTCCCCCTTCTTCGCAACTGCGACTCAGAAGCCTTCGTGTGATGAAACTGTGTCGTATGGATCAGTGAGAAATGGCGAATTGGATCTCATCTAAGCTCAAAGCCGCGGAGACGATTCTTCAACAGGTGAGAGACATCGAATCTCCTCTTCACTGTTGTTCGTTTGCTGTGAAATTTGAGGGTAATCTCGCGCAAACATTATTCGATTTTGAAACTATGGTCGTTCTTCTTGAATTTGGCGATTTCTCGCTCGGACTAACTTGATCCGAGGGTTCGACGGAGGGAAAGTTAACGGAGCGTGCTGGATTTGGGATTATCTGTTTCTGGTTAAATTCGAGATTTTATGCTTTGATTGAATCGAAAATGGGGAATGGTCAGTGAAATATTACGGATTTGGAAGCGATTTCGGTCTTGTTGGATTAGGTTCTTCGAGTTAAATCGACGGGATCCAGGGCTTGTATGTACCGAATCGACTCTGATTGGTCCACTAATCACGTCTTTAGATTTTCTCAGATACCAAATACAAACTCCTGTGTCGCTGTTTCAGTGCCTTGTATTCTTGGCATACTTGTAATTGAGTGGAATTTACTCGATTCAGCACCACATTCCCAATTTTCTTCACTGCTTCACTAATTTGTGATTTGAGCTAGGTTCACATAATCTCGAGATTTCATTAACTATTTTATGCTATGCATTTTTATGCCCTAAAAAAAACAGTTCGCTTTGCATTATTTTTTATTCATGGAACTTCAATTTGAATGTTTGTTAACTGGGATTCTGTAAATTGGGCTGTCCAGATCGATCAGCAGGCAGCGGAGTCTCTTCGGAAGAATGAGAAGTCTCAAACCCATGATGAGGTGTTTGAGACTCCTACAAAATCTGGAAGTCCCATTTCTTTGAAAGATCAGTTAAAGAAGAAGACACATGAGGGTAGTGATTATGATGGTGGATCTCAGAGAAGTTCCTTTGAGCAATCGCCAAGCTCCTTAAGCAACAGTAAAGCTTTTTTCAAGCCGGATCAACCCAAAGAAAGGACAGGTCAGACATCACAAAGTTTGACACAGCAAAAGCCTACACTCACTGACAGTGACTGGACGAAACTTCTGAGTACTCCTAATCCGGGAACAAGCACTTCCAAAGCTCGTACTACCAATGGGACATCTATGGCTCGTGGACTGAAGAAGGATGGAAAGAGACATGGGAACTCGGGATCAAATCTCTTGACATCCGGTGGAAAGAAGAGTGAGAGGAGTACTGATGATGCGATTGAATCCAGAGGTAGGCTCCTTAGAAAGCCGAATGAGAAACCGAAAGATGGGGAAAACTCTAGCTCTTCGGGTTTTGGAATGCAGACTGATTCTAAAACCTTTGATGGTGGACATGTGGAACATGCAGACGCTACTCAGGACATTTCGATAAAGCCAAAACATAAGGAGAGTGAGAATGATGTCAATTCTGAGCCTCCTCCTCCAAAAGACTCCAGAAGATCATTAGACAAGACTCTTCAGGAAGCAATGCCAAATGTAGGAAAAACGGATGGTCGTGGATCCAGTCGAGCAGCTATCTGGGGGAAGCAGATGAAGAGAGAAGTCTCACGGGGCACCGTTTCTGAGGATCTACAGAGGAAGGATTCTTCGTTGTTAAGTGTTGAGACTGAATCAGATTCCGATTCTGATTCAAGTACCGACTCTGAGAGGGAACGTGAAAGAGAGGAGCGAAGGAGGAGGAGGGAGAAGATTTTTGCAGAGAAAGTTGCAGCTAAAGCTGTAGGGGCCATTAAAGAACGAGAGAATGTGGTAGCAAGACTAGAGGGCGAAAAACAGAGTTTAGAGAAAATACTTGAAGAACGAGCTAAACAACAGGCCCAAGAGGTAATTATAGTTCATGTTCTCCTTTTTATGTTTTTGCATCTTATTATAGAGAAGGTGGTATAATTGTCAAGGTTCATCATGGACTTATAGAGGGTTTCATCTGGGAAAAATACTTGCATGCTATTTTATTAAATGGTGGGATTCAAATTGGGGAATGACTTTCATGTGGTTTGCAGTTTGTGCCGATTTACCCCAGCTGCATGTATATATATATATACATGTGTATATATATATTTAAGACTTATCTTCTCGTTTGTCTAGGCTTCCGAGTTGCAGACCACTACGATGGAAACTATGGAAGCCGTCGAGCTTGAAAAGCAAAAGCACAATAATACTAGAATGGAAGTTCTTGCACGCTTGGCCAGACTGGAGGTATTAACAATTAATATGTTTCAGATGGATGCTTAACTTTTTATGCAGACATTTCAATTTTTGTTTGTCTTGCCTTTTTGTGAGTTACTCTAGAGGATTCGGGTTTCTGGTTCTAAACTTCTACTTTGGAAATTTACTATAGACTGCAAATGCTGATCTTGCAAGATCCCTCGCTGCGGGTCAGAAGAAACTTGAAACACAGGTATAAAGATTTCTCATCCATAGACTATATATCAACGTGAAAAGAGAAAAGAAAAAGATGCATTCTCCTTGTTCTGTTGGAAATATGCTGGCATTGACGAATCTAAATAGTGAACGAAAGGTAAATAAAGGACAAGTGAAAGGATTGTGTTAGTTTGTTTATCAAAACAGAAGCTTCATTGAACTTCTTAATCATTTTCGTTATGTCAAGCTCTTCAAACCAACTTCTAGAACGGTATTTATTTTCTGATCTCTCTCTTGTCTGATGTGAATCAGATAGATCAGGTGGCAGAACTCCGTGAACACGTTGAGCTGAAAGAGTCTGCTCTTGAAGGTAGAGCTTCTATAGTCCTCCGCTGTGCTAAATTTGTCTTAGCTAGTGTTCATCATATTTGGAATAAGCACTTCTCTATTATAAAACTCTGCTGAAGATATGTGTTCTTGGCCTTGTAGAATTGAAGCGGAAAATTTCCAATATCCACCAAAGTGGTCAATATTTAAATGAAGTGAGTTCGATTTCCTTTAATTTTACTGTTTCAATTTTCAACATGGCAACATTTTCTTGTTGATCTGAAAATCATGACATTTACATGTGGGAAATATGTAGATAGCTGCTGCTTCAGGAGGATCTAGGTTCGAACATGAGATGCTCGAAGCAGAGTGCTCTTTGCTAACTGATAAAATCGGACGGTTGCAAGATAAGGTTAGCTCCTGTGGTTGTGTGCTGTGCTCAAGTTACTCTTCAGCAGGGTTTTCATGCAACAATTAAACACTATGTATTTGTGCTTGTATAAATGTCTTGATCCTACCCTTGCCACAAATCTCCATGAAAGCTTAGTAATTCTAACTATGTGCACAACAATTATATGGACATATTGGTTGATATGGTTTGTCTCCATTCGTTTCGGGTTGTCTGCTTGTTTGAAAAGTTATGTTTTGAGGCTTGTTCCGTAATTGTATCGTTTCTTTCTGGTTTGATTTTGAAAAAACCCAGGCAGATAAGCTGGGAGATGACATTGAAATGATGCGGAAAGAAATTGAAGAACCCACCGAAGTGGAAATTGAACTTAACCGAAGACTTAACCAGCTGACCGACCATCTCATTCAGAAACAATCCCAGGTATGCCTTTTCATGTTTGTATTCTCATGAGCTAACGGATTCTAAACACCTTGAGAAAGGTTACCGAGTCGAAGAATAGTCGATCTGGACGATGAAATTAAGGTTTCTCGAGAAACTTCAATGTTCTTGCCGCTGTCTTTTACACTGTACTTTTCTCCTAACTAACAAATGTCATCGGACATAGAGCAAGATTGCTGTTTTACAGAATGGTTGATTTTCTAAGATACTTGTGATGATTTTACCCTGTTCATAGGAGCTGAATGAGAATATTCACAGAGAGTGAAGAAATGTTTCATAGTTCACATGCATTGTATTTGGAATTATTCATAAGATTTGGTCCGATTTTCTTCCATTTATCAGGTAGAAGCTCTTTCCTCGGAGAAGGCTACCTTATTTTTCAGAATCGAGGTACGTCAACACCCTCCAATTTGACATTCACATCTGAAGAATATACAATTTCATAATGTTCAACATTATCCGATTCTAAACCCTAAACCCGGAAAACACGATCTATTTGTGATGCTTTTACAGGCCGTCTCGAAACTTCTGGAAGAAAACAACGCGATGTCTACATCCGAGGCCTCATCCAAAGATCTGGAAGCAGGGGAGTGGAAATTCTCAGAATCAAAACTTCGCCCTTCTCTGCAAGAGAAAATCCGATCAGGTAAAGAACATTTGGGATGGATGGTTAGGCAGATGAACGCAATATTCGTCTCGGGAGCTGTATTCTTGAGACGAAACCCGACGGCAAAGATCTGGGCTGCCGTTTATGTCATCTGCCTTCACCTCTGGGTACTGTACATATTGTTCTCTCACTCCAATGAATCGTCGAGTGAAGGCAAATCGGGCGCTGTTATCTCCTTGGAGAACTTTGGTAACACTTCCCATCAATAAAAGTTTGCTATGTTTTGATTTCTCTATGAGAGTAGGGGATTATGTGTAATGTTTGGACAAAACACCGTGCCATTTATTTTGTTGGTGCGGGAAATGCATACATATATAGCGAACGTATCCATGTATACGCAAACATACCATGCATATATTGATATTTTTATATTGAATTCTGTTCGGACTTCACAGCGAAATAACTCAAGCAGGAGCAATGGAGACTTTATCAACCTCAACTACATACTCTAATGTCGCAGATGGCGGAATTTGCAGTCCCGGTCCCAAATCCGACCCGTTTTCTCCAAACCCTAGCGATGGTGGAACGATAACTCGGCGTTTACCTCCTGCTTTCATCGATCTCAGTACGTATTCTAAGCCTTGGCACATTCCTTTAGTATATGGCCTCGAACCCATCACTAGGACAAGAGGCTTCTTGTCTTTGCTCTCGAACGTGTCCAGGAAAACCTCTCCTGTACCTTGGACCTGTCCCTTCAGATCAATCACCACTAAGTCTCCCGGCCGTGGATTGGCTCCTCCTCCAACTCTTAGATCGTAATACCTGTGCGGTTTGAATCCCGTTCAGTCTCTGTGTGTGGGTGTGTGTAAGTCTGTACGTATCGAAGATGGCAAAACATAAGCTTGATGTTCGGTATCCTTCGATATGTAAGAGCAGTTACGGGCTAGGGTTAGGGCGGATACAGACGGTGAAGATGAGCACCAGATCCTGTCCCATGAACTACACTGCTGTCCAAAGTGAACTAAAAGAAGTATGTCTACATGTTCTTCAGCAAACACAACTACCCAAATGTCACAGAGAATCAATACAACTGTTCTTTGATGTCGGAGAGGAAGCATACCTTACACCATTCGGCAACACGATCTCTTCCTGCTTGTCTACATCTCTGCCAACACAAATGAAGAACAATTAAGTTTCAGAGGAAAAAGACACGAAATCCAGATTCTTCAGTTGTCGATTGCACAAAACGAATATTCCAACCTCCTAATCCTCAGAACCAGAATTTCAAGCAAACCTTGTGTTAGCTTTTTCCTTGGAGACCTCAAGCCTTGTCTTGATCTGCTCGGAGACGACTCCGACGGCGAGAAACGCCGCCCAAGCAAGTCCTGCTCCGATTCCGAACCGCCGCGTCAGCGACGAAGCCACCCAATCCGTCGTCTCAACGCTCGTCTTCCTCTTCTGCTGCTGCGATCTTATCGGCGCCGGAGATTGCTGCTCCGTCGCGGCGGAGCTCAACGGATTCGACGGCGGAGGAGACTCCGGATTCGGCGGCGGCGGAGGAGAAGAGGAGGCGAAGAGGTGGTTGTGGAGCTTGTTCAGTGGCTGAGAGTGAGAGATGAACGAAGCCGAAGTAGCGGCGAAGAGGGAAGACATTTTTCGGATTAGATATTTAGTAATTGTTTTGAATTAAGAATTTCATATATCCAAAAAATTGGACTCACCCTATCCACTTGGGGCATTATCAAAAATAAAAACGAAATACCTCTAATTGCAATGTAATGGACCATTTCTTTTTCCGAAATTACTAGATTGCTTCTGTAATTGTTTTTTTTTTTAAATTTTATTTAAGAAAAAAGTGGAATGGATATATTCCGTCCATAGCTATATCTAAAAATTAGGGTATAAATTAGAATTTATCTTTTTTAGACTATAGTGTCTTAGAAAATTTCAGTTTCATTACTGCATAATCATGACGGAATTTTGCCTAGAAATCTCTAAAATTTAGCAGTAGCAATATCTTTTTTACATCTTCGCTTTTGCAAAAAACAAACACAGAGAACATTATTATGACATTATTTATTATTACAGAACGTAACAGAGCACCCGCCCACACAAACAAACAAAAAAACATAACACAACTTCACTCTCTCCTTCTTTCTGCAACACTTCTGATCATAAGCCGCATGAAACACAGGAACCCCAACAACAACAACAAAAACCTCTAAACTCTTTTCCCATCCATATTTCTCTTTTTTTTTTTCAACGGATTGAATCTGTGGAACTGGTCAGTCTTCGTGCCAAAAATGTCTTCGCCATTGTCGTCCTCCTCTCTCGTCACCCTTTCCCTTCCTGTTCTGTCGGTAACGAAGAAGAAGAGCTTGGAGCTGGTTTCGGTATATTCGGACCAGTCGCAGGTTTCTGCAACTGCTTCAGACACGCCATGATCTCTCCGAAACTCGGCCTTAACTTTGGATCCCTAAAGAAAACATATATACACATACAAACATGCATACCCAAGTGATCAAATTCGGTTCTTGGTTCCAATTTTTCAGAGATTTCATTGAGACATGATCCAGCAAAATGCTTTTGGTTTATGGGGTTTGAGGCATATGAGTAAAACCAATCTTCCATTTTGCTGATATAGTGACAGAAAAAACCCGGAAAAAAGGGGGTAATGAACTCACGTCTGCCAACATTTCCCGATGAGATCTGCCATTGCGGGATCAATAAAATCAGGGATTTCAAGACGACGGTGCTGAAATCCGACCGCTCCAACAACTTGCATCGGGTTCATCTTCCCCCACGGTTGCTGCAGCGTGAAAAGCTCCCATAGAATAACCCCGAAGCTATACACATCGCACCTGTTTTCATACAACGGCTCTTTGAAATGACATCGAGAAAGGAAAAGAGGCAAGAGGGATGGGTTTTTTTCGAGAACTGATGGACAGAAAGAAAAACAACATACTTCTCGTCAGATGGTTCGTTTCTAAGCACTTCGGGAGCCATCCATTCGGCCTGAACAGATGAAGGAAAAAAGCATGAGGGCTTTGTTTAGAGATTGATGGATCAGATGTTGCTAAGAGAGAATATATGTATATATATCTCCGAACCACTTACGGTTCCCGCTGTTGAACGGGATGAGAGGTACGTGCTGTGCTTCATTCTGGACAACCCGAAATCGCATACCTGAAAAAATATTTCGGGTGATATGAATACCAACTGGCAGAAAAGACTTTTTTTGAAGAGGAAGATACCGACCTTGACCACCCAGTTTTTATCAACGAGAAGGTTCGGGGATTTCAGATCGCGATGAACAATCACTGGATTGCAGCTGTGCAAATAGTTCATTCCACGAGCCTGAAAGGTCGGAAAATCCATAAGAAAAAACACTTTGGATTGCAGATAATGGCGGAAAAGGAGAAGAATTATACGGCATCGAGGGCCATCCTCAGACGCCTCCGCTCATCTAACTGATTATGAGTCCGGTGGATTAACCTATACAAGCTACCTCTGCCAAAAAAAAACAAAAAAAAAACTCTTCATCAGTTTTCAGGAAAAAAAAAAAACAGAACTGTGAAAGTCGAGTTAAAAAAACATACAGTTATGAGCCATTAGGATATGTAGAACATTCAACAGTACATATCGAGATGCATAAATGGAAGGTCGTGAATTGAGTTTGAAACTTTGTGGATCGTAAGAACGAAAAGCTCAAGTCTCGGAATACCTGGGAAGAAACTCCGTAACGATTGAGAGATTCGGTGGACGGGTTATGGCTCCCATGAAGAGTACAATGTTCGGATGCCTGAGCTTTTTCATGATTCGGACCTTTGCATCAAATTGCGGTCGAAACAAGAAACGTTACATGCATATAAAAAGGGTTTTTCGGTATATAATCACAATATAAAACAGCATTTGAAGACTTTTTACCTCACTTTTGAATTCTTCTAGAGCTTCCCCTATAATTTCTTGATCTAGGAACTTCTTAACTGCCACCTCCTACCGATCCAAAAAGGTTTTGATAACGCTTTTAAGTAATCAAGAACCGGTAATAAGCAATGAAAAACATCAAGATACTCACAGTTCCATGCCAATCTCCACGATACACCTCTCCATATGACCCTGCACCACAAAACAGGTAAGCCGATCTATACATATATACATATAAATATATATATTCTCTGTAGCACTATGTTACACCAAATGATATAGCAGAGATCATAAGTCAGTAATACCGAGCCCGATACGCTCGCCCGAAGCGATTTCTTCCCACGAAATCTCGCAATCAGCCACATCATCCAGCATGACGTCAGATTTTGGAGTTTCATGGCTAAAAGATCTGTCAGATGCTCTTTCGCCTCCCGAATTCGGTCCGTAATGCAATTCCCCACTACCTCGTGGCTCACGTCCTCCAGAGCCAGCAGACCCATCACTGTGTGAGCTCTGCTCAAGCTGCTTGGTCACGGCAGCAGCAGTTGCTACAACTGCAGCGGCAGTGGCTGTGGCGGCGGCAGTGACTGTGGCTGCAGGAAGTTGTAAGACGGAGGAATCAGAGCCTGCTGACTTGGCGGCAGCAACCACCATAGAAGATGCAACGACGGCAGCTGCAGCTGCAGCAACTGGCACCATAGTGTCTTAGAAAAATTCAGTTTCAT
>NW_010965372.1:4168037-4180854 GCF_000463585.1 Tarenaya hassleriana | reverse complement strand
ACGGCGGCCGCTGCAGCTGCAGCAACTGGCACCTTTCTCGCATAATCTGTAGAAGAGGCTTCAAACTGTGATAAATTAGACTGACTAGCAACTTTGCTCAGATCAAACACATGCCCGAAACCCGATCCAAAGTTTGCAACTTGTTCATGAGGAGTATTTGTTCTAGATTGAGCTCTCGGGTGACGCAACGGAGGCAAATACCCGGGACCTATATCTTGCCGCCTCTCATAAGTGGCTTCAGATGGAGATATGATCTCGACAGTTGCCTCCAATGATTCTGGATATATTTCGGAAAACAAATTGGGCGGAGCAACAACTCCACTTTCGAGTAACACATCGTGAAGCTTCTGAGCAAGTCGTGGATTCTCTTTGGCAGCATCAATCATGTACTGTGAAACATCTTTGACTTTCATCCTGCGTACAGCCGGGGAGCTAACTCCTTCAGTCCATGAAGGTGTTCTGACATGGCTGAAAAAATGATTAGGTCTGCTACCGAGATTTTGAACAGGAGCCTTTTCAACATCGGTAGGACCTCTCTCTTCTTCCTTAGACGTGTTTGGGTGAGCCCTGAAATTGCCTCCGCCATCAGATTGGTTTCCCGCAACCAAAATCTTGGTCCTACAGCAATGTTCTCCCGACCCATATTCCGCATGCTCTTCAAATGAGCTCCCAATCCCACTGCTGGAAGAAGCTACATGAGAACAATCGATATCTCGGGGACTTGCAGAAAAGACGGAGTCATCGTATTCTATATGAACCCCAGCCGCATCAGCTGGTATAAGCGTGCCCGGATCTGCCATTAGGTCAACGATGAACTCCCTGAAATCGAAACTTGTATTATTTAGCAAGAAAGAAGAGGAAACTATGGAACACCAAAGAAGGAAAATATCTTCTTTTTTTCCGTGGAGCTATGAAACAACAAAGAAGTAGCCCCTCAATCTAATATATGCAAGAATTACAATCAAACACCTAAATTTTAAGATACTATATATAGAAAACCAAAGTCATCGATAAGATTAGACCGCCATATCTTTCTATCACTTTATTCACAGAGCCATGTAAAGGTAAGACCTCACCGAAAAAACGGACAGCATACGCAAGCCCATGTGCATGTATGTGCAGTACATACAAAAGTTACGTAACTCGGTACGAAAATCTATATGTAAACGACAAAGAAATATTGGCATATATGACATAATATCCGGATTTAGAGTCGCAATTACCTCCCATCATCAGTCTTAATGAAGTTCATTGCTACATCATCTGAACCAGTGTATTGATGTCCTTTCACTATGCGACAGGGAACGCCTACTGAATCACATAAAACCTGGAAATTTCCCATCAAAAGAAGAGACAGAACACAATATACAAACTTAGTGGTGAAGATGAGGACTGGATGCAATAAAAACAAAGTTGGAAAAGCAAGTCCTTTTTTTTCGAAAATCTTGAAATGAAACATTGTATCAAACCATTCTCATTCCATATTTTGATGTAACATACTAAACTAACAGAACCCAGAACAGCACATACCTTGAATAACAAAGAACGATGGCGAGCCAATCCGATTGTAAGAGAACCGAGAGGCAAAACCATGCTACCGAGTGTTGCTTTCAAGCTGTAGCTGAGGCTCCTCCAAGCTCTTAACATGCTGTCTGGGTCCACAACCGGTCCGCCCATGTAATCTGCAACTAAAATGGCTAACTTCCTTACCAAATCACTGTTCACAAACCCGGAAGAAGAAACTGACTTTGATTTTGCAGCGATATCCAGAGCCTTCTGTTCAAGTCTCAGCAGATTTGCATCCCCAATTCTGTTAACGAGAACAACTTCCCATGTTACACCATCTGAGACAGGTGTCCCCTGAAGGTCAACTAAGGAAGGTATTCTTTCTGATGAGGATTCATTCAGTACTCCATACAAGTCATAAAATCCATCCAAGATCTTGTCATCGTAGCCAAGACAGTTGTAATTCTGTGAAGCGCATGAAAAATCTAGACGATATGAGATGGGTTAGAACAGAGTAAACAGTGACACATAGATTCTCATTTCATGAAACAGTCTACTGTGAAAGTTCCGCGGATAATAATCAACCGATCAGTTCACCACATGCTCAATTGAGAATGCTTAATGATCTTAGGAACTGAAGATTAAGGATGAAAAAATGATAATAGTTTAACAAAGTTGGGGATGATCTCCATCCCTTGCTTAAGCACATAACAGTCAGAAAGAACCA
Source organism: Tarenaya hassleriana (assembly GCF_000463585.1). NCBI lineage: Eukaryota > Viridiplantae > Streptophyta > Magnoliopsida > Brassicales > Cleomaceae > Tarenaya > Tarenaya hassleriana. The sequence continues at coordinate 4,178,621 of NW_010965372.1, read as the reverse complement.
TCATTTCATACCAAAGTCCCTGTTCTACAAGGCAGATGATGAAAGCTGGAGAAACTAAACGGTCAATTTTGTCATAACCCTAGCAAGCCGCCTAACATGGACATAAACCAAGAAACAGCAAGACAATCGGGATCAAATCTAGTAAAATATCTACCTAAAGTTCTTGTGCAACTACAGACCAAGTGGGCTAAAGAGGAATGGCTTCAAAAACTTACCCAGTAACGGTAAGCAACGAGTTCAGCTGGAGAATTCTCAGGAGCACAAGAACCTAAACTGATCTTCTTCACAGCCTCAATCTGAGCAGCCTCAGGATCTTCTCTAGCACTTAACTCTAGAGCCAGTTGAATCTGATACTCTTCTTCGACCTCAGGATCTCTACTGTTACTCGAACCCGAATCATGCCTCACAGATACAGATTCCGGCCCAGAACCTAAACCCCTCGATCCAACAGGATCACCACTGTGTTCCATCCTAGATCCCTTTTTCTTGGCATTTGAAGAAGTTGGTGGACTAGGGCTTTTCCTATGGCCAACTGAGCTTAGCCAATTCGATAAACCCGAAAAGGGTTTGTGCTCAGGATTGTTGCTGTGGTGGGACCTCGATGTATCCGGTGGTGATGATGCATCACTTGATTTATTGCTCCTAGATGAGGTTGACCCCTCAGCATCTTCTGATTGATTGGGCATGATATGCAGTTTCTTGAGGAAGTTCTTCATGTTCATCTTCATGGAAACAATCCGTCAGTCCGAATGTCAAAGCCGCGAACATCTCGGCTCAGTCGCCTCCATTGCCAGTTCAGAGGGACAAGCTTTACTAAACCCTAATTCCTTGTCGACACGAACCTGGAGATTCGGGGATTCAATCCAGATCAAAAACTCGTCAAACCTAACAGCTGTTGCAGCAGCAGATTTCAAGCAACACCCAGAGAATTTTCCCGGAAGCCAAACAGAAAAATTGAACAGAGCATCAGAGAAGGCACATCTCAAGCGATACCCAGAATATTTCTCCGGATTCCAGACTGACCCGTCAGAGTCCAGTAGCTGGAAAAGCGAAATTTTCAAACTTTACGAAGCAGATTTTTCCCGGAAAACACAAACCCAGATGCTCGAACACCTAGAATCTCGCGTCCAGCTTTAGGATGAATTACCAAACAGAAGAAAACCACACCCGCTCGAATTTGAAATAAAAGCCACGAGCATACAAAATCTCCGTACGAGAGCCGCAAATTCGTCTTGAGCAACTAGCAGTAGCAGCTCTCAACTCTCTCTCTCTCTCTCTTGAGAAAGTCCAAAAAAACTAAATGCCACTTTCTCTCTCTGAAATTTCCGACCAAGAAAATTAAACTAAAAAAGCTACAAAAAACAAGGAAGTGGGGATTTCAGCAATAAAATCGAAAGTTACTGTGGCATGCAAACGAGGAAAAAGGGGGAATTTTTTCTTCCTTAACAATGGTGATTGCTGAGTGCACGAACTTGTTGACGAAGGAAGGAAACCCGAAAGGAACCGAGTGGAAAACAAGTTGTCTGAAGGCTGATTTTGATCTTTAAATGGTTTCATTTTAAGAAGAAAAAAACCATGAATTTGTTTCTCTGATTGCAAAAATATGTAAATAGAAATCACAAACCTTAATCCTTTTTTTTTCCTTCTTTGGATTTGTTCATTTCCCTCTGTACTAAAACGATTACAAATTGTTAGAAAATAAAATTCTAAATAGAAAACGAATCCGAATGGAAATGAATCACAAACTAACAAAAAATAAAAAAAATATGAGTGGAAATAATTTTAGAAAACTAAAAAAATAATAAAACTAACTAAAAACAAACCCAAAATATCCCAATGTGTGTACAATCATAATATCGATACCTAAATTAAACAATGGTTTGGTTTCTTGAATATAGATTAATAGATGTTTCTATTAAATAATCATTAGCGTACCTTGTGTACATAAAGGGATAGCCAAAGAATCATATGATTATCTTTTTTTTTCCACCGGAATCATATGATTATTTAATTTGACGTTGTTGAGAAAATATAGAAGCTAGGCCGACCTGAATATTCATAGGAAAAATTAATCTTATGAAATTATGCATGTGATATCATATTTTCAATCTCTTATGATCCTTATTTGCAATTTAGTGTAGTGAGCAGAAAAAAATGCGACTTAACTTTTTACCATTGTACGAAAAAAACCCTAATAATAACAACTTTCAACCAAATAAATAAATAAATAATAACAGAAAAGCACCGGAAATAATAAACGTTGTGTTATTCTTTTCTTTTTTTTTAATATTTGATTGCATATTTTCCTCCTTTCCTCGTTTTATTTATTGCATATACGGTTTCAGTAGAAAATGGGGGAAAACGTGTGTATAGGTAACAGAGATTAGGGCAGGGCGTTTCGGTTCGGTTCTTCGGAACCGGACCGAACCGAACCTACCTTTAAAAATCCCGAAAAACTGAATATTTTTAAAGAAAATCTATCTTTTTTTTAATAAAACCCGGAACCGAACCGAAACCAAACCGAACCGAATACAATATAAAAACCGATTGGTATCTATTTTTGTAAAACCGAAAAAACCGAACCGATCAATTCTCGTCCCGAACCCGAACCGTTTCCCGAAACGCCTACCCCTAACAGAGATAATACTAGAGATAGTGCCGATATATATATATATATTAAAATTTATAATTATATTATATATATAAACTAATACATTTAAATTTTAATTATAAATTTATCAATTTATCATTTAAAATTTCAATTATATATATATATATGGATAATAACATATCATTGCTATCTACTTGGAATGTAATATGTTTATTATATAATAATTTAATAAACAATTATAAATTTAGATATTAATATAAAATTTGTATTCGATTTAGATTTATTGGTTGGTTGAAATTTTAAATCAGATAAAATGTTTAGATGTTTTTCAAAAATTTAAAATTTATAAATAATTAAAGTTTAAATGTATATTTTTAAAAGATTAGCATTTTAAAACTTTTTTGTGATTTTTTATTTTTAAATTACATATTGAAATTCTCATCTGAGTTTTTGTATAAAAAAGAACACATTATTTGTGGAACTCAGACTTTGTTTTGTACGAAAATTGATGGATTACAAATCAAATAATATAATTTCCACTGCCTTTAATTTGTAATTGTAAGCAACAAAATAGTTTGAACGTTTATTTATAAGCAGCCTTTTGGACTTGATATGCTTCAACCCTAATCTTGGCTTTTAGGTTGTTTGACTCTATCCATATATATATATTCATTAAAATACTTTTCTTCGTATGTATACCGTATATGTATATGTCAAACACACGTACACATGGCGTGAGAGGTATAACGAAACAATTAAGCATTTATACAATAAAAATTGTATTTTCATTTGTTTATGCAATTATTAAACCAATAGCCGGCCAACACATTTCTTACTCGTGGTTAATATTCCGTCACAAAAATAATAATAATTTAGGAACAGTTTTTAGTTCCACCATAATGAAAATCTTACCAAATTAACGCAATATATATATATATATATATATATATGTATATGGATATCATAACTTATGAATCAGAAATTGCCAGCAAGGGAAGGTCAACACTTTGGTATCCACGAGATTAGGGGATACATAAAAATATAATATTCCTTTATGTTAACTTCTCATTAGTGATTTGATATTATATATATATATATATATAGGTGGTCCTGAAAATCGCCTACTTGAGTTTTGGACCAGCATGTTTCATTGATGACTTGTATAGGAGAAAGAAGTAATAAATCACAAATATTATTTCGACGAGAAATTTGGTACGTCCAATTATATAACTATTTCAATGAGAAATTTGTACTAATAAGACCCCAAATAAAACCACTTTAGATTTGATTCAGCCCTCTTTTTCTCTATGTCTCTCTCCTCGCCTCAAATTTCAATAATTTATAAAAATAATTTATAATGTATTTTAAATATTTGCAGTCTCGAAAGGGGTAGTTGGTTTATGATTTGTCTTAAGGCTTTTATTGCCAAAAGTTGGTATATTATTTTCTTCTTCTTATGTATATATAATTATTATAAAAAAAAACCTAAATTCCACAACCAACCAAAAAATAAAATATGTAATGAATATGTTCAGCTATCGATTGATACTACCATTCACATGCATCAAGAATATACTTATTAGGTAAGATGGACCAAATATATATATATATATATATATATAAGTTTCAATATCTTACTAATGTAAAAGTTGAAAACAAGCTTGCTCACCATCAATACTTTGTTTAACTTATATTTGCAAAAGAAATGAATCAACAATAGCTCGAATATTTTTCTTGAGTTTAACTTTGCTTTCATTCAAAAGCACAAACAAACGTATATTTGTACAAATACATGTATGCGGACATACATACATACATACATACATATATGTGTACATAAGCATGAAACATGGGTTGCCAGAGAGGAAGAAGCCAAGAGAGAGATCGTAAAGATTTCAATGTCTATCTGTCCCTATCCAGAAAACGAAAGAGGTGGACAAATGCTTGGGTATACACAATGAAGACCATGCATGTGAATTTTAACCGCTTTAACTATTCCCACACAATATAAAATATAACTTATACATTAATTTCCATCATAAATAGTAAAATAAAATTTCTCTGATATGTTCGTTGCGTTGTGGGTTTGACTAAGTTTGACCAAGGCGCGTGGGGCAGACGCGGGGTGGTAATGCCACGTCGATCTTTATCCAGTCAAAGTAAAAGAAAAAAAAACTAATTAATTAAAAAGAGAAGAGACTCTTTCTGCATTCTAATTGGCGCCAGCTCACATGATGGTGGGGGCCACTTCTCCACAATCAGATTTATTCCTTTCTTTCCCTTTTCTCCCTTTTCGTAAGAAAAATACGTGAGGTCGATTTTCTCTATAAATTAAAAATCGTCAACTTGCACAAAAACAATGAGGAGAATTAAATTTCCGAGTAAATTAAACAAAATAATGGACCTATTTTTTTTTTTAATGGGTCTTTCACATGTTTGAAAAAGATATCGAAATACTAAATCCCGAGCTTTTAATAAATTTTTATTTTCTGTTCATATTTCAGTTTTTTAACCGAAATTTCTATAAAATTATTATAAACTTTATATTTGTATTTCATGCGAGAACTTTACCGCATGACAAATATAAATTACTTCCTATATATATCACCTTTTACTATTTATTCTATATAAAAGTTTTGTAGACGATGAAAAATATAAATTTCTAAAAAAAATTTAGAATAATAATAACATTGACGGTTTCATCTTCGTGGAGTAAATTTTTTTTTTTTATGTCTCCATAATAATTAATATAATTTGAGCATACTACATTCTGTCGCATTTTCGATTTTCACTCATTTGGGCTTAATTAAAAAAAGAAATGAATATAACTGGGCTTTATATAAAATGGGCCAAGGCCCATTGAGGTTTGGTTCGTTCTCCAATTTTAAGTTTGCTTGGTGTTGGCCTGAACCGAACTGCAACATTCTTTGAATTTAATATGCTTTTTGCAGTATAATAAATGTGAAATGTAAAATTCTGATAATAGGTTATGGACTAATGACTTGAGAGTTTCTTCCTAACAATTTTCTCTCCACAAATAAAAAATTGTTTTCAACTTGCAAAAATATATACAAATAAACCTTCAACTTGAAAAACTGTAATTCAATCCCCGAAGTTGTAACTTGTCACTGAATAAAACCTCGAACTTGTAAATTATTGCTCTAATAAACCTTTGACCGGTTTGACCACAATTTCAAATGATCGGAAATCCACGTATTGACGGATTGTTGATGTCATTTTTTAAATTAAAATTGATAACGTGTATAAGGTGACATCAACAATCCGTTAATACGTGGATTTCCAATCGTCTAAAATTGTGGTCAAATCGGTCAAAGGTTTATTAGAGCAATAATTTGCAAGTTCGAGTTTTTATTCAGTGACAAGTTACAACTTCGGGGATTGAATGATAGTTTTTCAAATTGAAGGTTTATTTGTATATATTTTTGCAAGTTGGAGGTTTTTTAGGGGTTTTATCTTTTTATTCTCTTAATCTTATAATTTATCTGCACTTAGTCAAAATAGATTTGGTTCGCTAATCAATCTATATTTTTCGAGTTAGGTCAAAAAAATTGAAAAAATAAGTTCGTATAGTATATATTTTTTTGTTTTTAATACATTTTTTTATTATATTTAATATTTTTTTCTCACGAATTAGAACGATATAAATCGAATCAGAATTTTTTTAACTCGATAAAAACATACCGCAACGATCTCAACTCAAAACAAATTAATAAACCGATTTAAATTGAATTGGACCGAACGAACCGTTTTACATCACGGTCGAATGAAGACAGCCATCCTTTGTCATCTTTTTCCATGTTTTATAAAGTTGTTTGACATATGTGATGGTAAACTAGCTTGTAGGAATTATTCATATTATTATTAATTTATTATGTATAGCTATCAATTATAATTCAACAAAAAAATAGATTTTATATGACGACAATAATGAATTAGAATAAGAAGATATTTTTTTAATTTCAAATTATTGGTCTCAGCAATAGTTGACCGGTCAAACCTGTATATAATATGTATATAAAACCTTCCTTCTCCCGCGAGCTTCGCGCTCTCTCTCTCTCCAAAATCAGCCGAAAATGAAAAAAAAAATAAACCAAGCGTATAAAATAGGACATAAAATGAATAAAATAGGAGAGAGAAGGACATGGTCTCAACTCGGGGAGGGGGAAAAAAATCAACCAACAAAAAAAAACATCGAGAGAGAAGCGGCGAAGAATGCGATGTCTTCCTGAAAAGTGTTTGGCTGAGAGGAAAATCGGAACGAAAACCCTGTAATTGTTGACCTGTAATCGATTGATGGGTGGTGGTGGTAATCTCGTCGACGGTGTTCGTCGATGGCTTTTTCCTCGTCGTCCTTCTCCTTCTGATAATCGCAATCCTAATCCAAATCATAATCCTTCTAATTCCTCTGATCCTAATCAAGTGGTCGACGAGAGCAGCGGTGGCGATTCCAAGGAGGAGCTTACTGTTACCGAAGATCTTAATCTGTCTGGGCTAAAGCTCATTAGGGTTCCAAAGCGACATCACTTACCCATGGATTCTCACAAGAAGGTGCGTTTTTCTGTGATCTTTTTCTTCCTTCGGGAATGTAGGTATGATTTGTTTTGATTTAAATCTAATCTTTTAATCCTGTTTATTGGGTTTCTCCGGAATTGAAACATTGTTAAACGGACTTCTTTGATTTAGAAAATTTACGGGTGATCTGGATTTGAGCCCTCTTGATGGTTGAGTTGTGTAAGACTGTAGAAAGCCTATAACTTGTCGTGATCTGGGTGAAACAGGAGATGTGTGTTTAACTCTCCGACAACTCGTTTATAACTTGTCGGGCGTCGTTTGTTTTCTTTCGTGCCCTTGATGCTCAAAAGGATCAAAAGGAAGAGTTTTGTGTTACATTCCTGGAAACTAGATCCATCAGTTTAGCTGATCTCATGATGCTAGGGGAAACGATTCGCCAAGATCTCTTTGGCATTGTTGTTGGGAGTTAGATATGAATGAATTCGATCGGTCAAATCGTTGAATTCTGTTTGATCCGTGAGAAAATGGAGGGATGTGGTCCTTTTGTCTGAATATAAAGAGCATGTGGGATTTACTTATTCGAAGTTAACCGATATTGCTGCTCTTATGGTTGATGTGAGTGGGCTCATGGTATTTCTTGATTATTCATCTACCTTGCTCATGATCATCAATCCATGATTTTACACAGATCATGTGGAACAAGATATCTCCATATGTATTCGGTCATCTAATTTTTCAGTTCAAACTGAATATTTCGTCAGGGTACACATGAAGCTGACTTCTTCACGGAGTATGGAGAAGCAAGCAGGTACCAGATTCAAGAAGTGGTCGGAAAAGGAAGCTATGGTATTGTAGGTTCTGCTGTAGACACACACACTGGTGAAAGGGTTGCGATCAAGAAAATAAACGATGTGTTTGAGCATGTCTCTGATGCAACTAGGATTTTGAGAGAGATAAAGTTACTCCGTCTGCTTCGTCATCCAGACGTCGTGGAGATAAAACACATCATGCTCCCTCCTTCTCGACGGGAATTTCGAGATATTTATGTTGTGTTTGAGTTGATGGAATCTGATCTTCATCAGGTGATTAGGGCAAATGATGATCTGACTCCCGAGCACTATCAGTTTTTCTTGTACCAGCTTCTCCGTGGTTTGAAATACATTCATGCAGGTTAGTTTCTGCCTTCCACACTTCCGAGTTTGTTTGGTTTCAGACTCACAGTCTCTAAAGGTTATTGAATGATTATTGCTCTGTTGGCAGCTAATGTGTTCCATCGGGATTTGAAACCAAAGAACATTCTTGCTAATGCTGATTGCAAACTGAAGATCTGTGACTTTGGTCTGGCTAGAGTGTCTTTTAATGACGCCCCATCAGCTATTTTTTGGACTGTGAGTTCATCAAACTAAAAGAATGTGATAGCAGTCTGCTCCTTAGGTTTTTTCTTAATCCGCCCAAGTTTTAACATCTTGTGTCTCAGTGCTTGTTTACTAAATCTTTTTCATCGTTTTGTATAGGATTATGTTGCTACTAGGTGGTATCGTGCCCCAGAACTCTGTGGATCCTTTTTCTCCAAAGTAAGCTCATCTTCCTCAATGGACTTTGACTGCTAATTTTTCCTCTATTTCATGTCTTCCATCTGAGTCTGTGACATTCATAACTGCAACTGTCTTTGCATTTTGCCTCTGGTTCTTCGATTTCATGTTCTCATGTCATTCATCAATTAACCTCTCCTGATCTTGCTTCTATATCCATCGAGATCATAACTTTAGGCTTCTTGTATTTTTTCCAAGAGCTTTCTCTTGCATGTTGCCTTTCTAGTTGTATTATGGAAAAAAACATATTTGTATCTTCGCTGAATTTTAGCTAAATTTCATGCCAATTTCCTGCGAATAGGATCTATGCTTTTTGTGGTCGGTCTGTTGTGTGGTCCTATATATTAGGAAATCTACTATGGTCTGCTCTATTGAAAGACGATAACTAATTCAACTTTTTATATATCCAGTATACACCTGCCATCGATATCTGGAGCGTAGGTTGCATATTTGCTGAAATGCTTCTGGGAAAGCCTCTGTTTCCCGGGAAAAATGTGGTGCATCAATTGGATCTTATGACTGATTTTCTTGGCACTCCGTCGCCTGAAGCCATATCAAGGGTTAGTCATTTAAATTGATATATTTTTTTTCCTGATCTCTTAACATCACAAAAATCAGTCTTTTGCGAACAACATTGTAACTTTATAAAGTACTTATCTTTCCTTGGAGAAGAACAACTCGAAAGTAATGTGATTCCATTGTTTACCTTTTCTGCCTAAGAGTTCCGAAATAATCTTTGCTTTGTAACGGGTATGATGTCTTGAAATCTGCAGATCAGAAATGAAAAGGCGAGGAGATATCTTAGCAGCATGCGGAAAAAGCAACCGGTCCCATACTCGCATAAGTTCCCTAAAGCCGACCCCATGGTCCTCCGCCTTTTGGAACGTCTTCTGGCCTTTGATCCTAAAGATCGTCCAACTGCTGAAGAAGTAAGATGACGTAAATTTACTTTTATTTTCAATGTTTTGATGAAGACACTAGAAATTTACATTCACATTTCTGATACCCATGTGTAAAAATTAACAGGCACTGACTGATCCATACTTCAGCGGTCTGGCAAGTGCTGATCGTGAACCATCCACGCAACCAATTTCAAAGCTCGAGTTTGAGTTCGAGAGGAAGAAGTTGACGAAAGATGATGTCAGAGAGCTAATTTATCGGGAGGTAATGAATGAGCCTTCTCCATCTTTCTTTTCTTTGTTCTGGTTTTGTCTCTTTCTTCATGGTTCTAACTTCTAAACTTTATCTGAGGAAAATGCAGATATTGGAATACCATCCACAGATGCTGGATGAATACCTTTGTGGCGGTGATCAGCTTAGCTTCATGTACCCCAGGTAGTGTTATCGATCCCTGATTAAAAAGATTAAACTCGTTTTTGTATTTTTTTTTTTAAGTTTGATTTGGAAATAAGCTGTCCAATCCTTATTTGACCTTTCAAGCAATGAAAATGATTCTTCTACATACTATGCAAATATCTTTTGTTATGTATTTTATGGGATTCAGGATACCATGTAGTTGATCGAACTTCCCTTTTGAGTAGCATTTGTTCTATAGGCTCGTATGACTAAACATCTCTTTGTTAATGCAGTGGAGTTGATCGATTCAAGAGGCAATTTGCTCATCTCGAGGAAAACCAAGATAGGGCGGGGAGGAATAACGCGCTTCAGAGACAACATGTTTCGTTACCGAGGTATTTTACCGCAGAATCTTGAAGCGGGTTTCTTTCAATTCTAAGCCATGCTTGTATATGTTCCGTTTTATGTTCTTGAAGTGTTGTTATTCAGCACGTGTTGTGTTATTCGTTCTTGGCTTCCCCAGAGAGCGAGTTAACAAGAACGGGAATGCCG
>NW_010965372.1:4124498-4167783 GCF_000463585.1 Tarenaya hassleriana | reverse complement strand
TGCCGAAGAAAGCAGTGAGGTGGAGAGAAGAGCGGCAGCTGCTGTTGCTTCGACGCTCGATAGCCCGAAAGGGGCAGAGAATCCCGAGGATGCGGACAATGGAGGAGGGTATAGTGCTCGTAACCTGATGAAGAGCGCAAGCATCAGTGGTTCCAGATGTGTGGGGGTTCAATCTAAAACCGACATTGATGTAAGTAAACCAAGATTTCTCACATGAACCCCGAGATTGGATTTGCTGAATTCTTACATAAACAGAGATTCTATCAGAATATCAAACTCTCCTTCAGTTAATATCAAGTGATTTTCTTGAAGTTTTTGTTCAAAACCAGAAATAGAGTTTTATATTAGCCGACTGTACTGTTCTTACAACCCAGATTTTCTGGGATTTTTTGTCTATTTCAGGAAGCCATAGCCGAAGAACAAGATGAGACAGTGGCCGAGGTTGCTGAGAAAATTGCATCTCTTCATCATTCTTAATTTATGTTCTGTGAATTTTTTGTGTTCCATTTCTGTAATGTTTATCTATACAGAGTTTATAGAAGCAACCCACCTTCTCAATTTTTCACGCCCTCATTTTTCGTTGCTTGGTAATTCTATTGGGTTTTGTTGTTATAACAAATAGTTTGGGGTAAAAAAAGAGAATAAAAACAAAACTGCGGTTCTCTTGTAATTTTATGATTCTTTATTTATATAATCAACTGGTGGCTCTGTATTAGTGCATAAATAACCGATATAAATTCTTTGTTTGTTCGTTCATTAAAATCGGTACAAATTCATGTGTTAATCCTTCAAATTTTGTTATCTCGATTTTTTTGGAAAATTGAATAGATATTATTGTGTATAAATCCCATACTCTTAAAGTTTATAAACCATAATTATTGTGTTCATCATATTCTAATTAAATATATATTTTAATATTCGGTAGTTTGTGGACAGAAACGTATAAATCAAATCGCCATAATATGTATCTTTTAATATAAAATTTTTGTGTCACTTTTGTTCCATAATTTAGATTCACGAACGTATAAAATTTTAAAATTCCACAAGAAAAAAAAAAGATAAGTCTTGCTCGGATGCCTGAGTCATTTCGCATTACAAATTGATCTTTTTCTTTGTTTTTTAAATTAAATCTTAATATTATTCAATTATTAGGTGACCTATACATACATACATACATACATACATACATACATACATACATACATACATACATACATACATACATACATACATACATACATACATACATACATACATACATATGACCATACATACATACATACATACATACATCTTTGTTTTTTAAATTAAATCTTAATATTATTCAATTATTAGGTGACCCATACATACATACATACATACATACATACATACATACATACATACATACATACATACATACATATGACATTAATTAATCAATTTATAATTTCAACGAAGATCTCACACGTGTAAGGCGACGATCCTCGTAACTGACGGCAGGAATCTAGACACGTGGCACGCGAAGTGAAGGGGATCGTGGGTTCTCCATAGACGATAAGGCGACACGTGTCTAGGGTTTGGCTGCGATCGACTTTACAACGCCCTGTGCATGGCCTCTATGTTACACTAATCCGACCAAAGTCTTTTTTAACCTTTTCCCCTGTTTCTTCTCCACTATCCCTTGAAGACAAACAACGATATCCAAACAAAAAATATATATTTTTTATGCAAAAAAAGATATAAGTAATTAAAGGATCTTTGTATGTAAGTACCATTTCAAGATTTATCAATAGATTTTTTTTTTAATGGAGATGGTGATATATATAAGATCCTTTTATATAAAAATAACTTTTTTTTGCCAAAAATTACTGCATATTTAAATACATATTTTTACTTTAGTTTTCTGAAACTATATTTATATTATTATGCGGTATCGATTTTATCTATATAGTTAGCGTATGGAAGTCATTTGTATTTTCCAAAATAATACAAAAAAATAAAAATCGATAGTGTGTTTATTTCATCACTCGTTATTCATTACATATTCAAATTAATCATCTTGATACTTTATTTATATATTATGCATACGTGTTTTTGGTTCTTTCATTTCATTATATATTTTAAAATTGAATCAATAATATAATTTATGAATCTTTCGATTAACTATCGTATTCTAATATAAATATATCATTTATTTAGTTTTTCAAGATACAACCAAAAAAATCTGTAATCGTTTTTACTTCAGTCTTTGTTCAACAAATATTCGGATTAGAATTTTTTAGTTCTTTATTCAATATCATGCAGAAAAAACATAATAATTAAGATAATTCTGTGTTAGGGTTTCGAAATCGATATAATTAACAACTAATCATATTATATTAAATATATATATATATATATATATATCCTATTTTTATCATTATCTATCATACTGCAATAGACCAGAAAATGTGGATAACAATTATACTAATGTTGAGCATTATACATAATTACACATGTCTCAAAAATAGGTAAATGATTGCAGCCTTGTTTTCATTTTTTTTTATCTACATGGCCGAAAATGTAAAAAAAGCAAATCTCTAATTCTTCACAAAATAAAAAGAAAAAAAAATCAAATGAGACAAAACAATAGAAAAATAAAATAAACATAATGATATAGCCGTCAACTATTAATTGGTCAAATTAAAATATACACAGACACACTGCTGATATTAAATTTACACATTTTTCTTGCTATATAAACCTTTACCTAGCTCCCTTCACCCCAAGATCATCGACAAGGCAAAACCAACAAAACATCTCTTTAATTAAACCAGCAGAGAATCTCTCTCTCTCTCTCTCTCTCTCTCTCTCTCTGTGGCGATGGCGGCTTCCGTGGATCCACTGGTGGTGGGGAGAGTGATAGGAGATGTGGTGGACATGTTCGTGCCGACGGCGAACATGTCGGTTTACTACGGCCCTAAGCACATCACCAACGGCTGCGAGATCAAACCCTCCCTCGCTGCCAGCCCTCCCAAGCTCACCATCTCCGGCCTCTCCCACGACCTCTACACCCTCGTATGTATATATATACATACACTCGCTCTCATGCATATGTATACATGTTTGTGTCTATATGTTATGTAACATCGCCATCATTATTTCTTTTTTTTTTTCAACTTTATGTATACGATTGATGCATGGATCTCTCGACGCAAATATATAAGAGGGGTTGAAGCCCGTTACTAATTTTATCTGATGATGACTATGTTATAAATGATATGATCGTGTGATCTTATATATTATGCATGCATATATAATTCATGTCATTGGATCTATAGATATAAAACGATCTGTTGAAGAACGAGATTGCATGTATCGATCAACACATAAGCACATGTAATGTACACATTTTTTTTATATTAATTATATTGCCGGTATATGAATGGATGACGGTCGACGAATTAAGACGCAGTTACTAGTACATGTGTGTCTGTGTGTATATACTCATATACATACACATGAATATAATAATGTTTAATCAGTGCTACAAGATCGCTGCTGACATGTCAAAATCTTATTGGTTTAATTCGTGCGTGCGTGCAGGTGATGACAGATCCGGATGCGCCTAGCCCAAGCGAACCGAGTTTGAGAGAATGGGTCCATTGGTGAGTGCATGACACATGCAATTGCACGATATTACAATTAATCACGGCCACTTAATGTACTGTTTTTGTAAATTATTTTGGCATACACATATACGTACATATATATTTTTTGGCAAAACATTACGGGTATATACTATACGTATACGTATTTATTTAAATTCAAGATTTTTTCTCTCTTTTTTGCAGGATAGTCGTGGATATTCCCGGAGGAACTAACCCGACACGAGGTAACAATCCTATAATATATATATATATATACACACGTATATATATATTTTTGTGTATCAGAAAATGAGTAATTTCTTAAAAGCAATTAAGTGCGAGTGTGTATATATTTATATTTGCATGGAAGGGTGATTTGATTTTGGACCATCGTGTTTCCATTAAACAATAATCCAATAATTAATAGATACGTTAGTCAACCATGATCATGCACGATACACTTCAATAGTCTTTTTTTTTTTTGTTTGTATTGGTGATTACACAGTGCGGGGCTCCACTACAATATATATATATATATATATATATATATATATATATATATGTATGTAAAATATACGTTGGTGCATTTACGAATCCTCGTTCTCTCGAAGAGGTATAAGATTTTCACCACGGTGACGCTGACACGAGGTTTCTGCTAGGGTCAACACTTCAATGTGTTTACATTTGCATGACGTCATCAATGAACACGTGTCATGTTTAGGACACGACACCATCACAAGTAACACGACTTAGATCCATTTTAGTAAAACAACGTCATTGTTCCGTCTGAGAGAGTTTTGCATCCACAAAAGGGACCCTTTCCGGGTGGGAACAGAACAATGTTTAAAACCACAAACCCCACATATATTTTTTTTAAATAGTACGAATTTATATATATAAAAAAAATCTGCTTAAATCCTAAACTTCTTTTTACGATTTCAAAAATCGACATAAAATTAAACCATAAACATTCAAAATGATGAAAAAAATCGCGGAAAACCATTTAAAAGTTAAAAAGAATTTCTGTATTTTTTTTTGAAAAAATTATAGTTAGTGAGATTGTTTTTAATTCGTATTAAAATACGCAATTTTATTATTATTATTATTATTATTTTCAACATAATTAATAATTAGGAAATTTAGATTCTTGAATAAACAGTACACACGGTTCTTATTTTAATATTTTTGTTTTGCAGGGATAGAGATACTGCCGTACATGGAGCCGAGGCCAACGGTGGGGATACACCGATACATAACGGTGCTTTTCCGGCAGAAAACGGCGGTGGGGGGGATGCAGCAGCCACCGTCGAGGGCCAATTTCAGCACTCGAATGTTCGCCAGCCACCTCGGCCTCGGCCTTCCTGTGGCCACCGTCTACTTCAACGCCCAGAAGGAGCCTGCTTCACGGAGACGCTAAAGTACTATTACAACAACACAAACAGAAACGTCCCTCGTGTGACTCGACCCCACACCCTAAATATATATATATACATGTGGCCGTGTGAAAAAAATGTGGTTTTATATGACATACCACATTTTTGTTTAGGTATATGTGGGCTTATATAGTTCTATCTATATATATATATATATGAGCATACGTGTATACATATATACAGCTACGCGTTTTGCTTATATATACGCAGCTGTATTGCATGTGTTGTTCGGTGGCTTGGGAGTTTAGGAGTATGTAGGTCTCGTGCCCTATGCGTTGTGCTGAACTCTTTTCACATATTTATTAATGAAAAGAGATTTGTGTTAATTCCTTGCCCCAACATGCAAGTACATACATACGTACATTTAAAAACATATATATATATATCAATAAAATCAAGTCCAACATTGCCCCCTTTAGGAGCTCATTTAAAGATCTCGATAATGTTTTCATAAACAAAACCCTAGATTTAACATGAAATGGAAGATACTTAAGCTATAATAATTTAAACCAATATCTCAAATATCTGACCATTTTGATATAACCCGAGAATCCTCTAATGCTCCATTATTCAATAAAAGATCATCTGATATATGGTTGTACGGTACCAAACCATAAAACTAGACGCATGAACCTAAGTCTAAATAGAAAACCAAAACCAAAACCAAAACCAAACACAAAACTAAAATAGAAGAAGACTACAAATGTAAGACCAAGACCAACAAAATCTGTAATAGATGAGATGCTTACCAGATTCTCAAAACAGCCAAAAACAAAACAAAAGGAGGGAAAGGCAGTGAAGACGAGATATTACTAAACGGAATCCTAGTAACGGCCGATGCCCCAAACTCGGATAACGCCATCGGTGTAACCACTGAACAGGGTGTTCCCGTCTGCGCTCCAGTTCAGGCTTGTGCAGTAGATAACCTGTCCATGCGAAATCGAGATCAGTATATGTGAACCATTATTCACCAAGAGAATGAAGCATCACTGATCATGCTGGCTTTGACTCCTAGCTAACTCAAATGAGAAAAACTTCTTTTTTCACAATTACACACATGAACAGATTGAGCAACGACTGCATAACTTGAATCATAGATGAATCATCCGATCATGAAAATATTGAGCAGCAATTACAGAATTTGAATACTATATAAATCACCCGACCACAGTATTCATTTCAAGACAGACAAGATACAGAAAGAAACCCAAATGATCAAGCAGAACAAAAGTTACTACTTAGTAATCACAAAACAAGGATGATAATGACTGCAACTATGTATACACGTATATGCGGAGAATGAGTCTACCATCTAAACTGAACCAAAACCATGATTTGACTCAACATTCCACCCTAAAAACCCAATATGCACGCATTCTCACCAGGACTCAGCATAAACTCCGCAGAAACC
This sequence comes from Tarenaya hassleriana, assembly GCF_000463585.1. Classification (NCBI taxonomy): domain Eukaryota; kingdom Viridiplantae; phylum Streptophyta; class Magnoliopsida; order Brassicales; family Cleomaceae; genus Tarenaya; species Tarenaya hassleriana. Next base: position 4,161,328 of record NW_010965372.1, on the reverse strand, counting down.
AGAATTATTGATCAAACTATCATCACTGATGTAAATGCAATGAGTTTTATGAACCAAAACCAAATATGTAACAATCAACATGGGAAAAGAACAGAGCTTGGCATCAAATTTATCACGCATTTCCCAAAATTCAGATGCTTGCATATTACCTTCTTCTTGTTGGCTGTGGCACCAGCTCCATCGGACTTCTCTGCTTCAGCCTTGAGATCAACCTTCAAGTCCTCGACAATGCTCTTGCTCTCAAGATCCCAGATCTTAATGCTCTGCTCGGTCGCAGCACAGAGCCAGTACCTGTTCGGGCTGAAGCAGAGCGCGTGGATCACAGCACCAGCTTCAAGCGAGTACAGCTTCTTCCCTTCGGCTAAGTCCCAAAGCAGGATCACACCGTCTTTGCCTCCACTTGCGCAGAGGGAACCATCCGGCGATACAGCCACCGTGCTGACATACCCAGTGTGTCCGACAAGGGTCGAACGGAGCTTGCAGTTCAAGAGGTTCCAGACCTTCACGGTCTTGTCCCACGATGCCGAGACAATGGTGGGCTGAAGCGTGTTCGGACTGAACCTGACACAGCTCACCCAGTCACGATGTCCCTCGCCAGCTCCCTCAGCGATCGTGTACTTGCACTCCCCGAGGGTGTTCCATAGTTTGATCGAACGGTCGCGCGACGCTGATACGATCTGACGGTTGTCGATGGAGAACGCGACGGATATGACGTCCTTGGTGTGTCCGACGAAACGGCGGGTGGAGGTACCAGTGGCGAGATCCCAGAGGCGAAGCTCGCCGTCCCAACTTCCGGAAAGCGCGAATTGGCCATCGGAGGAGAGAACAACGTCCTGGACAAAGTGAGAGTGTCCTGTGAGACGCCTCTGAGGAACACCGTAGGCTTTTTCGTCCTTGGTGAGTTTCCAGAGAACGATTGACTTGTCACGGGATGAGGAAACGATGATGTCGGCGTTATCGATAGGCGTGGCGATGGCGGTGACCTCATCGGTGTGTGCACGCATCGTGCCCTTGAGAACGAGACCTTCCGCCATTGTTAGGGTTTGGAGAAGCTCCGAAAACTAGGGTTTCAGATTCGTCGGGGAGGCTGCGGACGAAATGGGAAGATGCGGACGAGAGCAAGAAGAATTTATACGGAAAGAAGTTCAGATTAGGGTTCGTTTCAATTCGGCCGATAGGTTGGGCTTTATTACAAGGCCCATATAACTAAACTACAAATTGATAGTGTTGGGCCTTTAAATTGAGTCCGTTTATCTTTGTTTTAGATTAAACAAAATTATTGTTATTTGATGTTTATATCAGTCTTTTAAATTCAATTGAATTCGATTGTCATTTACAATATTTTTATTTTTAAAACTATTTTTTAAATCCATTAGAATTATAGATTCTTATTATTATATCTATTTTACGTTTAATTAATTTTCGTTTTAAAAATAAAATCTCATTGATTTTTATAGCATAAAATTCGAATATAATATTGAATTATTTGATTGAGTCCAGATATTTATACCCGAGCTGAAATAGAGGAAATACGTGTTTTTATAAAATTCTCTAATTTCTTCCATCAAAATAGTATGAACAGCTACAAGTAAAAACTTTTTTTCAGAAGTTTCAGCATATAGTGAGTAGAGCCAATCAGTTCTCTAATAAAATAATACTTAGTATAAATTATAAAATAATCAAACTTAAAATAAAGGAAAGAAAAATCTATCCTTCGTATCGCTAAGACATTAGATTATATATTGTGGATATTTTGTTTTTTGTTACGATTTTTTTTTACAGTTTCAAATTATTCCATCTAAAAATAAAATTGATTGGGACCATAATGTTATATATATACCTGAAATGGAATCAAATTATTCTATTTTTATTGTTAATATAAAAAGATTTTTTTGTCGCGTTATATATATATATATATATATATATATATAAAGAAATAATTTAAATATTATTTCATTCTTATATATAAGAACAGACCGATCGAAACTACGAAACTGGGTTGTGTTGTTATGAGCAAATTCAATAGAATATACTCATAAGCAAATCCTGAAATTCACCAAAAATAATGACAAAATTGATCCAAAAAAGATGGAAAATTTTGGGTTTTTATACGTGATAGAAGTCGAAATTTAAAACGAAAACCTTTGAAATTGAGAGCGATTCGAAAGCTATGGACGCATGAGCTTCTCCAGTAAGAGTTAGGGGTGTAAAATAGACGGGTCAGACCGGGTTCGAGACGGGTTCAATTCGGATCTAGATTTTTTCGGGTCGAACTGGCCCATTTATTCTTCTGGTCTATCATTGATGGCCCGGAGCCGGCTTTACAGGACGTCGGATTTTTTTATTAAATAAAAATATTTTTTTGTGATAATAATAATAATGATAATAAATAATAATAATAATAATACTAATAATAATAATAATATAAACATTCAACGAAATAAAAAAAAATTAAAAAAATTATTCAATTGATCAATTATCTAACACTACGTCTGTTAATAATATATTAAAACAAAAAATTGTTTTTTTATCGACCTTGAGTCCTCGACTACAATTAAAAACTTTTAAATTAAAAAATAACCATATAAACTTTAAAATATACAAATTTTTCTAATATTTTTTAATATATATAATATATATTTGGTATAAAAAATATTGATATAAATTTAAAATTAAATTCATAAAACATTATACATATAAATTACATCAAAATCTTGTCAAAATAGTCGGTAATATATATATATATATATATATATGATTTTAAAAATAAAATAATATATAATTTTAGTATATATATTAATTAAACCCATCAAATAAATAAATATATAACATAAATAAAAGATTTTTTATGTTATATGAGAATAAAAATCTAATTATTCGATATGTTTCGGGCTAAATGGGCGGGTCGGATGGGTATCGGTTCTCAATTTTTTTGGATTGGGCCGGTCCGACCCGCCTATTTATTTATCGGATCTATATTATTAGGTCTATGTCCTTATTTTTTTCGGATGGGCTCGGATCGGATTTCGACTTCGGGTTTAATTGACATCCCTAGTAAGAGTATAGCTTCATCTTCTCCTTCCCCGGAAATCGTCTGATGAGACAGCAATTTAGGATATTACCCGGTCATCGAACGAAACAACCAAAAAAAATTGGAGTACCAAGTTCCTTTTCCACACACATCATATATACTGAATTGTAATTAAATTGTCAACTAATGCTAAGAAAAAGAGTGGATAATAATTGTTATCTAATGTTTTTGGCGTTTTTTTTAGTTGGACTAATCTATCGTTTTTTGAATAAATTTTATTTATTTCAATAATAAGTGTTGTGCACTAATGACCATACCACCGTTTTTTTTTCATCTAGTAAATACGTTTGGCCACATATTTTGGTTTTATTTTTTTTATTTTGAAATTATAATAACCTATTACTAATTTTTATTATTATATCGTGTAAGTAATTTTTAAAAAACATATATTCCATGTATAAAATTAAGTGCTAATCTAATCAATATATATAACTAATGAATATTTTAATTTCTCAAAGATATATTTTTCATGTGTAAAAATTAGTGATAAAATGATCAATATATATATATAATACTAATTATTAGCATATAAACTAAAGATAAATTTTTTATATTTTAAAATATAATAATAATAATAATAATAATAATAATGGGTTTTTTAACTAATTTTTATTATTATATCTTTAACTATTTAATAAAAACATATTTTTCATGGTAAATGCTAATAAAAATTTAAAAAGAATTACCACATAGATGATGACCACAACCCTTCAAACTCAATTATTTATATATATAGGTTTTGGTTTAACGCTTTATTTTTACTAGATCAGTCTGAATGTTTAAATATAGGGATCATTCACTTGTTAGATTGATTTATATTCAATATTTTAAAAAAATTGAATTACGGTAAAACAAAAAAGAACAGTGTTTAATTTCTAATTAGTTTTTAAGTTTAACTAAAACATGAAGTAAAGCGTTTTGAATTAAACGATGCATTCTTCTTCTTGATGGTTGGACCGACTTTCTTGGAACCTAAAAATATTCAAAAAGATTGGAATAAAACTTTATTCTTACCAACACACTACGTGGGTGGAGGAAATTCGAAGATTTCGATACATTTTATAACAAAATTTAAAAAAAATTGGTTAGAAGAAGAAATTACAAAGTTACAAGATGAGATCTCCCCCCAACTAACCATAGGACAAACATGTCAATATTGTAAAAAAAAAACAATAAGAGAGAGAGAGAGAGAGAGGGAGAGAGAGAGAGAGAGAGAGAGAGAGAGAGAGAGAGAGATAGAGCTCCCTTCAATCCAAAGAAGGATGAAGCAATGAAGGGCAAATCAAAGCTCCTGAGATATGCAAACCATAAGCCTATCCTTTCTTTCTTCTTCCTCCACCTCCTGCTACATATATAACGATACATGTGTGCGTGAAGGTTAGGGCTTATGGGATCCATAGCTTAGCAGCTTTGTTTGACCCCGCCAAATCCTCATTTGGACTTCAAGGAGCTCTACTTCCTCTTCTTCATCTTCTACAGGCCATCTTCTTCTTGCTCTATATCTTAATCCAAAAACTATTACAACAATCACCCTAGTTCATGCGTTCTTCACAGATTCTCACATACATATACACACATATATGATATATGTATACAAGTATATAACTGGATATACAAACACACTTGCTTAGAGGTTCACATGCGTGTGTATGCGTGAGAGAGAGAGATCTTAAAACCCATACAAGAGCTCAGGGAAATCTATAACAAAGTTTATATGTGCACAAGAAATCTCTCTCTCTCTCTATTTATATATACATATGTATGTATGTATGTATGTATGCATAGATATGTACAGCATGAAACCTAAACCACATGTTTCAGGCTTGCAGATATTTTAAAACTAGTTATTCAAGAAATCTAAAACATTTAACCATACAAAACATAGAAACCAACACACAAGTTCTTCTAGGGCAAACAAGATTCATGGAGACGAAGAAGAAACAACAAAAAAAGCCATAACACAAGAGATCCTTACAGAAAAAAAAAGAGAACAACCCTAAAAACCCAACAAAGATGGATCTTGCATAGATCAAGATCCAGATCTGCCTCATCACTGGCTTAGAAATTGAAACAAAGAAAAAAGAAGCAGAATCATTACCCGACATGTCTTGAAACAAAGAGGGGAAAACCCCACATAGAGAATCAAGTAAAGAAAAGAAGAAGAAGAAGAAGAAGAAGCTGTGGAAATCAAAGAAAACCGTGTTGCAATGCGAAGAAAGAATACAGATCCGTTTCAAAAGATCAAATTACCAAGAAAATAAGAACATAAATGGAAATGGAAATGATTTTTGCACCACAAAGTTCAGAAAGAAACGGATGCTTTTGCGATAAGAGCTGCAGAGAAAGCGAGTTCAGACAACAGATGAAAGAAGAAGATGAATGAAAGAAGAAGAGTCTACATGTATCCCTAATAAAACCCTAAGCATAAATAGATGACTTTCCCCACCACCTGCCCCTGGACGGGAATAATTTAATTTCTTTTGAAAAAAAAAAAGCTAGCTTTTTTCTGAGTGGAAAATAATGGGTGTGATATATACATATATATATATATATATATTTGTTAATATATACAATATTGCATAATTGTCAATAAATCATTTATACTGAAATTCATATATATGCTGGGTGAATATATAACTCAAATTGCTTACAAAATGTGTTTATATGTATTTATATATGAATAAAATGCCTATAATTTTTTTATGATTATAATTGTTTTAATTCATTGGAAAACTAATTGTTTCACCATTAGAAAACCCATTTGACAAAATAAAATCATATAGGAATAGAACCGTTAGAATTAGTTATTATAATTAAATTGCCCAAGGAAAACGAGTCTCTCTTTGAGGAAATGTTTAGATCTGGCATTAATCACGTAAAATATAATAATAATTATTATTACTATATAGTAATTTATAAAGTTGGAACTATTTAAAAATAAAAAAAAAGAGAGGAGGTGTGATAAATGAAAAAGAAATGGTGGGTGGGTGGTGGGTCTGAAGAGAGCCTGACATTGTTTAGTGTTAGATTCCCTGTCTTCTGACTCCTCTTCCAACACGTCACATGCTTCCACCTTGGATTTTGTGCTCCATTATTATTATTATTATTATTATTATTATTATTTTACCAATAATTTAAAATTTGAAAATGTATTCCGCCGACCAATAATTTTGTTAACCCTAACTCTGTTAGACGGGCCAGCATTTAAATTAGTGGAAAGTATAGTTGAAGACAAAATAATATCATTTAATCATAGGTTTTATGAATGTTCGTGTGAGAAGCTTATAATAGACAAATTAACTAGTTGTTTTAGGTTATATATCGAAATTTCACATAAACAAAATAGATTGATTATATATATATATATTTAGTATTAAATGTTTACTAAAAAAATTATGTTAGATATTTAAATTTTAATATTTATATACACAAATCGTACCGTTCAAACACCGGCGGCGGTGATAAATAAACTCTATCATTATCTACCATTATTCACATTCACATTTTTTTTTTGTGTGTGTGGATCCAAACTTGTCGTTCTACTAATGTCAAATCTTAAATATATTTTCCTAAAATCCAATCGGATTGAAATTAATATCTTACCACACACAACAACCTTTAGGTGTGATATCATAATCCTTAAAGCGATCATAATTTCTAATTCTATGTTTGGAATTATATTCGAGCATATGTACTCGGAAAAAAATGTGTAAAATTACTATAAACTAAAGAGAATCTAAGCCTAGATTTCTTACAGTAACCATTTCTGATTAGATTTATTTTTCTGTAATCAGATTCCATTTATATTAAATTAGTTTTGCAGCTCTAGATTACGTTATTATTATTATTATTATTATTATTATTATTATTATTATTATTATTATTATTATTATTATTATTATTATTATTTCCGTGTTTAACGTTGTAAATAAATAAAAACAATAATATATAGTTTCATAGAAATGAAATACTCTTAGCAAATGTTGTATACCCTATAGCTAGATGTTGAATGTATGCTAGTTTCCTTAGAATATTTACCAAAAATTAACTTTTCATAACTTGATGATCAATTTAATTACCCCATATTACTGATATACAGTTCATATATATATATATATATATATTCAGATTTTCCCAAGTTACCCACAAATCACAATTCTAAAGGTTGTGAAAGTTGCTAAAATGTATTAATATTAAAAATATTAATTAGATAAAAAATTTGTTGAAAAATTTACTTATAAACGTAATTCTTTACCTTTCTTATTCGGATATTTCAAAATTAAATAGTAAATTAGTCTGAATTTTGTATAATATTTTGAAATTTATTTATTGAAAATAACACGATGAGGTCTGAGTATGTGACGTGGCAATAAAATCGGTAGTACGTCGCTCGCGTTCGCTCGCTCATAGATCAAAACGTCTGACAAGTAGTTGGGCCAATAATGGGCCGTGAATCGCATTACGAATATTATTTGGGCTTTTGGGATGGGTTAGGCCCCATTGCGTGCTTAATCACCGTTTTTATACTCTGTCTTGACCATTAGTTGCTGACTACAAAAATATATTAATTTAATTTATTTTGTGTTATTTACCAAAAACAATACAATTGACACAAGAAACTAGCCGTTTTTGTTATTTTGCAAAATATAAATATTTAAACTTGGACATTATATGGGAATAAAATCACCCAAATAAAAAAATAGAAATTTGGTGAAGAAAAATAAAACTTAGAAATTTAATAAGGTCAGTATTATTTTTTTTCTTACATTTTTTTAGATTAAAAAAAATGAAAGACAGTATAAAACCTCCACCTTCGAAAAGATTGTAGTCTTGACTCTTGAGAAGTTGGCATTCGCTCTTCAGCATCCTCTTCTTTAGAAAACCTAGAATCTTCCCCTTCTTCTCAATCTTGCCATGGGTAGGGTTTTCCGAGCTCTCTCTCATTTTCTTTTTGTCCTTACTTTTCGTCGATTCTGCGGTTCCGTTTTTTTGTCGATCGATCGGCATTTCTCTTCCATTTTCTTGTTTGTTTCTTGTTTGCTGTGTCTCGATTTTGCTACCTCTGGATTTGTTGTTTTCGAAGTTAAAATCTTGAAATTGGGATTAGTGTTACATCGGTGATTTTGTGGGAATTAGGAATCGGATAAGGGCTTGTTGCATGATCGTGTTGTTTACGCTTGCGCGTAGGAATTGGTGTAGATTCCGTTCTCAGGCAGCGAGGGTAGGGCATTGATTAGATTCCTTGTTTCTTTAGTTTCTTGTGTGAACTGGTAGAATCTTGGTTATGACAACGCTCGATTTGTGTTGTGGAAGTTAATCCGAAGCTGAAGTAGATTATCAGTAATTTACCTTGACTAGGAACTGGTGTTTTGGGACACTGTAAGGAATCTAGCTGATGGGGTGTGCAAGCTTGGGTAGAACCCCTTTTCCTTTTCCTGAATATGTTTACTTCCATTCGGCCATACCTTGATTCTCACTGTCGTTTCTTTTAACATTAAAACAAAATGAGACTACCATTTTTAAAAATTTTGTTTGGTGATGGTTGCTTCACTTTATTCAATTTCTGATAATAGCAAGTTTATGGCATCATAATATTTGGTTATTGTGACATTAAATGAATAACACTTGAAAATGTGACATAGTGAATGTTCTATTTATGCGTCATAGTCTTTTGAAGCTTCAATTGTTGGGTTTCTTAGCGCATTCATGTCCTCTAATCTGGTGTTAATCTGTAGATCTTGAGGCGGAGATCAGTGCATTACAGCTCGATTCAGCAGGTAATTAAAAGATGATTTAACTGACTATTTCTTTTGCTGTTTTCATTCTGGCTTATGTTTTGTTGTTTATCCTAATGTATGCAGATGATAATAATGGATCTGTGAATCCAGAAAATACGAAGCCAATTGAAGTTGAGAACTTGAGGAGAGTGGAAGAAGGTCAATATTCAATAGTAGCACAAATTCTGTCCTATCTGTTTTGAAGTTTCATTCTATCTGTTGCTGGTGCCGTAGGAGAATCACAAAGCAAACCTATCGACTTAGGGATTACTAGGATTTTATATTCGTTTTGTTGGTGTACAGATTTGCAAGAAGCAGTGAAAGAAGATCTGGCGCCAGTTCCTGATAACCCTAGAGGTTCATTGATAAGCTTATCTTCTCTTCTCTAAAAAGAAATATCTAGTCCGTTCCAGATCAATTCTGCTGACTACATGAATTTCTTTTGTCTCTGTTGGTTTCAGATGTCGGAGATCTTGATAGTGACAATGCGCTGCCAGTTCATCATGCACAGTCAAAAGGTTCCTGGATTATTAGCTATATTATTGTTTTTAATTTTTCTGTTGTCGGCGTTTGTTGTTACTTTGGCAAGTTTCTTTCCCATTCTGATATCTTTGGGTTGTGTCTAGCTAAGGAGAAGGCTGCCCAAGAGGAAGCTGAGGATAAGGCAGAAGCAAACCAAAAGAGACACTTGAATGTTGTGTTCATTGGACATGTTGGTATGTTATATGATGGTCGGTTTGATTGTTTCTCTATAATGTTTTCTTTTTGTGCAAGATAATAGCCTCTTTTATGTTGATTTATAGGGTTTTCTAAGTTTGGCATGTTGAGTTTGGTTAAAAGATAATCGCCTCTTTTATGTTGATTTATAGGGTTTCTGAGATTATGTAACTTGATTTTCAAAGTCCTCGTTATGAGCTTTACTTGTCTGTTGTACTTCAAATTTGTAATTGCCACTTCTGTTTTAGATCCTTACGCAGCCTCTTTTCAATTCCAGATGCAGGAAAATCTACTATTGGAGGGCAAATACTCTTCCTCAGTGGCCAGGTTGATGATCGGACGATTCAAAAGTATGAGAGGGAGGCAAAAGAAAAAAGTAGAGAAAGCTGGTGAGCCATTCTGATTGGTTTGGATTTCATCATTAATATATTGCGTTCATGTTTGGTTTTGTTAACCTAGTTATTGTCTTATGTTCTAGGTATATGGCATATATTATGGATACCAATGAAGAAGAGAGGGTCAAGGTACTCCCCATGTTTTGAGTGAAGTTGCAATGTTAACATCGTTCTTTCTATTTCGCAGAGAATGTCTTTCCTTGATGCTTCTCATGCATGAACTGATTTAGTGGTGTAGTTCACCTGACAACAGGAATCACAGCAGGGTTGGTGGTTAAATTACGTTTTACTGGGTGGTATAATACATTTACTTACACTTGACAGGGGAAAACAGTGGAAGTGGGAAGGGCTTACTTTGAAACTGAGAACACCAGATTTACCATTTTGGATGCACCGGTGAGGCATCGATCTCAATCATTGTTTCTTATTCATTCGTGTTTCATTTTGTAAAACTACCATTTATCAAGGTGGAGGTTGGTGGAATTAGTTTCTACGGTCTAGCGGTGTATGCTTATTGCATGGAGCTGGACACTGTTAGTCTGATTGTCTTTTTTGGATTTTAGGGTCACAAGAGTTATGTCCCAAATATGATTAGCGGAGCATCTCAGGCAGACATTGGTGTGCTGGTTAGTTATTTAATTAATTATATAATTGTGGTTATTTATTGTATCTAACCCTCTTTTAGCAAAGCTGTTAACTCACCCTTCCCGTATAGGTCATTTCGGCACGAAAGGGTGAATTTGAAACAGGTTATGAGAGAGGGGGACAGACACGTGAACATGTCCAACTTGCGAAAACATTGGGCGTGTCTAAACTGATTGTTGTTGTGAACAAGATGGATGAGCCAACTGTGAACTGGTCAAAAGAGAGGTACTTACATTCATCCTCTTTATCACTGCTATTGTCTGCGTTTTTTCCATATCACATGCTTGATTTTTCTATTCTGGATAGGTATGATGAAATTGAACAGAAGATGGTTCCATTTCTCAAATCCTCGGGCTACAACACAAAGAAAGGTACACTTATTAAGTTCTTTTCTAATGCGACTATAAGTTCCTTCGTCCCTAGAAACTTCTTTTTAGACTTTTTTTTTTGTGGAAAAGGCAAGGTAAGCATTAACGGGGATCAGATCTAAGATCTATGCCTATCATATCACGTGATAAAATGGAAGACTGTGTCATGAATAGTATGGCATTATTGCTCAGCGTTGCAACATGTGTCATTAGACTTATGTGAGTTCTGCCAATGGATCTTGTATTAACTTATTTGGGGTTTGGAGATTTTGATCTACTTTAGCGTCTGCTTGTGCTTTTTGACTTCTAATTCATTGGGAAGTTTCTTCACTTTGATCAAAGAGCATTTCTTAGACAAACCTGCCAATAGGACTCCAGTTTGTTTACCTTGATTCCTGCTTCAGATTTTCTCTGTTTTTTCTTAGCTGTATTCTCGTCTTTCTTACTTTTCTCAAGGTTTAATCATCATCCAGTTGATACGCTGTTAGAGTTTTGCAATCTGAAACTTTAGGATTGTTGTTTGTTAAAAGGGTAGTTGACATCCAGTATTACTATTATTAGTAACATAGACTTGTATGCTGAGTCATCTGTATAATAATTCTTAATTTTTTTTTGGTGTGAACTCTGAAGATGTGATCTTCTTGCCTATATCTGGCTTAATGGGCATAAACATGAAAACAAAGATGGGGAAAAGCATTTGTCCTTGGTGGAGCGGCCCCTGCTTGTTTGAAGTCCTTGATTCTATTGAAATTCCTCCACGAGATCCCAATGGTCCATTCAGGTGTATATTTGTTATGCCTTACTTGATGCATTCATTTTGTCCTTGTCAAGTTTGGCATGTGTTAGCTTTAGTTGAGTGCTCTGGCTGTATTAATTTCAGCTGAGATTTATAACTTGTAGGATGCCGATAATTGATAAATTCAAAGACATGGGAACTGTCGTCATGGGAAAAGTAGAATCTGGTAGCGTTCGTGAGGGTGATTCCATGATTGTCATGCCAAACAAGGTCCTTTCTATATACGTTTTGATTGATTTCATAATGTTTGTCGGCTTATTTTCTAAGGAATTCCATCTAACTAATGTAGGAACAAGTCAAAGTTATTGCTATTTACTGTGATGAGGACAAAGTTAGAAGTGCAGGACCTGGTGAGAACTTGAGGGTCCGTCTCTCTGGTGTCGAAGAAGAGGACATCCTTTCTGGTTTCGTTTTATCCAGTACAGGTGGGTAATGAGTATGATGTTTTATGTGCTGCGTCAATTATGGGTTTCTCCATTTCTTCCTAACGACTTATTGCAGTCTATGATGCTTACGATATGCATATGATCATAATGCATTTGTGTCTCTCCTATGTTATCTTTCTTAATTTTACGATATCTTTATTTTCTGTTGCAGCAAGGCCCGTTCCTGCTGTCACAGAGTTTGTTGCCCAACTTCAGATCCTCGAGCTGGTTGACAATGTAAACACTTCCCCGTACTAATTATTTGTTCTTTTCTGCAAAAGAACTTATTCACTTTTCCTTTAGCTTATATTTACAATTTTTGTGAAAAAACTTTTCTTCTCCCTTTCATAGTATATCCACAAGTTAACTTAATTTCTGTGCTGGTCCTGTAGGCTATTTTCACAGCTGGTTACAAGGCTATTTTGCACATCCATTCTGTTGTTGAGGAATGTGAGATAGTTGAACTAATGCAGCAAATCGATCCTAAGACGAGGAAACCCATGAAGAAGAAGGTTCTGTTTGTGAAGAACGGTGCCTTAATTGTGTGCCGTGTACAGGTCTGGTTCCTTCTCTTGGTTTCCTGTCATAAATTCTATATGTGCACTGCCATCTATGCTTTAAACTTCTTTCTCATTAAATATGAAAACTGTGGATTCGTAATAGCTTTTGCTTCTTCTTTTAAGTTTCTGTGTCTTACCTTATTATTCCTGACAGCTGCTATCTGTTTGCTGTGTTTGCAGGTTAACAACACAATCTGCGTTGAAAAATTCTCGGATTTCCCACAACTTGGAAGATTTACTCTACGGACCGAAGGTAAAAATATGCGCATAGATCCATGCTTCAGTGTGGATTCTTCGTCCTATTTGAACGACTGATGAAATTTTGTGGGTAATACAGGGAAAACAGTTGCTGTTGGGAAGGTGACCGATCTCCCAGGAAGCGCTTAAATCTGATTTTTGTGGTGATAGAAGGTAAGGATACGTAGCAGTGTCTTTGACACACAGTCTCAGTAAGCGAAGAAATTGTCTCAGAAGGACAGATTCTCGTGTAATGATTCTTCTGGATTTGGGTTCCTGAACGGCAGGTGACATATTCTCAAGGGCCCGGACACCAGAATTTGAGTTTGTGGTTACAACAGTTTGGAGGTTTGAACTTCATCTCCTTTTAAGAGAGGGGTAGTCAGTCATATTTGGCGGCTTCTATATTCTAAAGGTTAGCAGAGAATATACGATTGAACAGAACAAATGAAAAGGATGAGAATCGAAGTTACTAGCTCTTTCAGATTACAAATACCCTTTTGGTACCATGGGAAATACTTCTCTTCTTTCTCTTGAGTATTTTTTCTTCCGCCCGGTATATGTTGTGAAGGGTGTCAATTTTGGCCTGAAGTTCGAAATCTGCCCAGAAAAATGATCAGTCTCGGGTTTGAACTTGTAGACCTGAACAAATTTGAGTTTTCAGGCTAGGCTCAAATGGTGATTCGGGCTTGGTCGAGTTAAGACTGACTGTGCTTTTATATGGTCAATTGATGAATCGGTAGGTTGAGTGTTTGCGAATGAGAAACTACACACTAGCCTACCGATTCGTCAATTGACCATATAAAAACACAGCCGGGATAAACTCGACCAAATCCGAAATCTTATTTGAACTCGGTCTTAAAGCTCGATTGTTTTCTGCGGAAAAAAAATATAGTGAGATTTTGATTCTGTCTCCGTAATAAAGAAGAGAGAAAATCTTGCAAATCCAAGCTTGAAATTTGGTCATTTTTCGAACAGACTTGGATTAGATATTTCGGAACTCGAATCAAAATTTGTGCATTTGGATTAGATTCATCCTAAATTTTTTCAAATAACCTATTATTGGAGGAAAACCCACCGGTGAATGCAATTGTATCCATGAAAATGTAGATTTCATTGAACCAAACCAAACACAAAAAGATGTGGATAAATGGCATTCATCCATCTTCTATCTATATGGGAAGAAGAACGAAATCAAAGCTTTGTTCCTTTGGACAGAGGATTGGTTCATTCATTCACTGTCAAGAGCTTTCTTGTGTCAGTGCACACCCAACTCTGTTTGTAGCTTTCTTGGCCTAAACAGAGAGAGGTTATATTTCTCATCAGAATTCAGAGTATGAACTGTTGAGATTATCTGTAAAAGACACTAACATCCCCTTAATCCCAAGTTTATTTGGGGATTGAAATCGAAGTAAAATTACCTCTTCGTACCAATTGGTGCGTATCGTGACCAGACAGAGACACAGAACTTGAGCGATGAGAGCACATATGAGTCCCAACCAAAGCCCCTAAACGCATACATACATACATAAATGCACATATAAACCAAAGATTAGATCACAAAGAATATGGTTGTCTTACCTGACCGCCGAAATGGAAGAAGAATCCGAGTAGCAATCCAGATGGAAGCCCGACCAGATAATATGATCCAAGATTCACTATCGCTCCAATCTTCTGCCATCCACATCCTCTGGCCACTCCTGCAAAACCGACAGTGATCAGACAGAACGGTAGTGGCATCATTAGTTATGGTGGACGCTTTACTTGCAAGCCAAGTAAGGTTTTCGTGAGAAGTGGAAAAAACCTGAGAGAATGCACTGGAAGCCGTCGAGGAAAGTGGATAAGGCGAGGAAAGGCATCAACTTTGCAACATAAACGACGACTTGTGTTTCGTCGCTGTAAGCATATCCCCAGACGTTTCGTATGAGTAACAAAACCGACGAGACTATGATGCCCTCTGAAATGAATATAGTTATGGCCACATGCACTGCCTGCTTTGCCATCTCGGGATTTCCTGCTCCTAATTCGTTCGATACCCTTGTGCTGCAGGGCTCGGAATGAAGGAAGACTGTTTGATTGGGAAATGATTTTGGCGATCTGAATCGGTTATGAGTGAAAAGGGCGAGGCTTTGAGCGATTTACTGACCTCGTGGTACCACTGAGTCCAACCGGGATCATCCAGACAGCCATTGAGGTATTCAGACTGGAAAAAGTTTGCGGGATTTAGGAGAGAAGGATCCGTGGAAATGCTTAACGAAAAAACCATCATAACTTTTCTTACCAGATGGAAAGAACAGAAGTTTCCAACACTGGGTTAGGGAGAAGGCCCGATAGAAGAACCAGAAGCTCGAATGACCACAACTCCAAGCTGTTGAAACGCATCAAAGAACATCTCGAATTCTCAGATTGAAAGAAGAGAAACGTAACCGTAAAAAAAACAAAGAACAGATTCGACCTGTGGACTTACCAGACCATAAGTGCAGAAGGAACAGCAAGCTTCAAGAAAGCAGGGATGTCGTGTAACGCCTCCGCAGAGAAACCTGTCCAAGTCCGAGAGCAAGACGACGAGAACTTGATATAACAAGACAGGAGAATGACATTCACCCAATAAGAAACCGAAATCGCCATGGCAGCACCCTTAAGCCCAAAACCAGATTTCAACACCAAGACCCAACAGAGAATCAAGTGTAGGAGAGTAGTGATTCCAGAGCAAAACAGTAGAGGGATGACATTGTTCTGAGCCTGTAAGAACCTGTTGAGGCACTGAAGAAGACCGAAGGGGAAGAGGCTCGGGATCATGAACAAGGCGTAGGAACCGGCGTGGTTAGCGATGGATTCGTCTTGTCGGAAGAACAGGAGGATCTGCGTCGTGTTTGCCCAGATGAATGAGAGAGGAACACTGAGTATGAGAAGAACAATCATCGCTCTTTGCATCTGTATCCCTAACTCATCGTAAAATTTGGCTCCATATGATTGGCCACATAGCGTCTCTAACGCACTCGCCATACCCATCTGCTCAAAATCCCCAAAATCCATGAAATAACAGATGAGAGGGAGGGGAGAGAGGGAGAGAGGGAGAGACTGACGAGGAGGGTGAAGCCGGAGACGGAGGCGAAGGAGGAGGCGACGGAGGCGGAGGAGAGAAGGAGAGAGCCGAGATGGCCGACGAACATGAGGGAGATGATTTGGAGACAGAACTGAAGCAAAGTCACTCCGATCAACGGACCAGACAGCCATGTCTGCTTCTTCACTTCCTCTCTCGCCGTCCACTTCTTCTTCTTGTCTCCTACAATCATCGTTTCTTCCAGTCCCTCCATTTTTTCTTTCGGAAGAAGAAAATTGCAGAGAGCCTCATGTTTCAAATCATCGTTGACTACTATATATATACAGATTAGATGTAGAATACTATCTATCATTACATGCTATTTCGAAATTTATTTATTTATATATATATATATATATTTTACATTTTTAACAGGAAAAAAAATCATGTGTACGTTCCGTTCATAAATTAGTTTGGGGTTTCCATCTGATAGTTTTCTTCCCGACAAAATCTGAAGTAACAGATTCTGCAAGGGGCATATAGATTCCAAGATTGACATGTTTGCCTTTTAGT
Organism: Tarenaya hassleriana; assembly: GCF_000463585.1. Classification (NCBI taxonomy): domain Eukaryota; kingdom Viridiplantae; phylum Streptophyta; class Magnoliopsida; order Brassicales; family Cleomaceae; genus Tarenaya; species Tarenaya hassleriana. The sequence continues at coordinate 4,144,701 of NW_010965372.1, read as the reverse complement.
ACACCTGCACAAAAACATTTAATATATGCCAACTCAGTTAAAAAAAAACTCGTATACAAACAATATGCATATATATGTGAAAAAATACACAAAAATTTAAATTACCAAATAAATACATCAATTGTTCTAATTTTTTTAAAACACCAATTTACAAAAATTATCCAATTCGATTCACACACACACATATATATATATGACGATGGGAATTTTATGGGGCAGTCCCAATTGGGACGGGAATAGAAATTAGGCAATCCAATAGATTGATCATTCATCACTCGATCGACCAATTGTCTAATGACGTAATAATCTTACAAAAAAAGGGGAAATTTTTCCCAAAAGGGGAAAACCAGACACTTAACCAAGAGTGAAGAGACTAGTAGTAGAAAGAACACAACAACACTTAAGGTATAAATAAGGTTGTAGTGTTTTGGATCATCTGTGCCGGAAAACGATAACGATGGCCGTGCAATTGTCTTTGCACCGTCGTTCTCTTACCGCTTCTTTTACCAGCCGCCGACTTATCGTGCTCACTGTTAAACCCTCCTGCTAGTTTCACAATGCTTCTTCAATTATATATATATATATATATATATATATATATATATATAACTGTGTGCAGAGAAAGCGGATTGAGATGTATATATATATATATATATATATAACTGTGTGCAGAGAAAGCGGATTGAGATGGGTCTAGGTTCGTACCTTCAATAGTTTCTGAACAAATTCAACCGCATCGCTCGGTCCAAATACCTGAAGGGATAACAATGGATTTAGTTTCTTGGATTCATCGATAGAGGAACTGCAGAACTAGAAAAGAATAAAATGATGACTTACTCCCCACAGGCCATCGCAACCGAGAATCATGAAGAGTTCTCTCTCGGTTATATCGAATGAGTGAATATCAGGAGTTGCAATTACACCGAGCTGAGCACGAGAACTCTTAGTAAGAAGATATGGGAATTGTAATAACATATGTAAGAGACAGAACTACGCATGAAAAACCATGAACACGTAATAGATACACAGCTACCGAGATATATCACACTCTATGATGGAGGATCCAAAAAGAAAATCATCCCCAGTTATTTTATGATTCTTGTGCATGTTTGTGTTTTATGTTAGAAAAGATTATGTAAACAACAGTCAAAGTAAAAGCAAGTAGAGAAACTGATACACTCCAACGGTGTAGAACTTGTCATGCATAAGCTAAAAGGTCAATACAAATCAAAAGATATGAAAAGGGTTGAAATATTTTAGTAAAGAAAATTCAAATCTAGGACTGTATAGTTTCAATATATATAGTGTAGGCTAAAAGAGCATTTACCTTCTTGAACTGGCGATCTCCGAAAGCCCTAGAAACCTCAAGACGGCCCTGTAACCGTCCATTTGAGCTTATGGAACCACCAGCCTGTGAATGCCAAACCAAGATATTAACAGATAATAGTACTCAGATTTTATAGTCACCATACAAGCCAATCAGCCATGTCACAAAAAGAAGGCAAATTTGTACATTTCACACAATTTAGGATAGTAAAATGGACTACCTTCTGAATGCGAGTACGTTCCTGTGGAAAAATAGCTTTGTGTTCTCGAGTCAAAAGAATTGCCTTGAGAAAATTAGATTCTTTTGAGGGACTGTCTGATCCATTGGTGGTAGAGGACCGTGCCACAACAGCCTTAGCGTCACCGATGTTGGCAATAAAAACCTAAAACGCATGCACAGATGAAAAAGAAAGTAAACAGGTAATTCTTATGACGTATAAGTAGAATGAGACTCGTTGTATTCAACAATTCCAATGACGATCTGCCCCACCCCAATGACTCGTTGTAACTTTAAAATCTTTGTACAGCCACTCACAGATCTTTGTCTGTAGCTTTTATTCTATTTCCATTTCATTATTCTTGTTTAAATCTCATTATGATAAGCTATATATGAAAGAAGGAATTCAGAAAATTCCATCTGCTTGCAAAAAATTATTTCTCGTTCAGTTTTCCCCTAACACAAGCAGTCCTATATTCATTGCATGATTTTCTCTAGGTCACAAAGAGAAGAATGTCCCGTGAGCACTGGCTGAGCAATATTTTTAAGCTTTTTCAAGAGAAGTCCCACGCATACCTTTTGATCTAATATCCAGACGCAAACAGCTGTGGCGCCATCTTGCCATCCTCCTATGGAAAAGTCAGGAAGAATTCTTAGCAGAAACTTTAACGGACTTGGACATGAAGCAGACAAAAAGGAACAATACGTAAATAGCTCCATTGTAGTGAAAGAACAACAACAAAGAAAAAGAAAGTTAATCAAAACCAATGATTGAGACCCTTGCTCGATGAGATATAAGATGTCAACCTTTTTAGGTTGGCTCCTTATATGGCCAAAGAAATCAACAAAAGAAACTTAAAGAAATCCAGCCTTATTCTCTGACAAATGTGTATCCTTTTTTGCAGTCTTAGATCTTCATTGAATAGATGAGAGATGGATTCTAAGAAAAACCGTATCACAAGAAATTACACAGATAGATCACCTGAAGCACTTTCTTGAAGCAGCGACTCGTCAGCTTTCCGAAAACCTGACATAACAAAATGCAGTCGCGGTTCAGAATCAAGTTGGATCTGAGAAAACATAAAGGAACAACTACAAAACTTAAATGAACTCTGATTTGAATGTATACCTTCGAGTATGGCCTTCTTAGCAGCTTTGACGTCCAGCTGAGGCACCAATTAGAACATTTTGACAAAAAGGAACGAGGACGGATAGACACTAAGACATCAGATTGGCATCCGAAAACTCCAGCTGAAATAAAAATAAAACTGGAACCAAACAAAACACACCAACTCACGTGGTAATCCAGCTGAAAGAACATTATGGTGCAAATGCTTCTGAACAAAATCTGCAGCTAAACGACCGCCATGCCCATCATAAATCGCAAAATGCGCGCACCTACATGAGAAGACAGCAATATACAAGATTATAGTTTGTGCTCAAGCAAAAGACGAAAACTTTCATCTCCATTCATGATTCATCTCTGGTCAAGAACAAATCTCTACCCAAGACAAGAGGAGTCAGCAGAAATTTTCAATTCCTAGATTGCTACAGAATTGCATAATCTCCACACAGCGAAACTTAACTATAAACCAGAGAAGTTCCCAAACCAAAAGAGTCAACCATACAACAAATCACGGCAATAGCTATTCATCACAAAGAGTGGTACCTGAGTTTCCCAGGAAAATCCAAAGAAGCATCTGGCAGAACAACCCAAGCATCTTCCATTGTATGCCTGGATCCTTTGTCCTCAGCGACATCAGCTTCGATGTCGAATCCCTTCACCACTTCAGTTCCACAGCTCGGATTATCCTGCTGCGCACATCTATTACTATCGCCACCACCACGGGCGGCGGGTTCGGGTTCGCCGCCATTGAGTTCGCCGGAGTTCTTCCGTTGCTCGTCTTCTCCACTTCTCCGTTGCTTGGAATCTTCCGTACTCTCACTCGACGCTCCACAGTCTGTCTCCGCCGTGTTCTTGGATTTCTTCGCGGGCGACACCAAGTCCTCCCCGGAATCCGGATCTGCTTCACGCTTGTGAATCGGTTCAAGGCTTGATTTCTCCATTTCAGTAGAACAAACTGCGTTCTCGCTCATTCGTCGTTTCTCAGAAATCGTCGAGTCGTCTTGAGACCTCTCGGCTATTTTCTCTTTCTCCGTTTGGTTCCCCGGAAAATGAGAATCTAGTCATCGCTTTAACCTCGAAGTCACAAAGTTTCACTATTTACAAATGAGTCCCCAATCTATCTTCATAATTTATTTTCACCCCTAATATTTATTTTCGGTTATTTACATAATTACATTCGACATTGTGAATAAAAACACTCTTTTCATGTTTCTTTCTCCCTCTTTTATTTTTTAGATTTTAATTTATGGATTGTTAGTCGGGTATATCATTATTTGTGAATTAGTCCTTCCCAAGAGCTGGCCCAAGGCCAATACCAAGCGGAAGCCCATTTCAATTTTCAGATCTTGAATCCGGGTTTATTCAGTTTCCATTTCTAGGGGGGAGTTATATGTGTGTATACGCGTGATAGAGGAAACGCAAACCTCGAAGCGCGTAAACCTAGATTTCTCAGGACCACCATTGAAATCTCTCGTTTCCTTCATTGCTATCCTTTGGGTAATTTTCTCTTCTTCGGCTTCGATTTTCTTTTTTCCTGGGAGAAAATATCCTCCCAAAATTTTGATCGGAAGCTATTTGTCGTTCGCCATTTGTTGTCCGAAATCGACCGCAGCTGTCGGAATCCTTCACCAGCTACGCCTGTTCATCGAAGGGCGAGTGCGCCTGGCGAAGATTCAACCATCATCTCGACTCGGGCTGTTGTATCTGTGGCATCGGATTAGGGTTAGGGTTTTGTGGAGAAGAGCAACGTGCATCGAATTGTTGGTTGATTTTGTGTAATTTCATATGCTTTATGTTGTTCCTGCTCTTCTGGTTTAGAAAAAAACCCTCGATTCATGTAAATCCCGCCGCTGTATGATTAATGATTTCCGGATAGTAATTTTTTTCGTATTTTCGATTTTTATTGTTCGTAATAATTCAGGCAAAGAACCACTGTGGAAAAAAAGGAATTTTTTTTAGAAATTTTGTTTCGTAATAAAAAAGAAGTGAAAGAAGGAAAAAAAAAGAGGGAAAAAAAACAAGAACAGGGGGGGGGGGGAACTGAGTCGACAGTTATGGCAAGTGTCCAGCAAAACGGGCAGAGATATGGCATTACAGAACCTATTTCCTGGGGGGGACCGACAGAGGTTGATGTGATCAAGACTCAAGAGCTCGAGAAGGTTGCTTTGTTTGTAAATGTTCCGAGTTTGGCTTAGTGACTAACGTTGCTGCTAGGTTATGTACTGATGATTTCTGCTATGTTTCTTTGTTATTGGTGTGGTTTTCAGTACTTGCAAGATGTCGGATTGTACGAAAGTGAGGAGGAAGCTGTTAGAAGGGAGGAAGTTCTTGGGAAACTTGATCAGGTTTTAGCTTATTCTCATCAGAAATTGCATGTTATTGTCAGTTTAAGGGTAATAGTTTATTTTGGGAGTTTAAACTTCTTGATGAGTATAGCAGAGCATTGATATTCATTGTTTATGTGTTCAGATTGTGAAGACATGGATTAAAAAGATCAGCCGTGCCAAAGGGTTGAATGAGCAGCTTATGCAGGAAGCGAATGCAAAGATATTTACTTTTGGTTCTTATCGCCTAGGGGTAATGATTAAGATCTAAGTTTGTTCGAAGTCCTGATTAGAAGACAGACTCTGTTTTTGCCGTTCTTCCTGTTTTATGAATTCTTTGATATACAATGAAAAGAGGGCATGTAGAATTAGTGAAATCTGTTGGTTCTTCTTGTCATCCTTATGTCGCTGCAAGGGTTTCCTTATCTTGATTTCTGACATGACATGTTCTCTCTACGCAAGATTCTCCCACATAAACACATCTAGTGAAATGCGTATGGCAGTTCTCATCTCATGTAATGTATATGATATTTTTTTTATATAACCGATACATCCTTGTATGAGCATATTAAGCAGTGTCCTCATTAGTTGATCTCCCTGAGACACAAGGATTGTATTTTAGAAAGTGTTTACACAGGAAAATTTTAATCAATCAATCAATCTGTGTTGGTAATATCACTCATTTCTTGGTATGTGATTCCTGTTTTTCTATTTCATGATTTGATCTATGTGTATATTTTCAGCGAGATTGATTGAATATCTTCTTCAGTGTGTTAAGTCTTTGTGTCAAGAATTTGTTTCCAGCCTTGCAATGTTCATTTTAATGCACTTCGTTTCTGCATTTGAGATTTATTGTTACACAAGTTCCCTTTGTCCAACCATTCCATGGCTTTCTGGCAACAGTCTGTTTCTTTCAATTTGTTTTGATGCGACTTTCTTGTCCATATAGGTACACGGACCTGGTGCTGACATAGACACTCTATTGGTTGGACCTCGACATGCAACTAGAGATGTAAGATCGAACTCTTGCATCTTTAGGTTGAATTGATATTTCTTCCATTGTTTCATGAGTTCTTACGTTCTTCCATATGTGTGTCCAATAGGGTGATTTCTTTGGTGAACTACAAAGGATGCTAACTGATATGCCTGAAGTGACTGAGCTGCATCCTGTCCCTGATGCTCATGTTCCTGTGATGGGATTCAAACTCAATGGAGTTTCCATAGATCTCCTATATGCACAACTTTCTCTCTGGGTTATTCCAGAGGTGAGCTTTGGGTAAAGAGGGATGAGTGATTAATTGCGAAAACAAGATTTAAATCGTAATTTAACATTAAATAGAGTACTGTACCTTGAACTAAGTTTATTGAAATGATTATGACTATGTGGCATTATGAAATGTTCCTGTTTCTAATGGAAGAGGATTAGAGTGGGGGTTATCTTGGAAGCTAATATCTCTTCAAGAATCGTTTGCCATTGGTTGTATCCCAAATCTAGAGTCCTAATTTTGGTTGATGCATGATGGTAATGGTGCAGGATTTGGATGTTTCACAGGATTCTATTCTACAGAATGCTGATGAACAAACAGTTCGAAGCCTTAATGGTTGCAGAGTTACAGACCAGATCTTGCGTCTGGTTCCAAACGTTCAGGTTTTTGGCTTATGGAAAATACATCACTTTCACTTGACGTTTTAGTTATTATGATTACTTTTTTATGGTTTGCTTGGTCTGGGTATATATTTATTTATATTTTTTTTACTGTGAGCAGAGCTTCCGGACAACATTGAGATGTATGAGGTTTTGGGGCAAGCGACGTGGAGTTTACTCAAATGTAAAGAGCTCACTTAGACGCATTGGCTCTTTACATTTTTCCTTTGGTTTCTACACAGTTTCCTAAGTTGGTCTCTTCTATATGACACTGGCAGGTTTCTGGATTTCTTGGTGGTATAAACTTGGCGTTGCTTGTAGCTCGGATATGTCAGCTTTATCCTAATGCTCTTCCAAACATGTTGGTGTCTCGGTTCTTTAGGGTTTTTACCCAGTGGCGTTGGCCTAATCCCGTCATGCTTTCTGCTATTGAAGAAGGACCTCTAGGGCTTCAAATTTGGGATCCTAGAAGAAACCCAAAGGATCGGTTGCATTTAATGCCCATAATCACTCCCGCTTATCCATGTATGAACTCCAGTTACAATGTCTCCTCAAGCACTCTGCGGATTATGACAGAGGAGTTCCGAAGGGGCAAAGAAATATGTGAGGTAAGATTGTTTGTCAATGCCCTAGCACTTCTTCACCTCTGCAGATTCTGATCGTGGACCATAGGAGACAAAATTCTAGTGACAACCTTTGCTGATTCATGTTTAAATAACTCATAGGCATATAACGTTATACTTCGGCTCTAGTCTGCCAGCATTTCTCTAGAGCTGTCATATTCCCTGCTCTTAGTCACTGACTGTAAGTCCTTGCTGCTTGCATGTCAACAGTATTCACCTGTATGCCGTAGTGATCATGATTCAATATCAGTGGAGAGTATAATGGGCTTTCTGGTTCTGTTCTTTTGCTACACTATGGTATCTGATATTTCTGGTTAGATAGTCAGTTGATGCTATGCTAATGTTGATTTTCCTTTTATGGACATGTCTAATCAAACAGATACAGAAAGTAATATAGATAGGGTGACAGTTGAGGAAACTATAAACCTAGCTGTTTGGCTTCTCTGCAGATTGATCGATACATCACAGTCGCCTAGCCACCCATGTCCATTTATGTTTTCGTTAAATTTTGTTTGGTCCTTTTATTTTGTGATCACCAAATTGCATGTTTGTCCAAATACTGAATTTAGTTTCTTTATCTATGACGAACTTACTAAGATGATTGTTGACTTATAGGCTATGGAAGAGAACAAAGCTGATTGGGATACCCTTTTCGAGTCTTTTGCTTTCTTTGAAGCATACAAGAATTATCTACAGATTGACATCTCTGCCGGAAACACCGATGATTTAAGGAAATGGAAAGGATGGGTTGAGTCACGCCTTCGGCAGCTCACACTCAAGGTTAAAAATCATATTTTCTTTTTTGCAAAAGCTTCTACCAATTTTTTCCAACTAGATCTGTGCTTTGTTTATTTCTAGTTGATCTTTTATCTAAGTGCCGAATCCTTGCTTGCCCCTTGTTTGCTTTCAAAATCTAGATCGAAAGACATACTTATGACATGCTTCAGTGCCATCCACATCCCGGTAATTTTCAAGACTCGAACCAACCGCTCCATTGCTCGTATTTCATGGGTCTGCAACGGAAACAAGGAGTTCCAGTGAACGAAAGTGAGCAGTTTGATATAAGACGGACCGTCGAGGAGTTTAAGCACGCTGTTAACAGTTACACTTTGTGGAGTCCTGGGATGGAGATTAGCGTCAGCCATGTAAAGCGGAAGAACATTCCTAACTTTGTGTTTCCTGGTGGGGTCCGTCCTTTGCTTAACTCGAAAGGAACATGGGACAGTAGACGTCGTTTGGAACATAGGATGATGTCTTCTGCTAATGCTGCTGTTACAGAAGCAAGTTCCGAAAGCAAGGCTGATTCTAACAGCCCAGGTGACGGGAAGAAGAGAAAACGGACAGATGATGAGAACCCCGATGATCAATCGAGGAATCTGAAACACTCCACTGTTCAACCGCCATTGGAAGTTAGCTCTAATATGTCTGTTGGTTCCATCACTTCAAGCCCTGTGAAGGATTATGTCATGAATGGATGTAAACCCGAAACCCGTAGTAAGGATTCGCCTGAGAACATGGCAATAGATAAGATCGCTTCTTCTTCTGGTCCATGTGTTTCTCATCAAGCTTCCAGTCAAGAACCCGATGAGCTCGAAGACGCTTTTGATTTTGAAAATACAGTGAATGAGCAAAAAGCAGATGCTTCAAAGGCAGTTCCGACCAGTGTAGTTGGTACTTCAAATGCCTCATCATTTCCCGGTGGGGCCGTGGAAGAACTTGAGGAGGTACTCTACTAACTCTTGATTTCCCGATTCGTGGAACATCGTCCCGGCCTTGCTTTACAGTTTCATTCTCGAATCCAAGAATCTAAGCTGTCGGATTCTTACATTGTCGTGTTTTTTTTTTTTTGCCATTGTAGATTCCGGAGCTGGTAGCGACGCAAAAGCAAGATGTTACATATAGCGCTTCAGCTCAACAGCGAAAGCCGATAATCAGGCAAGCGAACTGGAGATTAGAATCCGATCATGGTTTTAAGACGAAGACAGCGGTTTTGTTTGAACTCAGTTTAAAATGTGTTCTTGTTGCTGTTTCGTTTTTTCTGCAGATTGAACTTCACGTCCCTTGGCAAAGCAGCTGGCAAAAGCACTTGAAAAGGAGGAAACGTTCTGTTCAGTTTTTTCATCTGTATTAATAATATAAACACCTTGAGTTGGATGAAAAACTGTTTTATTTCTTCGTGAGTTGCTTTGTCAAAAGAAATCGAGCTCTTTTTTCTATGTATGTTTGGCATCACATTGAATGGATTCTATATATGATTATGCAGTAATATGGTTACATCATATGCTCTTTACATATTGCGGCATTCAATTCAAGAACTTGTTTCTTGGGCTAAAAAAAACAAAAATACGTGTATCAAAGTAACACCTTGAAGCTCCAAAGAATCTCAAGAAGTGCGAAAATGAAACGGCAACGGAACGGTAACAAAACATCGTGAGAGAAGAGTTTGAGGAGTGACTTTGGTTCAAGCAAACCAAAGATGTAATAAGACACGTGCGTGAAAGAAGATTCTAAAAAGCATTAGAATCTAAGACAAGTGCACGAGACAACATTAGGACCCAAGAAATCTACTAACATTGGATCTTCCAAAAAGCCAATACCAATACTGCAAAATGAGGCACAAACTGATAGAAAAGAAATCACCACCATTTTATTATAAACGGTAAGCTTTGCCTACAGACGGATTATTCACAGGTTAATAGTATACAGAACAGAAGACATCACCTCTCCTTTAAACTGGAGACTTGAGAGTATCCGGAAAAGCAGAGGTAGACGACAATTGTTAAACGGAAAGAGAGAGGGAACCTTACAACCACCTGAACACTGTAATATGTCTACTAAGAGAGCACAAGTGTTGCATAACCCCATGTCCTTTTGATCCCTAAAATATAAGCATATTGGGCAAGAACCATGAGTGAATATTTCGTCAAAACAAACTATTGGGGAGTTAAGAACAGACAGGGAGTAATCCAAACTCACCATTTAAATATTTCTCTGTCCCAAATTGTAAGAAACTATGCTCCAAAGTAGTCCAGACCAAAATCATCAATGCCAAAGTCTTCAAATCCAGCACCCAAGTTGTCGAAATCAAATGGCCAGTTGTTGATTGGAGATAGAAGGTTGCTGTCCAAGAGTCTTTCTTGTTCAGTTTGAAACGTTTCTTTCCCGTTCTGAGGCAAGTCACTTCCAGTTGCATCATTCTCATTTCTGTGCAGCTCAAGGGGTTCAACCTCTGAAGCCTCAAGCCTACTATGAGATGGATTCATTTCTATGTGTGTCTGCACCCCTTCGTCCTGATTATGCCCAAACTCAATGGAAGGATTGTAGAAGTTATAACCAGTTCCATATTGCAGCTCGGGAGTTGGCAATGCCGTGTAAAGCATTTGCCTTTCATCAACAAACATAATTGGTTGTCTAGGCATTTCACTGGCAGGTGGAACATAAGAATAACTGTTATCGAACTGTGGCAGCTGAGGATGACCTTCCAGACCGTTCTCCTCTAGCCCTAAGGCTATATTGGGTTCTAATTCACCTTCCAGGTGAGTGTTGCTCATGTTATAGTCAACCAGAGGAGCATTGACATGATTCATGTCGGGTAAAATATTTCTTGGCTCAGCTTCTAGTTGTTCCTGTTGGTCAACATTTTCTGATCTCAATCTCGGTCTTTTCCTCCTGCGGTGTTTCTCTGCTTTGTCTTTATCTCTCCCTGAATGAGATGCATCACTGGCAATGTTTGCTGGTTCACCTTCTTGAATTTGATTTCTTCTGTTGTCTTTAGACGACACGGATCCTGAACCATCCTCAACACCATCAACATCATAGTCACTGTCACTGCTGATGACAGGTTTCCTCTTATCTGCGTTACCCTTTCGGGGTATCTCAGTGACATTAGATGCGCCATTGTCACTGCTTGGCTGCTCAATAAAGGACTCCTCTTGATTCAAGACAGCCAACCAAATTGCACTCTCTTTAGCTGTCATCTTGTCCTGTAAACATTTCGACTGGCGAACATGCCTCTTAATTTTCGCAATATCAGGTAACATATGCTTGATTACAGCTGTTAAAACTCCAACCTTCCACATCTTCTTGAGATCATGCGGTTTTCTGTAAGGTGGGCTTTGCCCTTTTGGTAAACTTAGTTTTACCCACCATTCCTCATTCCCTGTTGGCCACCAAGGAGGAGGAATCCCTTTCTCTAACGGATACCGCCTTTGCGGGGGATCACAATGCTGCATCAAAGAAGATAGCAGAGACCCTAAAGTTGCATCTTGCAGGTCTTGGAGAACATACTGCGAGTTTCCATTCCCATCTGATTTCCCAAAAGCTAAGCATTCCTCTTCGTATTTAGTAATGGCTGCCAGACCGTTCTTATCAAACTTCACTTTCTCCTTCCACCAAGCTCTTATATTGTCAGAGGAACCGCTGACAGGCTTGCCCTTTTCAGGTATAATACCATACACAAACCCACGAACTTTGCAGACTTCCATAAGCTTCAACATGTACTTAAGGATCCCGTCCTGGGCTCTAGACATTTTCTTTCTCTGAGCTTGATCAGAGATTTTCTTGGGCTTCTCCTTGGTTTCAGCTCCATGAGCATTGACCTTTTGTTGTTCTTTGATCCTTTTAAGCTTGACACGATCCTTCCACATTCGTCTCTCCAATTCTTCAGCATCAATCTCTTCGTCACTTACATCGATCTCAGCGATATTATCGCAGGCCAAATCATCAGTCTCATTCTCCATCCTGTCACCAAACATTACAAGATGCATCCCACTTATCAAAAACAGCCTTGCATTCAAAAAAGGAAACAACAAAATCTGACTGTCCAAAATATTCAGATCACATCCAATCCAACCCATGTGTTTACGCATCACAAAGTTCACGAAAACAAATCTCCAGCCCACAAAAGAAAGCTTTGTGGAGTAAATTTTTAGCTTTTGCGGCCAACTGTTTGAAACTGCTGAGCACTATTCCTACCCACTGAAAGCAACAAAAACAAAGAGACATATCTCTGGTAAGATCAGTTATGTCTCGAATCTTGTAGCTAATCCGAAAAGCCAAATCAATTTCCAAGCTTATGTAGAAAAAAACCCTCTTCCTTCCCTCGTCTGCGAACATCACTTGCCAATTGCAATTTCCCTCCCGACACGAAAAGGCTCCGACTTTACTCGTGTACAATAATCCCCGTCAATGGTTTACAAAGAGAGGAGATTCATAAACTTAAATTGATATATCGGAAATACCCATATCAAATTCAAGTCTTACCCACACACAGGAAGGGCAAGAACCCTGAATCTGCATAAAGAAAAAAGCCAAAATTCGAGAGCGAAAATGACGGAATTGAGTCCAATAATATTCCCCACCTGGCGTCTTCTTCGGCGAAACCAAGATCGCCCATCAACTCTTATGCAAAATCGAAGCAAGGAAACTGCAGATCCCTAAAAGAAATTTAGGGTTTTTGCGTCGCCTTTCGAAAGGTAAGAAATGGCTGCTGATAGCGGGACGTTACGTTTAGACGAACCAAGAAAATGGAGGTGAAGACGAAAGTGCTTTCGCTGTTCTCTCTCTCCCTTTTAAAAAAAAAAAATATATATATATATATATGTATAGATGGCCCTTCTTTAACATATAATATATTAGTGGTCGAATGGCCGCACACTCGTTTTTATTCGATGAAAAAAAAAACAATACTTTTTTTTTGCGAAATAACTAATTAATTCTTTTTTTAATTACAATTTACAAACAACAAGAAAATAAAGCATATCTATTGTATTTGATTCGATCTGATTTGATACCAGAATTATTTTATAGCTCCTCCCCTGTTAAATAAGAAAACCAAAAAAACAAAATATGAAGGAAAAGAATCTTGACTTGTCGTTGTGGTTGGGGCTTTATAATATAATATATTGGGGAAAAGCCCTTTTTTTTTTTTCCGGGGATCCGACAGAACAAAAGAGTTACGTGTGTTCTTCCTCAGACACATTGCATCTGCATGACAACTTTTCCCATATTTTCTTGAAAAAAGGGCCTTTGATTTAGTTATCTTAAAGTAGAACCGTAACGAAACTGTAAAGATTTCATATATATATATATATACACACACACGTACGTGCTATTAATTGCTGCATAATTTCCATTCCATATATTCTGCATGCAGATGAAAAACAAAAGCGGCCGGGAATCAGAGTTTACGTTTTTAACCACCATTTTTCCGGCGAAATCCGCTCTCGGAGATCGAAAGAGATGGCTGTTCTCCTCTCCGAGCTCGGCTCCGCCTCTTCACTGCTTCCCGCCATCAACGCCTCCTTCTCCCGCTCAGATTCCAAGCCGTCGTTGCAGATCGGTCGGGTCGCTCCGCCGCCGCGGGGGATCGAGTCATGGCGGAGAAAGAGGGCGGAGGAGGCGATCTGTACGGCGGATGAGCTCCACTACGCCCCTGTTCCCAACTCTGATTGGCGTATCGCTCTCTGGCGATATCTTCCATCCCCCAAGGTACGTGTATATACATACATACACGGTGAGAGTGTGCGTATAGGTGTATGTGTAGGTTTTTCACGTTCGTGGATTTGACAGGCGCCGAGGAGGAACCATCCATTGCTGCTATTGTCAGGGGTCGGAACAAAAGCTCTTGGTTATGATCTTTCTCCAGAGGTGATTTCACCATTTGATTGCAGCATATGGATCTGATGTCATCTCTCTCTCTCTCTCTCTCTCTCTCTCTCTCTCTCCTGAAAACATTAGATCTATATATAGCAGGGTCTTGAACTGCATACATATGACAATCTTTTCATGACAGTCATCGTTTGCAAGGTTCATGTCTGGTCAAGGATTTGATACATGGATTGTTGAGCTCCGTGGAGTAGGGCTGAGTTCACTCAGGGATGAGATTCCCCGTACGTAACGTATGCAACGAGAATTCTACATTCGTTCTGATCAATATGTAACCTTTCTTGATAAATTTCATCCTGCAAATAATATAGGAAGGAGATCATCCAGCAATGACCAGCTTCAAACGGCCTCGGATCTATTGGAGAACTTCATAAGCATATCCAAGAAGTTCGACCCTTTCCTGGACAGAGGTTGATCCAAGATTCCAAATTTACTATCTCCTTTCGTGGATTCGGAATTCAGACATCGTTATGTTGAAGAAAAACCTTTGTCTGGATACCTGAGAAAGAATCTGCAGGTTCAAAAATACTGGAGCTGACCAAGAAAATAGAAGATTTCAAGAAAGAGCTTGAGCTCATCCCATGGTACGACTGGGATTTCGATAACTATCTCGAAGAAGACGTTCCATCGGCGGTGAGGTGACCGTGCGCCCTCTCTGTTGATCATATATATGTCCTTAGTTTCATTAACGCCATTTTGGGAAAATGGATGGAATGTGAATGCATATGCATATGTTTCTCTGCATTTTTTGTTGAAGTTGTGTTCATGTACGTATATGTCGACCGTATAATCGAAAAAAGCCGGTCTTTTATAGATGGAGTATGTGAGGAATCAGAGCGAGCCAAAGGACGGGAAACTACTCGCGATTGGTCACTCCATGGGTGGAAACCTGTTATATGCTATGCTCTCCAAATGCAGTAAGTTATCATTCACATTATAACCAGATTTTCCGAAATGCCCTTATCATTTTCCGGGGGAATGACGACGCATTTTACAAAAGGTTTCGAAGGAAGGGAAACCGGGTTGGCGTCTGTAACCACTCTGGCCTCGACTTTGGACTATTCCTCCTCGAACTCGTTCTGTAAAAACCTGTTACTAGTGGTAAGTATCACCGTAACATTGCTGAATATATCAGGATTTGATCATGTTGGTTTTAAGATGTTGTGTTCTTGTCTGTAATTAACAGATCGTAACGTACCGAACGAATGAATGATTCGTTTGTTTTGTACAGGCTGAGCCGGTTCGAGCGTCGAATATTTCTGTCATACCGATCGGGGTTATGTACGCAATGGCTCACCCGTTCATGTTCCGCCCTCCATACGCGTTGTCGTGCTTGACTACTAAGCTCTCCGCCCCTCAAATGATGAATCCCGAGCTGCTTGAAAAGCTTGTCTTGAACAACTTTTGTAAGTACGATGAAAGTTTTTCATTAGCCATATAGTTCACTTCTCTTTTCAAATACTCAAGTTTACTCGACAAAAGAAAGATTATCGAATTGAGAGTTATGAAGCCAATTTCTTACAATTTAACATGGTATCAGATTCTGATTACTTTTATTTTTAGTTATGCGAGTAACGATAATATCTCCATAACATTTCCATCGAAAAATTCCATTGGAATGACGCAGGCACCGTGCCGTCTAAGCTTCTCTTGCAGCTATCAACGGCAGCTCAAGATAGCCGAGGATTGCAAGACATAACGGGTACCTTCTATTACAAGGAACATATCGGCGAATCCACGGTCCCTATCTTAGCCATTGCCGGCGACCGAGATTCGGTCTGCCCTCCTGACGCTGTTTACGGTATGCTCCTCCACATCATCGGAAAACGTTATACAGATTCGGATTCTTTTAACTGCGCCGTCGGTGTGGGCAGAGACAGTGAAGCTGATACCAGAATCTTTGGTCACTTACAAAGTTGTTGGAGAACCGGGGGGCCCACATTACGGTCACTACGATCTCATTGGAAGCCTCGCGGTAATGAACCGAACCGAGCAAACTATGTCTTCGGGTTAATTATTTTTTTAATCAGTGGTTTTTGGTGTATTATTAACACTGCAGGCTCCAATGGAAGTGTATCCTCTGATTGTTCAGTTTCTTGAGCTTCACGATGAAATCTAGATGACCCATCAGTTCCAAAGGTAAATGGAATCTGATATATATGCATATATATATATATATATATATATAGGATTATGTATCTTCTGTAAACAAGAAAATACAGGCAGACACGCATGAAACAGGTTATATATATATGTGTGTATGCTCATATATCAAAGTGATTTATTCTTGTGTATGTTTTTATTTATTGAAAAAAATAATTATTGTGTAAATAAATTATTACTTTTATTCAATTTTGAAATTATTTACTTGCTCAATTAATTTGTTTCGAAAGAAATGATGTGCGTTCAATTTTTTTTATATGGAATTCAACTTTAACATAATTTAAAATAGTAAGTCGATTTTAAACAAACCCTAATTCTCGTCATATTAAAAAAATGAGATTTTTTTTAGTGTTTATTGGAATCAATGGCAGGAATTGTCGGAAAACGAATGTTGTCGTGTCTTCCGTGTCGAAGACTCTCGTCAATACGTCAAAAAGATCATTTTTTTTTTCAGATCAACGACAGAGTTGTCAGTTTTGCGCCGTACGAAAATAATGTTGAAATGTACCTAATATTTTGTTCAAAAATTTATTATTATTAATAATATTATATAATATCATGACATTTTAGTTCACCCAATCATTTCCAAACCCAATACTGATAATCGTAAATTATAGCCCAATCCATATGATTGGAATTCTGGGTTTGAAGCAGGGATTGTCAAAATTATTATAAAAAAATAAAACTATTTGAATTTGTCTCGAAATTGATTCAAAATCAGGTGCTTGAATATTTATCCGATATTCTTTCAACATTTGGATATATCTAAGTTTGGTATTGGAAACATCAATGTGTTTTTTATTTATTTACTATGAAAATACGTTTACTTTTTAATTATTTATAATGTTATTTTATCACTGAAATTTATATAAATCATTGTCTATTTTCGGTGACAAAAAATTGATATAAAAATACAATAAATTCAATTTTTTTTTATCACAGATTTAAGTTTAATTTTTCGTGGATTATTCTCTTCGGTTTCGGAATCCAAAACAACAAAATTTTCAGGTAACCAACCATATCCATGCAATTATGGGAATTGGAAATAAAAATCATAAAGAAAACATGAAAACGTAAAAAATAAATAAAAACCAGAAGAAAAGAAGTAGCAGAGCATAAAACTGTTGGAAAGTCACATTGGAGGAGGATTCAAACCTCCAAAGACAAAAGAATGAACAACCTGAACTTGAGATGGGAAAATCAGATCTATACAACCAAACAGGTTCATATATGGAAACCGAATACAGATTTCAGGCATGTCGGAATCCGAGCTCGAAGAAAAAAAAAGAACGGATTCAGGGCTTCTTACAGATCGACGGGGTTAGCCTCGGTCTTGCAGACAGGGCAGGCATTCTTTCTTGACAGCCATTGTTTCACACATTCGACATGGAAGCTGTGCCCACAATTCAGTTTACCTGTCTCTTCATCGATCCCGTACTCCTCCTGTCAAACAAAAACCAGTTTCACGTTCTGAACTTTCTAATCGCACACCGATGATTCTTTACTCTGGTCTGGTTTGGCAAATCTGGAAGGTAAAGCCCGGGAATTGTTTATCATCGGTGATCCTATCTTGACTAGAAAAATGGATTCTTGATTCCACAAGACGAGGAAAGATTTGCCCTTTATGTGCCTGTTTGATCCATATAAGCAATTCTAGGCCTTACCTGACAAATGCTGCACTTTTTATCTGCATCTGAAATCGAGGGTTTGATCTTTCGTAGGCATCGGTTTATCTCCTCTTCTTTTAGACCGGTGTTCACATATCCGATTCTATCACCGAGCTCAAGTAGTTGCTGCATAAACAAGCCACAGAGAAAGATCCATTATTACTTCCAATATAATTTTGATGGGATGGCACATCAAAATCAATATGTGACTCTTAGACACACCTCATATGACATGTTATCGACATCGAGCCTCAGGTCGCGGAAGTGATCGTGTGAATCAAACACCCCTCCCATCACAAAACCATTCTGCAGCATCATAATCTGCAAAATAAAGGGTCAGAGAAAATCTAAAATAGACTTAGCTGCATGAACCAACTCTCGAATCAGTCAAATATAACGGTCCTTCAAAAGATTTTACTGCACTGCAGAAGATAAAATTTAACCAAGTCTACACTCACGGTACTGTTTTTCGTTTTCTTCATGACGTGGGAAACGATATATACATACATACAAAGGGCATTCTAAGACGATCTCTTAATTAAGATGAAACCCGCAAGCCAAACCTCAGGTTTAAAGTCCACCCTGGTCTTTGCCCTTGACTACTGAGACAATCCAGTCAAAGTAATTACAATCACATGTCTGTTGGGTCCCAAGAGCAATCAAAGGCAGAGCCTAGGAAGAGCTGGACATATTTGCTTTTTATTCGTACAGAGCTTCATAGAAACTAACGTTGTTGCTTGTTCATCGAAAAACCAAAACTTTTATAATTAGTAACCTCGACAGAGGTACAATTTAGATAGCACGTGTTACATTAGCAAGACTCATAAAGTGACAGAGAGACTAATCACTTCAAACCCGAGACAAGATGTTAAGATCCTAGGCTCTTATAAGCAGCTCAATTAGAGCTCATAAGTTTAAAGCTCTAGCTGCTTTGCCCATGAAAGTAAGAAATTCAGCTAATATCACTTGTCATGGTTTCAGCAAAAAAATAACACTAAGTATGAAACAAAAACTGTGTTCCTATAGGTGGCAGTTTACTCCTAGCCATTCTGGTGTTTTGATGCTTGTAACAAGGAGCCATCACAACTTATGTCACATAAACGAAACCCAAGTGACTAAATTTGAAGAATCGTTGACATTTTCCATGCAGATAAAGATCGTACCTCAGCAAGACCCTCGGCGTAAGGGTGTCGAAAATGACGATGCTGTCTGTTGGGGAACAATGTTGGCTCAGGGCGTGAGGTCACAAAGGTTGGATCTGAATCCCAAAAAGGAGGAAATTCTTGATTGGGAGAGCGCCTTGGAAGGACAGAAGAAGACTGCCAATATTCGTAACATTGAGTCAGCAATGTTCAAACAGATAGTCAATTTCCTAAAGACAATGAAACCACAATCTCCCGTCAAACCTCATAGTTCCTTTACAATGCTACAATATGTAACCATGCTAATACTTCCAATCTCCAACCAAAAGGAAGTTTTTTAAATTCAGATTTGTTTATTCCAATTCAACCCTAACTGCTAGTGACCAAACACCCAAGAAAACTTACAATATTGAATCTCCACCAAAGTAGGCCACTGTACATTCCACTTCAAGACAAGACCGAATCCAAATTAGACACGAAACAGAGTTATTGTAATTTCATTTTCAGGGTCTGTAGGCAAAGTTTTGTTCATGGCAGAAAGACAAACTTTTGGCAAAAATCACTTCAACTAGACTAGTTCCAACCACTCCACAAGAAAACAAGCAGACATCAACCTCAGAAACATTAACACGCAACAATGTGATTCAGTAAAAGTTCTTGATAACAACACAGATGTCCACCAGCAAATGTTCAGAAGTCACTTCAATGAGCACACAAGCACAAAATGGGAAGATATTGCAGAGAAGGGAAGCATAGAGAGATACCTCTCTGTGATTGTAATTGTTATTACTGCTACTATTGCTCCTATCTCCATCAATTTTGCGTCTCGCCGGAAGATTCCTTCTCGAAGGACCCGACACGACCGGATCAACAGAGCCCCCGACCACCGCATCCGTCGAGAACCCAATTCCCGGTCCGCACCAGACATCCGGAATCGCCACGCAACCACCTCCATCGACACCACCTCCTCTACTCTCGCTCAAGATCTTAATCGAGCCGCCATTGAAGCCCCCACCGTTCTTCTTCTTGTTGCTGTTCTTCTTCCTCTTATCCTTCGCCTTCTTCTCCTCCCCCCACTCCGCGGAGGAGCGAATCACGGCGGGGACGGAGACCTGCTGAGAAGCGGCGGCGGTGCAACCCAGCCCACGAAAAGACGCCGCTTGGGAGAAGCCAATGGGTTTCTTCCTCGTGGGCAAGGAGGTATTGTTGGAGGTGGTGGGGACGAGGAATAAGGACATGGCGGATTTGCAGAGCCGGGTCGGTTGCGCCGCCGTAGGAACGACGTGGGTCAGCGGCGGGGGTCT
>NW_010965372.1:4105526-4124212 GCF_000463585.1 Tarenaya hassleriana | reverse complement strand
CGGTTCCCCCGCCGTAGGAACGACGTGGGTCAGCGGCGGGTCATCAGCGGCGACGGTGGAGCAAATAGGCCGGATGTGGCGGGAGGTTTGGTTTCTGGGACGTCGGAGTTTTATGTGTTCGCCGATTGTTTTTGAAGAAGACGAGGGCTCTGCAACGGGAGACATCTTTCAGACAGATGCAGAGAGAGAATTGAGGAAGAAGAAGGAGATAATGGAGAAGTGGAGAAAGAGATACGCAAAGCGGGTGAGGGGAAAGGGAAGAGAGAGAAGAAGTTTTTTAAAGTTTGGTGAATCACTTAATTATTAATCTACTTTTATATTTGATTTATTTTGGGATAATAAATACTAATCATGACTCCCATCAATATATATATATATATATATATATATATATATCAAATAAATATGACGTAAGCTTATTTTGTGCAAGTATTTCTTTTTGTATCATTCAACTGCCATTTCTAATATAAAATTAATTGCTGCATATCTTGACTCGGAATTGACTCAAATACACACACGCATTAGGGGTGGAAAAAAAATCCGAATTTCGCGTATCTAAAAGAACGAGATACAAGTTTGGATATTAATATTAAAATATTCATTTCGAATTCGAGTTCGGATAATTGATATATTATCTCATGGATATTTGTAGATATCTAGATAATAAAAATTTTCATCCAATTGAATAGTTTAACCGGTAAAATAGGATGTAAAACGTTTGTCCCGTCTCGGATTCGAATCTTAAATTTGGAGAAAAAATGTATAATCTAAATTATATGATGACTCTCACTTTCAAAATTAATGTAGATCTTGGTTCAGAATATCCGATTATCTAAAATAAATAAATAAAAGTTTTCATTTCAAATTCAAAACCTAATATAAAAATGATAATGAATGAAGAAAATATAGTTTTTTAAAATAAAAAAATATAGTTTTTTTTATCACTATAGACCGGATTTTCTAATAAGATATATCTTGTTTCACACAACGAATTTTCCTTAAAAATCATTTTACTTGAAGCTAATTCATGGAAATGAAAAAAAAGGAGACTTCTACAAAGCAAGTTTATGCAATACACATAATTTCAATATATTTATAAATTTGATTATATGTATTTTGTTATAATCGATAATTTATATTTAATTTACTAATAAATACTGCAATTAGACGGTGATAAAGAGCAGCAGGTTTGGATTGGATGCTCATTCATAGATTCCCACCAGCTTTTGACCTTTATCAGAATTTAAAATTAAAAAAATGGGAATTTGACTTGATTTTGTTATTATATTTTGCTTTCATTAAAATAATTTTACTTTTTTTCCCAAGAAAAAAATAAATTTAAAACAAAAACTGATGCTTGCTTGTGTAAATAGAAAAGGCTTGAGGCACTTTTACTTTTTGTCGGATTTATTTTCAATTTATTTATTCGGGATAGGAAAGAACAAAAAGGGCGCTAAGGTGTTACCATAATTCCCACGTTAATATATTTATTAGAAAAAAATAAAAATGTGTAATTTTTTGCCATCATTTGGAAGTTTTTTTTTTTTACTTTTTTTATAATTTTATGAATAAAAAAGCATGCACACTGCGACAGAATGGACAAAAAACATTGGTCTATGTTTCTGCAAACAATTCAGAATTATAAATAATGCTTGTGGATGTCAATGCAAAGTTTCTTTTTATATTAAATTTATATTTTCTTTTCTAGTTGAGATATCTGTTTTGAATGTTTTTTTTTTTGTCAGGAAGAATTGGAATTCGGTCCCTTAATAACAAATTTCTTCTTAGAACGATTATAAATCTTGCGAATATATGTATGTAGCCCAGTATAGATATAGTGTGTATATATATTGGATGTAATTTATATATGGATATGTAAATTTTAAAATAAAATAAATTTGAAGTGAATTTGATAAAATATGATTAGATATATATATATATATATATTAATTTAAATTAATCGAAATTTAGTCCCAATCTAACAAAATACAAAAGCAATAGAAAATGACAATTTAAAAATAAATAAAGTTTTAATAAAAATGAATAATTATCCCATAAAAAATAAATAATTTTAATAAACTAAAAATAATAACGAAATAATCACGGCAACATGCAGTAAAGTCAATTAATTTGTAGGGAACAAAATTTGTATAAAATATAAATATGACGGCGACTTTGTTTTCATTCCAATTTTCAATCAATGGTAACGATAATAATAAAATTCCCATCCGATGAAAGCGTGGGTTCAGTGCAAATTCATCGCCGTAATTTCAGCTTTAAAGCGAAGGTTTAGACCATATAATAATAATAATAATAATAATAATAATAATAATATATACGTGGTTCGCGATAGCTCGACATGAAAACCCACATTTTTTTATATTCAACAATAATTTTTATATTCATATTCGGATGCCGTACGATAATATATGTATATATAGGAATATACATTAGCAGACTCGTTTATTATTAATATGGAATTTTCGATACGAATACCATATGTGATAATATCATCTTATATCCTATATAATTTAGGATTATAAATATTTATTGACAGAATTATGACTAGATTTTAGTGATGTCAAAATGAATTAGATTAATGAATTAGTTCACGGTTGGCTCGTTTTTTGATGAACCGAACCGAAAAAGTAGAAGATCAAATAAAAACGGATTTAACGAATCGGTTCGCTATGAATCCGAGCCTAATCGAACCAATTCGGTCGGTTCGCAAACCAGTTCACGAATTGGTACAAAAAAAATATCCTTTTATTGTAGAAATTGAAAAAAAAACAAGTGAAAATGAATGTGGGGATTAAAATCAAATTGACGACGAAGAAAATTAGAATTCATGATACGTTGGCGTTGGTGTATGTTTTTGTTTTATTTTGTTATTGGTTGGCGTATGATATTTTTATAGATTATTATGCTAAATATTTTATATTATTTTGAATCACTTCAAATTATTGTTATATAGATTTCAAATTATTAATTTTTATATAATTTTAAAAGATTTTTTAGATAATTAGATAAATATAAACTTGTTCGCGAACTGGTTAGATAATTTAGTTTGGGTCAAAGTTTTTCTAGTTCATAAAAAACATATCGAATAGATTGAAGCCAAAAATAAATTGGCTCCCGGCGAGCCGATCCGGGC
This sequence comes from Tarenaya hassleriana, assembly GCF_000463585.1. Taxonomy (NCBI): domain Eukaryota; kingdom Viridiplantae; phylum Streptophyta; class Magnoliopsida; order Brassicales; family Cleomaceae; genus Tarenaya; species Tarenaya hassleriana. The sequence continues at coordinate 4,121,058 of NW_010965372.1, read as the reverse complement.
CAGTCTGGGCGGGGTCAACCCGTTTTACAATCACTACTAGTTTTTTCATGATATATAACATATGTCAGATATTGAGAGTGTCATTTCTCAACATTAGCCATAACGCAACAATGCCAAAAATCCAAGCTTTCATGGCTTCTAACATCCCATGTATCACTTTATTTTTTTTGGGGGGGTTTATAATTTTAATTTACTATTAATCACAAAAAGGGAATAGAATAATGTTTTTTTAAAGCTGGGTTAATGGTAAAAAAAAAAAAAAAAAAAAAAAGGAGGTAGGAACATCACAGAGTCCAATGGCTAAAGTCTCAACCTCCATATTCTCTCGTCACAAGAACCAAAAACGACACGACAAAATCAAATATAAAATAAATTTGGCAAAACAATGGAAATTTTTCTTGACCAAACGCTTTTTTCTTTGCAATTAATAATAATAATAAATTTTATTTTTCAAATTGTACGCTAAATTAATGGATGTGAGAAAATCGTAAATATTTTATTAAGTTGCCTTGCCTGTATACTCTCATTCATCATTCTCACGCCTCAAAATTCAAACAAATTGTATTTGTTTATAAAATCATAGTCATGCCAAAAATTATGTCCGAATTGCACAAAGTGACTAAAAGTCCATGCACTCAAACTATATTCCAAGCGAATCATCACATGCTAAGACCGACCCAGCCTTTGACTCGGAACAAATTACACGAATAATAATAATAATAATTTGATTATATTTGTGATTTTATCCTCTCTTATAATCTTCAAATCCTTTAATATCTCGAAATTTTAATATAATTCCAGAAGCACCTATGCAGAAGAAATGTTGATGATCCATTTATGCAACCCAACAAAATTAAACCGGAATTACAATTTTATATTGGATAAATTAAACCGGACCGGACCAGTTTTCATCGATAACCGGAGCCGAGGGAGTCTTCCTCAGAAGGAAAGCGAAAAGACCTGTCAAACCCTAATTCCTCGGGTCAGAACCAAAGCCCTAGTTTTCCATTTTCTCGATAAACCCTAAATCTGTGTTGGAACCAATGGGACGGATTCTGCTCAGAATTTCTACTAATCTCTTCGTTCGCAATCACCTCTATTCTCCCGCTCATTTCCGCCATGGGAGCTCTTGCCCTTGGCTCCTTCCACTCGGCGGAGCTCCTACGCGATCCCGGCTCGTCTTTTTCTCCTCCGAGTCCGACCCGTCGCGTAAACCTGAATGGGGGAATTTACCAGGGTCGAGAAGCTCGGGAGACGATGAAGATGTTAGCAGTGAAGGTACGACTCTGAAATTTTGCCTCCACTGTTTGGTCATCGGGAAAATGAGAATCGCTTTTGCTTACAGAAGGGAGCCGAAACAGATGACATAGATGAACAATTTTGAAATTTTGTTGAAAAACTGATAAGAAAATCGTCATACAACAATAAATGAAGAGAAAAGCTTGAAGTTTTGCAGCGATTCCGTGGAGTGAACCGCCAATGAACTTGAGGTTTTCTGTGTGACAACCGAATAACTTTGCTCGGAAGCGTGCGATTTCTCGTTTTTAATTTCTGGGGCTTAATTTTTGTTGTTCTTTTTCTCTGTTTGTATTCCCAGAGCTGAAAAAGAGGATAAAAAGTTTCATGGATGGTGAAGATGAAGATGCATTGCCCACTATATTTGAGGCAATCCTGAAGAGGAAGTTATCAGGGAGGCACGAGGAGAGTGACAATGAACTGATGGAGGAATTGCAGGAGAAGCATCCGGTTGATACCGCAGAAAAAGGGGATGATGTTGATTCGGATTTCACGACCGATGATTTGGAAGATGAAGATCAGTTTGACACTGACTCTGACAGTGATTAACCCCGTAAGTTTTCCGATTATTTGGATCGAACATAGCATCATACACGAATGCTGCTTTGCTTGAAAATAACTACGAATAGCGAATTGAATGAAATCGAGCCTTTTCGATACATCGCGCTATGCTGCATGATCTGTTGCATTGCGAGATGGCGTCTACTATATCGTTCCTCCGGTTGGAATATATGCAGTTGCCTTCCATCATATACGGGATTATCTATGGCCTTTCTGTTCGCATTACGAGTTACGAATTCACGATTTTATCTGATACGGGATTATCTGTTGTACCATTACGAGTTTACGGTTTCTCTGTGCAGTCCATGACATTGTTTACAATCATGTTGTTGGGGGATAAATAACTTTCCTTTTCCAATATTGGTTTTAGGAGCATATAGAGAAACTAATAACTAGTTATCGTTTCACTTTGTGGTTTTGAGATTTCGATTAACTTGAAGCTAATTACCCATTCTTCATGTTCGATACCAATATATAGGGCAATTGTGGAATCAAACCCGTGAGAAATGCCGGTGCTCGAGGAACAAAGAGATCCGAAATGGAGATTTCAGTGGTATAAATTCTCTGTCCTTGTGGCTCGTGTTTTGCTTGCTGATCTGTTTGAACTCCATGAGGACATTGATGAGCTTAAAGCCTTAAAGCACCATATCGGAACAAGTTTCTTAGAGTTGAATCGTGGCCCCTTTTATCGCTGCGATAAAAGGGTAAGGTACGAGGTTTTGCTCTGTTGCAAGTTATTTTGCCTTTCTCTATGAAGTATGAACATCTTAACCTAATCCTTCCATTCATTGAAACATAGGCTAATGTCCAAATAAACCAATAAATCATTAGAAGCTTTCGGAATATGAGATGAGGTCTAATGAGCACGGGTTCGGCGGTGGTGAGAACCCGACCTTTTGACTCAGAGGTCGGGTTTGATCAATGAAAATACGTACCCACGGGTACCCACTGGGGACGAGAGAGGCGAAACGAAACGAGTTTTTAGGGATTTCTCCCTTACCTGCGGGGCTCGCCCTTGTCTACTCTTCGCCGGATAGTCTCTTTCTCTTTTCTCCGCGCTCCCTCTTCCACGGCTCTGCCGCTCTCTTTCCTCACCTTGACTTCCTCCGTCCTCTCTCTTTCCTCTTGTCTAGTCTTCTTCCACCCTCTTTTTTTCCTCGCTTGCCCGAGTATTTTGCGGTACTTGGGCATCCATGACCGCGGATACTCAAAATTCGGATATTCGTTCTTGTAAAGCCTGCGATAAGATAGTCTGCAAGATTGAAATTAAATAGATGGATCGAAATTTTAAGAAAATTTTTGTGGTTTGGTACATTACAATATATGTTGATGGCCTTCATTGGTCGCACATGGAATTAACATGCCATTGATACTAGTATCAAATATCATCCATTCGCATTGGTTATCAATTTGAGAATCCCTATTATAGTTATTTCTCATCTCACTTGTCACATTTTTGCTGTTGTCTGTGTTCTGACAAATCCGTTCTCACATGGGTTTGGGACATGTGATTCCTATAGAAAAATTTAAAATAGTTATTTATTAAAATAATCTTTTATATGATAATTTGGATGATATTCTCTGTAAACATAAGATGCTCAATCGGTTGGTGCGCCTCTCCAGCTGCTGAAGTTTGTCGTGGAGCAGCTCTCTCGTAATTCGAAGACTCATGAATCCACGTGGATGCATGTGGTATAAATTATGTTTTAGGATGAAAAGGAAAAGGCACTTTTATTTTCCAATGGTAAATTATTAGGCTCAAAATAATATAAATTTATTCCCACATGACAAATCACGAGCTCCTCCACAGTTGCGTGACACCCAATATCCATAATTATAAAAGTTAATTAAAAAAAAAAAAAGCAATACTCGACACTTTGAACTGTGGTGGTTTTATAAATAGAGGACATGGCCCCAACCCAAGAACACCAAACCACATACATCTAGTATAGATCCATCTCTCTCTCTCTCAGAAACCAAGTTGGAGAGAAGCAATGAAGGTTTCTTACAAGACACCATTGGTGTTCACTTGTGCATTCCTTCTTCTTCTTCTACTTCTTCTTGGTCAAGAAACTACAATGGTTGATGCTCAGACTCAGATATGCAACCCTCTTCAGCTAAGCCCTTGTCTGGACACAATCACCAAAGGATCTAACCCGTCTAAACAATGTTGCAGCGCTGTCGTTAAGCAGAAGCCTTGCCTTTGTCAATACATGAAGACCCCTGCCTTCAAATCTTACCTCTCCTCTCCAAATGCCAAGAAGGTTTCCACCCAATGCAAAGTTCCTTTCCCCAAATGCTGATCCTCTCTTCTCTCTCTCTCTCCCCACCTGTTGGTGCTATGTTTCATTTTTGCAGTGTTTGCTTGTGTCACGAGAAACCATATGTTCCTCTTTCTTTGCTGATTTCCATTGTGCTTTTAATAAATTGATCCATCAGGCATGATGGGTTTCTTTTCTTTTTCCTGTTTCTACTTTAGGTTGTGGCTTTATGCTTCCTGATGGAAAAAACGAATAATTGGGTTGCGGTCCTTTTGTGTTTATGAGGTTAGGATTTGAAAACTGCGCCTCAAGGATCAAGATTGAATCTTGACATTGATCCTTTCCCGCTCATTGTTCTTGTTTGAGAACAAGATTCGAAAGAAACATAAGATATGGAGAAAGCACTCCATCCGACAAGATTCACAATCAAACTGAATGCAGACAAAAACAAAAACGCCATGAGAGAGTGAGTGTGTGTACTTACAGATGAAACAGCAGATACATGCGTCATCACAGATGAAGAAGATTGGAGATGTTGTCCCACCCGATATTATTCCACGGTCTGATCTTGTCAGAAGGAACTGCAAAATTGAGCTCAAACATCTCTTTCGGGATGTTGTTCCCTCCTTCGCAGAATCCCATGAGCTTCGCTACAATGGCTGCGCTCTCTTCAACGTGCCTCGTGTCGTAAGGGTCAGTCCAGAGTTTGTTCACAAGCTGGAGTTTCCTCTGTTTTCCCTCGAGAGGTACGTCCCATTCGACGTACAATGCTTCTCTCTCCTCTGGCGTCAGTCGCGAGTTCACCCTCCTTGCTAAGAACTCCCTCTCTCTTCTCAATGCTCTAATGCTGGACGAAGAAATGATCCATTCACATTGAATTCAAGTCATCTATTGATCACATTAAGACATTTTCCAGTTCTAATCTCGCAGACTTACTCATACCACAGATCAAGAACCTAGCTCTAGAGAAGTCTATACTATAAGAGTGGTTTCGGGTGTCACTCGTTAGTAATCAGAGATATACCGATGAATGGTGATAGAAATATTCATGTTTTCGATGACTATAAGAATAGAGAGATGAGGTTATTTTACAAACCTTGATGATAGAGATTCTGCGGGTTCATCGCCGTTTCGTGCTGGTGTTGCATTACCGACTTCTGCGAGATGCTGTTCCAACCAAGTTAACCGTCTTAGCTCGACTTCCATGTATATCTGGTCAGCCTGATCACCTTTAAACAACAAATAGAACTGCGTCCGGTGGATGATGGAGACATGGCAGACATGCCACAGCTCTACAATCTGTTGTCTTTGCTGCTTAAACATTAGGTGCCATGCCACTTGCTGAGTCTCCTCTTCCTCTATCGTGTTCTCGTGTTCGTCTATGTTGTGCCCAGATGCTTCATTTGCTTCCAGCTCAAGCACCTGCACAAAAGTATGATGATCATTGTAAATAGTGAGAAATAGGGGAGATGAGTTTGCTTCTTTGTTGTTGTACCTGACAAACGAGGAGCTGTTTCTGATATTGCAGTTTGGCAACACGTTCTTTGAGTTCTGTTACGTATGCCCTTATGCTTCTCACGTTCTCCTCTGCAGCGGTCTGGAACATCTGCTGCATTTTCTTCATTTTCACTGAGCTTGAACGCCTGTAGCCTGGAGTGCCTTCCCTGGACGAGACATCTCCGCTTTCTTCGCCCTTTTTCGGAGTCTCTTTCTCAGATTCATGTGCATTATCTCTAGTTGCGGAGTTGTTGTTGTTCTCGAGAGGAGCTCTGTTCTCAGCATCGGGATCCACGACTTGCCTAGAAGCTGACAGTGGAGAGCATGGTGATTTCAAGAAATTCTGGCCAGTTGGTGTCAGGGGAAGCAGCTTCTTCTTCTTTGATTGATGATGAGTCTTGGACTTTAGTATTCCATCCTCGGCAATGGCTTGGATAACGTTGTTATTGCCCGGAAGAGACATCACCAACTTATCTATAGACTTCTGGACATTCTCCAGTTGCTCCTCGAGGTTGGCAATGGTGGAGCCTTGCGAGTGGAGTCTTGTTATCTCATCCTTGAGGTTGGCACTTACACTCTTGTTAGGAGCTATGACATCTGCGACTTCCACATCTTGAGGCATCGCCGGTTTAACGCTACGCATTTCCCTTATCTCGGCTTGAAGCTTAGCTATCGTCTGAGCTGCGTCTTGGTTTCCCAATCTATGGCAGGTTACTTCCTTCTGTAGTACCTCAAGTGCTTTCTTCGCTTCCTCTCCGAGCTGCTCTTGAAGGTGTTCGAGTTTTCGGATCTCATGCATCAGCGTGAAGGGAGCAGTGGACGATTGCCTCATAGATTGGCGAATCATGGTTTTTCTTGCTCTCTCGTTCCGGTTTAGCATTTTGTTTCCGGTGTTTGGTGTCAAGGCAACAGAGTAAGAAAGGCATTTCTTGATTGAAGGGTCTGGAGATTCAAAGTGATTGGAGACCTGAGACACAAAAAGACAATGTGTGAAAGTTTTGAGTCAAAAGCTTGCAAGAGTTAAGGGATAGAGGGAGAGAAGGAGGCAGAGAGAAAGAGACCATTTGATGTTGGTCTTCTTGAATCTTTCTGCGTAAATCCTCAAGCTGGGTTTGTGCATTATCTCTATGTCTCCTAAGTTCTTCAATTTCCATTTCCATCTGTGAAGTCATAATGCAGCAAGAGCTCAGGCCTGATTTTGGCTAGACGCTAAAAGATTCAGAGTTTGGACAAACCGAAATGTGACAAAGACCTGTTGGATCTTCAAATCCTTTTGTCCAGACGGATCCGGGGTCCGAAGCTCGGCCTCCAGTCTAGCTACTTCCTTCTGAAGGTGTTTCACCAGTTGCTTATCCGAAACAACCTGCATTCACATAAAACGTAGCAGACAGGTTTATGTTGTTTCATCGAGAGGGTCAAAAAGGAAAACGCAGATAGATAAGCATGGAACAAATGATCTTTACCATGTTTACTTGCGCGTTGTTCGTTACTTCCTTTGCTCGGGTGGCGAAGAAGAGAGTGTTTCTTGATTGTTCAACATGAGTCAGAGCTGGACTTAAGGTACATATGATGGCTGTTCGAGCATTTCCTCCGAGCGAGTGCTGTAATATCCGAGTAAGCTTCGAGTCTCTGTAAGGTATGTGACCGCTCCTTTTCCCCACACTTTTGAAAGGATTCACAAATTTCAGGTGAAATAATAAGTTTCAGGCAAATCACAAGTCAAGCACAATACGTAAAAGAACCAAGATTCTTTACCTTAGTTTCCTGATGACAGTTGTAAGAGTCATCAAACTCAGATTAATATGGCAACCTTCCCTAAGCCTAGTTCCGTCTGCCTGCGTCTGTGACGCTCTTTCGCTTCCTGCTAAATCTACGAAATTCTGCAAAATTCATTTATAACTAAGCATGCGAAAGAAGCGATTCTCAGAACAGAACAAAGCGAAAGGAGAGAGGCATGTTTTTACCAGGCTAGCGACATAGGATCTCACGCAGTCAGAGTTTTCACGGAGCGTGCTTTGTATCGTCTGCTTTGCCATTCAAGAATCTGTTATCAGTGTCTGGCTGGAAGTAATGCAAAATTTTGGTCGGAGAAAATCAACGAACCAAGAACGTTACCAGTCTTATTATTTGGTGCGACCGAGAGCTCGTATCGTTCAAAGCTGTTTCGCCAACTTGCCTTTGAGCTACCACAGTATTGGCATCGAAAGACGAAAGAAAGAAAGGCCAGCTAGTTAGAAAAAATCTTGAACTTGAATAAGCCAGGAGAAACATTAAATGGAACTCACTACAGAAAAAAAAAATCACCAATTTCCAACAGCGTTTCAATAACGATTTTCGTTAGAAATTTCCAACGGATGCCCTTGAAAATTTTCAACAGCATTTCCAACGGATGTCGGTTGGAAAATTCCAACGGAATTTCAACGGATTTGGTTGAAAAAATATTCCAACGAATATCGGTTGAAAATTTAGATTTTAGTTAAAAAAAATCAATTGAAAAAAAAATATATATATTTATATGAATACATGTATTTTATATAAATATATATTTTTATATGTAAAAATATAATGTATATATGTACGAATAAGTATATATATATATATATATATATATATATATATATATATAGATATGTATATATTATGTATCTGTATTACATATATATATTATACAGTTCAAAGCTGTTTCGCCAACTTGCCTTTGAGCTACCACAGTATTGGCATCGAAAGACGAAAGAAAGAAAGGCCAGCTAGTTAGAAAAAATCTTGAACTTGAATAAGCCAGGAGAAACATTAAATGGAACTCACTACAGAAAAAAAAAATCACCAATTTCCAACAGCGTTTCAATAACGATTTTCGTTAGAAATTTCCAACGGATGCCCTTGAAAATTTTCAACAGCATTTCCAACGGATGTCGGTTGGAAAATTCCAACGGAATTTCAACGGATTTGGTTGAAAAAATATTCCAACGAATATCGGTTGAAAATTTAGATTTTAGTTAAAAAAAATCAATTGAAAAAAAAATATATATATTTATATGAATACATGTATTTTATATAAATATATATTTTTATATGTAAAAATATAATGTATATATGTACGAATAAGTATATATATATATATATATATATATATATATCGATATGTATATATTATGTATCTGTATTACAAATATATATTATGCACATATATATATGAATTTAAATGTGTATATACATAAATATATATACATATATACGCATAAATATTCATACATATATATGTATATATATATGTATGTGTGTATATATATATATATTAATATTATATGATATTAAAAGTTTAATTTAGACCAGTTGGATGATTGTCAATTGAAACTCTAGAGTTAAGGAGGATTGAATTGGAATAGTGGAAGGATGGATGACCTATTGGGAAGTGAGTTTGGGGATTAAATTTCAGAGTTTCGAATTTAATATAGAGTTGATATCGGGGTCGGGGTCGGGATCAGTATTGGGAATATGTTTTGAATTTTTCTTTGAAATGAATTTTTCAACGGATATCGGTTGGAAATTCCGTTGGAAAATTCCTACGGATTGCGGTTGAAATTATGTTGAAAATTCTAACGGTTGTCCAACGGATACCGATTTCCAACGATGTAATTCCAACGGATTTATCCGTTGGAAATCCGTTGAAAATATTAATTTCCAAAGGAAATTTGTCCCGTTAGAAATGATCGTTTTTTTTTGCAGTGACCGAAGAGAATGCAGTCACTTACCTTCGCAAATGCTAATCAGATGCCGCAAGTGTTGATCGTTATTCGTTGTTTCTTCAACCAGTTTTTCAACCATGGTACCTTTCTAAAAGAGCAAAATTATTAGGAAATGTAATAAACAGATGTACAACGGATACCATGATATCCGAAAAATGACTTTGATGTGCATAGAAGCAATACCTCTGGGTCGTCCAGGAGCTTAAGGTTGCGCCCACATTCTGAATTTAGCAGGTCCCGGACATTTTCGTTATATATTTCCAGACCTGAAATCTTGATGGTAAAGTCTCGTTCGGGTGTCTGGTAAGTGGCATTGCAACAAAAAAGAAATGGTCAGGAATGCAGCGATAACTAAAAACCGAGGAATTCACAATGTGATCTCAGTAATTCTTACATTCATGATGTGATTGTAAATATCATTGACGGCTTTCTCGGTAATTCCTCGCATAGTATACGTCTTCCCACTGCTCGTTTGGCCATAGGCGAAAATCGTTGCTGAAATATGACGAGTTTGCTGGTTCAGTTCAGACAGACTATAAAACAGACCCAGACACAGCGACCAAAGTAACTGTGTTACCATTTATGCCCATCAAAGCAGACAATGCGACGTTCTTGACGCCTTCCTCGTACACCGACTCTGTCAAAGTTTCTGGACCAAACACTTTATCTGGAAAGAACCAAAACCGTTTGTGTTACTTTGATCCCAAGAAAATCAAGAAAACTGAAAACTGAGCTTAAAGGGAAAAAATGGCAAGACTCGGATTATTACCAAATGTGAATGATGAGGACTGAGGGGAACGTTCTTGAGAAGGCGGCTTGTACACGATAGTGTGATCATCAATGCACTCCCATGCCACTTGGTCTTTAGCCGAAACCTCCTTCTTGTTCAGAGGCCTTAACCTTACTGTAACTACGATCTTTTCCTCCCTCGGTCTCGGGCCTCCTGCCGGTGTCACAGCGGATGTTGTCCGCTCCATCTTTGACACCGGGGTTCCAGGAGTTCTCATTGTCATTCTCCTGCAGAAACAAGTTCCTGGTTCATTGTTTATTCTTGGATCTGGAGTTCACAGAGAAACTAACACTACAGAGATTTGCCAAAATTCACCAGGATTCCCAATTTCGGAAGAAATTAAATGTACAATCCAAACAAAACCCATATAAGGGAGATTCATCAAAATTTTACTCAAAACATTTCCATTTTATTTCATCAGATCTAACTATAAAATCTGGAAAAATCCTGCTTAAGCTATGTAAAAATTAAATTGCCAATTTAATTTTGGAAATTTCATTTCCCCCTTCAATGGAACAAATCGAAACTCATATATGGAAATCATACCCAATCTTGTCTACCAATTTCCCAATCCATACGTCGATCTTGTCAACAAAAAGGGTGATTTAAGGCGCTTTCCGAATTGGGAAAGCAGCTTCATCAAAGTTCTACCCAATCGACGCTCAAACTGTACTTAGCCAAACTTAATCCAGAAGCAAAAGTATACCAAAATCAAAGAAATTAGGAAGAAATCGCTTACTTCTGAGAAATCGAACTGAAGAATCGGGTATTTCCTCTCCGGCCAGAGAGAGAGAGAGAGAGAGATCTGATCTCTTTGAATAATTAAGCTTGAAGAAAAATAAGAAGAAGAAGAAGAAGAGGATGAAGAATAAAAGATGGGCGGATCTTGGGGTTCTTTTTGTCTTGACCAAAGTGCGTGGAGAGAGAGAATTTGAACTTCAGGAGCCCCAACGGCTAGTTCGGTCCATATTACTTTCCAATGGTCATTATTTTTAGTAAATTATGAATTTTCCCCTCAAGTTTTATATTAATTTATTTGTTCTCAAGTTGACTTCATATCTACCATTAACAAAATTGGAAGACAATGTCCTAATCCCCATTGGCCTCGACATTCCAACAGCCTTGCAATGTAGAAAAAAAATGTAGATAAATTTCTGAAAAAAAAAACATAAAATATTAACAAAAACTGAATAATTGGAAATTACATATGGGGATGTTCAGTAGGATATAATTTTTTAAATGATATGTACACTTTTCAGAATATTTTGAATTGATGATGTTGAAAAGAAAAAAAAAAAGAATGTGTCCTTACAAACCTTGACCATGTCTTGTCCTAATTGCCAAAGCTATAAATACAATAATAAAATAATATATAGTTTTTTATATATGGTGATTGTCCCGGGAGATTCGAATCCGGGGCGTGAGAGAGCATTTTGTGCTCTCACGCCACCAGACCACCACGGCTGGGCAAAATAATATATAGTTACCCTGTTCTTGCATTTTTTCTGTTTCCTCATATTACAAAACATTGGTCCAGAGAAAGCAAAAGCAGAGGAGATCATCAATGCTGGTTTTGGTGATGATGATGATATATAAACATACACAACAATCATATACAAACTATACATTGTAACCTAACCAAGTGCTGAACCAACATGCATGTGCCCATATTACATATGATTCTCCAAGTACAAGATAGTTGTCGTGCAGCAGCACGAGTTCTCTCTCTCGCCAAACCGGTTTATCACCCATACCGGTGGTTATGCATCCGGTTATTCATAAACGGTGGTTTACGACATAGTCAAACCATCATTGGCTTTTCTTGAACCAAAGGTTACGCAGAAGAAGATTCTAGAAGGAGCTAAACTCGCCTTGGGAGTAAGATTCGGTGATGCTGAAACGAAATCCCAGTTCAACAGGGGTCGAACCGTATCCTCCATTTACCATCTCCCAATTTTCTAAACCGGACCCGGTTTGCTGATTTGATCTACCGACATCGGTATGGTTCACACCGTGTTGCTGAACCATTGAATCACCTAACACCATCAATCATTCAAACGTTATTTATCGAATAAATTAATTAAAAAATAAAATTCAAAAGGCGCAATTGCATGACGTCATGGCTATATACATACATATACATATACATATACATATATAATTAATTACCTTGGGTCAAGAGGGCAGGCTCGTTTAGGGTACCTTCGATCTCTTCCAACGAAGACCAATTCGTGTAAGCTTGCCTAACCAAACCCTCGAGATATGACTGCACAAAGACTTATCCAAGTGAGATATATACTAATATATAAATATACAAACATAGACAAATGATGAAAATAAAAATCAAAACCATAGTTTGTATATAAGTGGGAAATTAAGATTAAAATTTCATGAAATTATAGCCATACCCTATTTATGGTGGTAATATCTCGAGCAGGGAAGATATGGCCATCGACCACTGCTTTGATAACTTGGCAGATGGGATTAAGAACCAAGAAGAAATTGGGTCCTCTGAAAATGTAGAATTTGTTGCCCATCACACATTCTCTCGCATGCTTCAATGTCACTTCCCACATTTTCTCAGACATTCCGGGCCCCATTATCTGGTAAAAAAATATATAATTTTTTATTATTAAAAAAAGTCGAGATTTTTACCGCGCGGTCAATCATGAAATTAGGGTTTCTGTTTACCATTTTGAGTCTCGGAGGGTCAACGATAGACAATTTCAGGAAGTCTTGGACGGTGTTGACGCCTTCGGCTGAGAGCTTCTTGTGGAATGCGCCTTCTTTGCCGATCTTCTCAAGCCTCCACACGTCGTCCTCGAGCATTGGAGGATGATGTTTCTTGTACACTTCAACCCCATAAAACATTTATTTAAAAAAAAATTCAGAAACAAATTAAATATCATACATATATATATATATATATATATGAGGACTCATGCATGGAGAAGTTCTAATATGTATCAAGAATTTATAATATGATTGATAATCAGAATAGTTTCGATAGAAAAAGTAACTTCTTATATGACTTTTATAAATAATATAACTTTTTTAATACAATAATAAACTCAATCATATAGTTAATCTAAATTCATGCTTCTTTTTTCCATTATTTAAAATGAAAATTTGATCACTTAGTTAGAAAATATGTGGACTTCTCAGTTCGATTATATATAGCCTATTTCGGGTCTAGCATTAAGATAACAAACTAGCTCTTTATAATATGCGCATATATATATATATATATATATGTGTGTGTGTGTGTCCATATATGGGTGTGTGTATGTGTGTTTGGTGAACACATTAGACCAGTATTATCTTTGATAAAAAGATTCCGAAGATGATATCACAATGAACACGTCACTTCACCAGCTAAATTAACATTGACCAAAGACTTCGAATATTTAAATTATGTGGACCACTTTGGCTTGCTAAAGACCGCACCAAGAGCCGCTTTGCATATATATATATATATATATAAATGCGCGAAAATATAGGAACAAAATAAATTTCTAATTGTTTTACAGTTTATCAATATATTTTCTAATGATATTGATGATATATTTTGTGTATATATATACACACACACGCACAAAATGTATAATCTGTATCCGTAGGAAAAAAAATTTGTTAATTATTTTACAGTTTATCAAATTAGGAAATCAAAATTTTCTACTGAAAATATCCCCACTTGAACGAATTGTAAACTAAAATAGAACTCACAAGAAGTGATTATTAAAGCTTATCACAACATGGATTAAGATAATATGATCTCAACTTGGCTATCACGTACACAAATCGAGTTAGAAAAAAAAACAAATACTTTATATATATATATATGTGTGTGTGTGTGTGTGTGTGTGTTCTATTAATTTATGATTAGAAAGTGTGAAGCAAGATGGAATTGAAATGAAGGTCAAAGCTCTACTTCAACATGGGTCTTGAGAGATGTTACCATCACCACCTATCTCTAGTGGACTGTTTTATATGCAAATATATAAATGTTATTTATATATATATATATATATGGGAGAGTTTAATCATAATATATAAGATTATTGCATGATGAGGAATATTACGTGTAAATACGTAGTCAACTTATCGTTTTATTTCTATCATTTATTATCGTTGTATATAGAGACATAAGTTTATATATACAGAAAAAAATTATATGTGAATCCAACTTGGTAGTTTAACCAATGAAATGAGATGCAAAGCGTCTGTTCCAAATTCGAATTTTAAATTGGGGAGGAGAATGTATATTCTAATCACGTGGTTAAACTAAGATTTTAAATTGAGACATGAAACTAGAAACCCCTCTATATATATATATATATCATAGATTCATAAGCAAAATGCAACGAGAAAAATAAAGTAAAATTATAATAATGGTAAGTAAAAGATGAAAGAAATTAACTTACATTCTCCACGGTGATCTCTAACGACGAACGCCTCGGTCATTGCTTCACGAATCCTAACGTCTTGACAACTCCCTCGTGCAACTTTCGCACCGATTCGGAATTTACGGCTACGAATCCAACTCGAATTATCCGTAAATTCGATATCACTGATCGTCCCGACTCCGTTTCTAACGATCACGGTTACTTCTCCCGCAAGCAACGGTCGCTTACCGTCTCTCTCCTTCACGATATTGCTCTCAAACTCTTCACTGCTCCAATTCTCTCCAGAGTTTCCCGTGGGAAAATCTCCGTGGAGGGCTACGATATCGAGTTTGATCAAACGGTTGAGATTCACTTTGACGAAAGAACCATTTTTCATCTCCACAAGTTGGATCTCTAGAGGGTTTTTATCCACGTCCGTGATTTTACTGCCGGTGAAAATTGGTTGCGCCAATTTCTTACTGAAGATGAGTTTTAGGGTTGGAGTCTCCTGTGCTTCGATCCGAAACGACGAAGAACGTCGCTTTAACCCACGTTCGAGTTCTTCATTTACCTGTCACGGTCACGGATACGTTATAGAGATATATAAAATATTATATATATAGTTGATAAGTTCTTATAAGTATGGTTCAATGTACGCGTGATCATTAATTAAGTAAACGGAGTTGGACCGTTTCTGCTTTGTTTAGTTTACTCTATGCTTTATGTACTATATATGTATGTTTACATGAATAATATCGTCAACATAACTATTGGCAGCTTGTATATACATATATTCATATGTATGGATGGATGCATATATGTATGTTTGTGTATCAATCTTTTAATCGTCCAACGTCTTTGACCGGATGTTACGTTAGAGTGCTAACGTTTTACTAAATATCATATATTATGCAGGTAGTTGCCAAATTGACAGACCGAAGAGGCACCAACCTATATATCACCCAATGCACACACACATATATATATATATATATA
>NW_010965372.1:4076944-4104867 GCF_000463585.1 Tarenaya hassleriana | reverse complement strand
TATATATATATATATATATATATATGTATGTATATATATATATATACACCATTAGTTTATGTATGCCATTGGTGCATTTCTTAATTCGTGATTGTTTCCGTACATTAGAAATAAGAAATTAAGGAGATTAGAAGACTTACCACTTTTCTAATAAGAGGCTCTAGGGCTGAACAAAGATTGTTCAAGGAGTTCACCATAATCACTTCTCCAATCACGCTGAAATTGAAAAACAAAATTAAATAATAATACATAAGATACAAGTCAGGCAAAAAAAAAACAAGAAAGTCCCCATCATAATATCCATAAAATCTCAACTTCAAAGAAAGCGCAACATATGCATGAAAGGCAATTCAAAAAAGCACATAAAGAATCGAAAGGTGAAACCAAGAAGATCGAATTCAATTTCAGACGACGTACGAGGCAAAGGACGGTCTGGATTTCATCCGTTTCTCGGTCGGTTTCTGGAGATCCGAATCAAAATCTTCGAAAAACCTTTTCCCGGCCATGGATTATATATAAAATCTTCAAGAAGAGAGATAGAGAGAGAGAGAACCCAAGATGGGAGGAGTCGAGATGAGCTAGGGTTTATATGCGAATACGCAATTGTCAAAGTGAAAAAAAAAATGGAGCGTTTATATAAAAGGACGAAATGGCATAATGGTAATAATGACGATTGTAATAATTTATAAGAAAACGGAGAAAGTTCCGAGAATGGCAAAGGAAACAACCTGGCAAGCACACCCAGGCAATAAAAAGTTCACGGAGCGAGATGATGACGTCATACACACGATTGACTTTGACGTCAACTAACGAGAGAGAGTCTTACGTGGATTAATACAGACCGTTTAATTTTTCCCCGACAGATCTAACGGTTGGAATTAGTTAAACTGTTAAAAGCATTACACGTGTCACGCCTAAATGCACCATTAGATCCGGTCCGGCCTCGAAGAAATCTACATTAAAAAAACAAATATTTAAAGATACACTTATTATATATATGGGGTGATCTAGAAATTTTATCTAAATGAATATTATTAATTAAATTATAATTAAAATGTCATTTTTAATTAGATGTATATTTTCTTTATTACACATGCACCTATATATACATTTATACGCACAAAAATTATAGATGCATAGACAGGACAGAATTTAAAAAATATTTTTGAACGCAATATACATATATTTTTTGTTGTGGCAAATGATATTTTTACATATGCACCAAGCCAAGGTATGGTGCAATCGCAACGTGTCAAGAAGATATGTGTTGCAGAAATTTTATATTTGTCTTTATTTATTGTGATGGCGGGATTTTTGTGAACGATATTATACAAATCAAGAAGTCTAACTTTATTGATAAGCTTCACTCTCTATCATATAAACTATTCGAACAATTATGAATAATATGTATGCAACGATTACTAGTATATTATTTTGTTCAATCCTTTTATAAAAGGTCATATATATATATATATATATATATATGTATTATAGGAATGAAGGTTTTTTGGTCAAATTTTTATATTGTTGCTTACAAAAATAAATATTTTGTAGATAAATCCTAAATCAGTAATTTAATCTTTCGCCGACCATATGATACATATAAGATTTGATTCTTAATTCTTATAATTTATAAATTAAAATTTAATTGCCATTGTTAGATGATAAAAAAATGTAAATCATCATAATTTTTATGGATGCCTAAGAATAAAAAAGATTAAATGAGATATTATCTAATAACATTCTCTTTTCTTTTTTCGGGAAATAAATATTCTACATATGATTATTTTTTCTACTAACGATTCTACATATGATTCATTATATAACGGATATGTGAAAGTGTGGTCATAGACTAGTGAATAATTTCCAAGAAGGTGCTGCTCTATCTAGTCTCTTTCACACTCCCAATTAAAAAAAAAACATTATCGCAATAAAAAATTATTTTTTGGAAATCTAATTTTAATTTGAGAATTTCTAGGAAGCATACAATGTATAGTTTAAATGAAACGTTGAGAAGATCATTAAATGGTTAGCCTTTTTTGGCAATGAAATGATTAGTTTTAGAGTATTATTGTGCACTTAAATATTAAAAATTTCTCATAGCCATTTATTATATTATATTTTAATTGACTTTTGCAATGTAACATAACAGAGACAAAGTTGTAGTGGGAATAGAGAAAATCTGATAAGGAAGAAAATAATAATAATAATAATAATAATAATAATAATAATAATAATAATAATAATAATAATAATAATAATAATAATAATAATAATAATAATAATAATAATAATAATAATAATAATAATAATAATAATAAAATGAGATTGCTTTGTTTCTTGGAAGCAACGGTGCCATGCAATGCAAGTTCCTTGAATTTCTTTTGTTGTTTCCCTAATTGACTCGACCGGGTCATTCTTTTTCGTTTCCAAATATCTTATCCTACATCGAATTTGGTTATTTTAATATATAATATATGCGTTGATATCCATGGAATATATATTATCCACTTTTTTAAAGGCATAAAAAAAAGGTATTTAGAGTATAAGGTCGCATCACTCAGAAAAAAAAAAAGGTTTTGAAATTGGATATTCATTTAGGATTTGAAACGTTTCGGATTTTATTTAGTTTAAAGAAAAAAGTGTTTTGAGTAGAAGGTACCAACACAGAAAAAACTTAAATTTTTGTTTTTAAAAATTTATATTCATTTAGTTAGTTGTTAGTTATTTTCGAGTAGATTGGTGGATTATATAATTTTTCAAAACATTCAAGTTTTACGTGTATTACAAGTATGGTAGATAAGTAAAATGTTTGTAAAAGACGTATTGTGAATTATTTAAGTGTTAAAGATTAGTAGGAAGATATATCTTTAATTTTGTTTATGAACAAAACTGAAAAAATGAATGGGTGACTCGTTTTTTTATAAATAAAACTGAGAAAAATGAGCGACCGTTCGAAAAATGAACGGATAGCTCGTTTTTTATGAACAAAACTGGAAAAAATGAGTGGCCACTCGGAAAATGAACGATCTGCCTGATTTTTCTGAACTATTCAAAATAAACGAAAAATCGTGACCGTTTGAAAAAAAAACTTTTGATTTCTTTACACCTTTCGACTTTTTAAGTGTTAAAAATACTTCTAGACATCTTAACACAGGGCATATGAGATCTAAATGGATTTTGAGAGATTTATTAGCCATTTTAAGGAAGAAACTTACTACTTATTTGTATCTCTAAACGTATTCTCGGGTTTTTCTTTGCTCGATAGAGAGGGAATAACGTTTTAGAAAAGTGGAACTACGCCTAAAATATCATCACATCCGAGTTCATCTATTATTTTTCTTTTCCGATTATGATATTCTTGTATTTTTTTCTAATTGTATCCAGATCCATTTTCTAACATTAGTCGGATTGAATTCAGTTTTCAGAAAAAAAATATTTAGAAAAACAGTATTTTTATTTTCAATAAATTTATTCAATTATTTTCGTATTGATTTTAGAGTTTTTTTAATTTACTTTTTGAAAATTCATATCTATTATTACGAGAAATTTTCGGTTCAATTCCCACCATTAACTAAAAATATTCGTATCCTAATATTCTTTTTTGAAAAAAAAGATTTGTATATATTTCTTGGCATAACAAGTCGAATACTTTAAATAACAACGAGTTTTCCTTATGAAATGAAGTATCAATCCATTGATAATCTTCCCTGAACCGCAGCTCAGAATATCATAAATTTTCTCTTTTTTCTCTTTACATTTTAAAAATCAATCACATTGATCTCATTGATCAATTTCTACACGTTAAACCCCAGAATGTCACATATTAAATTCTAATAATAGATGAAACAATAGATCCTTTAATTTGTACTCCCAAATATAAAAAAAAAACGGCCAATAAAATATCATACATTTCCCCTAATTAAAAACCCATAATCTTAGGAGCAAACAAAATGAATCTATTCAACGACCTTTCATCAAACTTCCTCGCGAACAAGTAGCAAATCTCAGTCGTTTCTCCATTGTACGCACATGTCTTCTCGCTCTTCCTCAGGCCCCTCAGGAAATCCACGGTCACCAACGGTCTCGTGTACGTCCTCGGATGGGGCCCACCCCTCGACCAGTCCGTCCACGTCAGACTCCTGTTCGCGTTCTTGCCCGGGAACTTGATGTGGACGAACGTTGGAAGGTAATGCTCGTCGGCGTAGCAACCGCCATGGCAGTGTTTCTTGAAGAGAGGGAAGTAAGTGGTGTCGGATACCACGGCCAGGGCCAGCTCCCGGTCCATCTCGAACCACTGAGACCCTTTTCGCCACTCGCGGAGCGTGACGAGAGGGGCCATGCGGCGGCTGTACCGGCCCTGACCGGTGGGCCCATGGTCATCGAACAGGTCGACGAACGAGTGGTGAGAGTTGATGAGGTGAGAGTAGACGGTGGAGAAGTCGAAGATGGGGACGCCGGCTTCGGACAGGAGGACGAACCGGCGGTTCGAGGAGTCGAGGAGGGCGTTGGCCAGTAGCCGGCGTTCTGCCTCCATCAAGCTAAACTTCCCCCATTCTACTTCCTTTGTCACATGTCAATGAAAAGAAAGCTTGGTTTGCGTTTTGATTGGGTAGGATTTGGTGAATCTTTTTTTTTTATAAAATAAATTTTAATGATGTTTTGTCGTTAAATGTTAATTTATTAGTCGATTTTTTTAGTTCACAGGATAACTAGGATTTTGATTTGGAATCTCGCAGGATTAATCTACCATTAGATTTCCTAAAGTTTCTTTTTAAAAAACAAATCAAGCAATTTAGTTAAATAACTCAAGCAAATTTACTTAATACCGAAAATTTTACTTAAATGTTAATTTACTTAATACCCACGTCGTCTCTAAAAATTCATGAATTTTTTTCATATGTTAAAGCTCGAGGTCTATGAATTATTTTTGTGCAAATTGAAGAATTTTTCTATCAAATTATCCAAGAAGGTATATATAAATTAAAAATAAATAAATAAACGAGATTAGGCGAAATGGACAGACCTTGCTGGGAATTCTCCGGCGGTAAAACGGTGACGTTTCGGGGGTGTCGTGGTCAACGTGACGAGGATCGCTCGTATGAACATAGATGGAATAAAAACCCTCGTGGCCCTTGAAGAACTTCTCCCAAAACGGAGCAAACGGGAGCCTCCCCCTCGTCAAGAACAAGAACGCGATTTTCGGCGTCTGAGAAAACGGCGTCTCCTTCCTCTCCGGCTTCATCGACGCTCGCCACAGAAGTTCCTCGTCCGTCATGCCGTGCATCACGTTCTTCGGCTCCACAAAATCCCGTAACCCGACCCGAGGCTCCTCTGCGGCGTTCGGAGCCGCAGGGCAAGTGCATTGTGGCGGTTGCGGTGGGGATGAAGGAGGAGACTGGGAGGCATAAGACAAAAGTGACAACTGGAGATTCGAAGAGAGGCTTTTCGTGTGGGAACTAAGCATGACTCCGAGGCCGAATCCGATTCCGACGAGAAATGAATAGAACACGATGTCATGGAATATTCCTTGACAATTTAATATTTGGTTTTGCTGATTCGTTTGGTTGTTTTTCTTCATCTTTTGTTATTATTTCGACGGAATTTTTTTAAAAAAAATGATTGGAAAATTCGAAATCTCGATTAGTCTTTCGGGTTTTTGCAAGAAAAAAAAGGGTTCAAGGCATTGCAAGAGAGAAGGTACATTGCATGTGGTTTATACTTTGGTTTGCATGATGTGACAGAATAAGAAAATAAATGTCTGTTTTGGACAACTGTGAAATTCATCCTTTTTTAAAATTTTATTACCTAAAATTGTTCCTGAAAAAATGTCGTCGAATACATAAAAGGAAATAAAACTAATCATAAATTCAAGTTAGTGGGATTTTTTTTTCTGGCTGAATTGATGGAAAATTAAGGAGATGATAAAAGGAAATAAAACTAATCAGAAATTCCTTTTTTCTGTTACATTTATTTATTTATTTATTGGATAGTTGTGAAACATATATAATACTATTTTTTTGATAGCGATTATGATGTTTGGATTCTCATCCTAAAATGGCGAACATGCTTTTTTTGGGGGGGAAACACGGTTTGTAATGAAAATAATGAAAAATAAATAAATAAATAATTCGCTTTTCCTAAATCATTTATTCTTTGTTGGAATTTGGGCTTTTATTTAGACAATCAAAACCGCCATGCCCATGAAAACTTTTTACATAATTCTCGAATCACTATAATATAATCCAATCATAACAATTAGTTGAATTGCGGTGGGAGAGAAAGAGATAATGAAATAAATATTAGCCACAAAATGTAGTGAACCATACACTAATCATTTATTTAACTAGATGTAATTATTCGTAACCTCAGTTTATAAAATTTGTACTCATAATTCCGCCGTAAAAGAATGAGATAAATTACATGCTATAGTATTTGCATATTGGTCTTTACATTATAAGGATATACATTTAGATCCATAAATCTTAATTAGACCACAAATCAACAAATGAAAAATAGTACACAATATATTGATGTATAATATGGTATGCATCGTTCCACATGATTATCTAAAAATAATTAACCGAACAACGTTCTTCAATCCGATTTATCACTCTTTTAATCTTTTTGTATCGTATAAATTCCACGTGTTTTATATTCTGTTCTGTGTCATTCCTGAATTATTTTGATATACCTACCGACTTTTTTTTTATAAACGATTCTAGTGTATCAAAATCTAAACTAATCTAAGGGTCGAGAATTATGTAATTTGGAATATACATTATGTCTCCAAATTTAAAGTTCGAATTCAAGAGGACACATACAATTTTCACTCCCATTTTTTTTTATTGGTTGAGCTATTAAGATTTAGATTTTTTTATTATTATTTATATATTCGCATTTAAATGGAAAAAAAATAGAGAGAGATGATAAAATTTTATTTCTATCGTTAGAAAAAGCTAATGGAGCAAAATTCAAATGGTCTTGTTTCCTCGAACTCCTCGCTCGATGTTGTCCGGTTTTCCAAAAGTACGCAGAAAATATTTGTCTTCGTTCACACATGGTTTTGGACCTCTCCTTTTTTTTTTTCCAAAACTAATGTCGGGATTTAAGAAATTAAAAGGATTTTTTATGATATATTTTTCTTTAATATTATCTTTTTGGTGTTTGTGAGTAAAAGAAGGAGTTTTATAAAACCATTTATTTGATAATGAAAATGTGAATTAATACGTGATATATATACTCTAAAACCATTGAGAAAACCGATAACTAAAGTGGAAACGAACATCTTCATCTTTTTCTTTTTTCTTGATCTTTCTCAAAAGTCAAAACCGGCCTAAACCAAATCCGGAAATATAAACCGGAGGACACTCAAAACCGGACTAAACCGAACACCGCCGTTGCCACTCTTCTTCGCAGAAGGCTTCTTCGTAACAAGCCGATACACGCTGCAGCACAACGACGGAGAAGAAGAAGACTGTTTCGACGGTGACGACAATGACGAATTTGCCCCTGGACCCGAAGCAACGAGCTCTTGCTTCTGATTCAAGTCATCTTTCTCAAAACTCTTGAGCGTTCGTCTTCTTGGACGTTTGGGCGCCAAGCTAGTGGATTTGCTTCTTGCAAGAATCGGTGACGGGAAGACGAAACCGTTCTTCGTGCGGAGGTTTAGACTCAGACTTCTCTTGAAATTATCCCGAGACGAGTTTGGATTGCGAGTGTCGGTTTTGTTCTCGTGCATGGTTGATTCGCGGACGCGATCGTTAGAGCGTTGGTCGAAGGGAAGGATCATACCGTTGGAGAAAATTTAATCTGCGGGGCAGGATTCTTGACCGGAGACCCTGCAAATTCTGAACTCGAACTCTGAATCGGGTTCCTGGAGAAGACAGTCGATGTTTCGCGATGTATGATGATGTTCGAATGACTGGGTCGGATCTCTGGAGAAAGACATCCTCGGGCTTGTCTCCGTCTCCATGCACATCGCGTGTGATAAACCCTAATCTTGATGCTCAAGAAAACAGAGGAAGGAGACTGAGAAGTGTTTCACCGTTTATAGAGGGAGAGAGACTCTTCAACCTTTCGTTTCTGAAGACGTTTTGTAATAGAATTTCGAGACTAAATTTAGTATTTATAATTTGTTTTGTTCTATAGAATATCAATTTATTTATTTATTTATTTATTCAAATCTCTATTGAATCACAGAAACCGGTACCTCAAACAACTAAAGAAAATTAGAACATTTATTCTTATCCCTCCCGCTCAGTAAAAAATTTTTTTAGATAAAAAAAAGTAAACATCTAACGTATCAAGAAATATTTATATTCTTAATATATTTTCCAACCCAACAACTTTAAAATATTTATTTTTTAAATAATTTTAAAAACTCTTTATAAATACTATAAATATTTTATTTAAATACACTAGAATGTATAGGCATGATATTTGATAGAAGAAAAAAATAGGAGGATATAAGAGTTTTTTGGTGTCCCAATAGACATTCATGATGGATTTGTATTTATATTTTCTCTATATCACTAACGACAAAACCGTATTTAATTGTATCTAATCCAATCCGTGGTGACTGAACGGTGTAGGTAGTTGAAAAGGGTTGAAAAGGGTTGGATGTCTTTAACCCAAATTATATATGTGTTCGATACACTGTTGAGACGAAGGTCGGTGAACTTTCGAATTATTAAAATATCGTATCTAAAAAGTTAGTAAAAAAATAGCAATAGAATATGTATTTTATGGTTAGCAATCTCTATAATTCAAACCTCCGATTTCAAAAGACATCAAAATCAAAATCAAACAAAGACTTTAGCAGCCGACATAATGATAAGAATCCAAAGCTTTAGGGTTTCTTTGTAAACTTTGCAAGTCTCCTTTGGGTGAATGAATGAATGAATGCGTTTGTAATTTAGTCTTTATTTTGCCCTTTTTGTCTTCGTTTCTTTCCTTTTTTTTTTGACCGTTAAAACAAAAGAAATTGACAAAAACGTATCAAATCTCCTTTTGCCAAGAAAGGAATATACCAATTTATTCGGTTAAACAAAATCTAATAAATTCAAACCGAAAAACATATAACCATATCAAAATTATATCCAATGCAAAAAAAGAACAAAACCGAAATTGTTTTCAGAATTTAAACATTTTTATCATTAAAAACTAAATCGAACCAAATCCGATATAAAAAAAATCAAGTGGGTATAAATTTTCTAAAACCGGCTCCCGAGAATAACCGAACTGAAACCCGAAAATATTAGACCTCGGGAGAGACCAAGAAATCGTTTTCAGGTACTTTGAAAAATCGATCAGACAAACGGACAAAACATTGGCTGGTTCCAAAAGCACCCAACAAAATGTTTCTCTTTTTCATCTCCTGTAACCGAATTGAAAGACGGAACAAAACTTTTTGTAACACCATCCACGTCTTGCTCCATTCAAACAATGGCATTCTACATATCCGCTTCACTATTGCTCAAGATCAATCAAATATTCGAGAATAATCTGCTTAACTCGATATAGATACTATCCAGATGTTGGTAAGCCACTTCAATATCCCAAACCCAAGAATATACTACAAACCAGACTATGATCCAATGCCCTTCGTGTCACAGAATCTGACATTCTCGATGATTCTAGCTTCAAAAATATGACTATACTTCAAGATACTCGGGTTTAATAATCAGGTTAACCGCTGCATATCGGTTACAGAGGAATGTCTGTTAACCTGACCTAAAATCAAACCAAACCAAAAGACCGAGTTTTTCAGGGGATTGATTGTCTATTAAACTCGGTCTTGAGTAACTGTGTACTTTTAGAAGAAAAGGAAACCATAAAGATCTCAACTTCATGTCTGGATTTTAAATCCAGACAAGACCCTACTAAAAATAGAAACTAGAATCACATGTTTAACTCTTACCAGAGAACATTAGGGAACGCTGACAAAGGAACTATGCACAAACTGTGAACCAAACTGTCCCTAACAACTGACAACCTTCTAGATTCCAAAACTCACCTTGACAACTGCTGTTCATGGAATCATTGGAATGAGAATCTTCTCCCCTTAGATGCCTTCAGACAACTCATACAAATCTTCAGTAGAACGATATGCTATAGACCAGTTTCCGCCTATGTTGTTTCTCGAAACCCGCTACAATATCATCGATAGAATCTTCCCAAGAATCAGTCCCTTCGATCTGCAAAAGATACAAGGGGAATATCACGACTCAAATTTCCAAAGCAACACCCTTTAAAGCCATTTCTGCATGAGTGACGACAATAAGAAAGCGGGTTCACTGCAGAAAATCAAATGGATTGTTTTCTCGGATAACAGACCTCTTGGCAGATTTCCAATGCGAGTCGGCCACCTATTGCTGCCTCTTCGTGGTTATCTTTGACTTCCAAGTTCATCACAAGTACACTTTTCATAAGGGACTGTTCTCTACCGCTAAGATCTGCAAAGTTGGGATAATATATGCCTTCCGATAAATATAGGCAAGAATATAGATAGCAAATTGGCATTTCCAATAAAACATGGCATAAAAATTGTTTATGTGAAGCACAAATAACCTAAGATTGACTTGAGTCCATAAAAAAAATGGAATAACCAATAGATATGAATCATTGGGTTGAATGTTTTGTTTTAGCCCTTAATATATTCATAATTTCTCATGACATCTCCACGAACAGTCGACTTTTGATCAATTCACACGATAACAGCAAACCTACCTAAGTTGAGCCAGTCTACCAAATGACAAAACCAAGAAATTCCTTTCTCCCTTGCGAAAAAATAATTACGAAAAATGTTTAGAAGCATCATCTAACAAAGGAGATCAAATGTATAAGATATTATGATTTCAATAAATACCATATGTTCTCTGCCGATACTACAAAAACTTTAACTGAAAACTTACAAAGGCCTTCATCAGGGGCATCGGCATAGCAAAAGGATATTCTCTCAATCAAATTAACCACATGATCAGCAACAGTCTTTTTTAAAAAAAAAAACGTAAAAAGGAAAGGTTATATTACCTTCAAGGACCGAATCAAAAACCTTTTCTTCAAATGTCATTATCACATCGAACACACCATCGGCAGCATTATCTTGCCACCGCTGAGGAGCAAGTTTCACTGATAAATTCCTCTTAAGCATCGGTAAAATCCCATTGCGCTTGTAACTGAATCAAATGGTCAAGGTATCTTAAATCGCTTTATATACACCATGCAATGCAAGCAGGCTGCAACCCAGTGACCATGTACACTCATACACCACGGGACATGAATTTCACAGATTGAATGCAAAGTAGCAACAAATCGAAGATAAATGAGTTCCCAAAGCATGCAACATTTAGGTCAAGACAACATTTTCTTCGAACCACAAGAAAGTTTCAAAATTTGGTCTCATGTGAAAAAAAAATGCATCAGAATAATATACCTCCATGGCATATTTAATACAACTAAAAAAAGAGTTCAACAGGTTTGATACATCTGACACCTTCTAACAACTACAGAGAACAAGATAGCAATGAGTATCTCACAAACAACGATCTTACTTCAGAGAAAAAATTTCGTTGAAACTCTGACGTGCAATGATAGGAAGAAACTCTGAAGTAATAAGCCATAACTCACTATAAGAGTTCATATACAACTTTACACTACAAAAGCTTATCAAACAGACGGGAAAAGGAGCTGGAAAATTGTAGGAACATAAAAAAAACCATAGCGATGCGCTTTTGCACTTGCAATTCTGTCAAGCTCAATACAGCTATAAGTTAATACATGGATCAAACTAGAGCCATGACAAG
This sequence comes from Tarenaya hassleriana, assembly GCF_000463585.1. Classification (NCBI taxonomy): domain Eukaryota; kingdom Viridiplantae; phylum Streptophyta; class Magnoliopsida; order Brassicales; family Cleomaceae; genus Tarenaya; species Tarenaya hassleriana. Next base: position 4,093,060 of record NW_010965372.1, on the reverse strand, counting down.
AAATGCGAGAAAATCTTGGAAACCAGAATGTCAACAATGAAATGAACAAAGCATGCAGCATCACCAATGAGCTCATAAAAAGAGGAGAAATTTCCAACATTTTCAAGTGCCCTGGTCCCCCAAAGAATGCAAGAACACAATAAAACCCAGAGGGGCAATTTAACTAATAGATTCGAATAGAGTGGTAATGGAACAGAAACAAGATATGACTCATCGAGCTGGTTGACCAAATGATGAAGGGAAGTGTTCGGGAAAATAAATCCTTTTGCTCGTTATCATCACAATAACACAGAAGACACGGGATTTAAGGTAAGGCAAATAAGAATCCTATATACTTCAAAAATATTAAATTCACTCAAAAGATAAACCTGAAAAGCAACTCGGAATCGAAGCAGTGACCGACTATAACTTAGCAATTCGAAGCAAAGCACAAGATAGTGACAAATCCGTTATGGGCAACAGCAAAAAAGGATGAAAAGGAAGCGAAACTGCAGAATCTGAGAGGGAATGTTAAGAGGATACAGTTCAGGATCCTTGCGCCGGAGATCATCGAACATCTGCTTGTATGGAGTTCCGAAGTCGTAGACGTTGGGTTCTCTAAGAGATGGACCCGGAAGCTTGACGTGAGACCCAGTTCCGTACGATGAAACGTCCAAGCCTTGTCTCTTGAGGAGAGAGTGAGCCTCCATGCTCCGGTTCTGGTTCGACGAACACACCATGGCGTACCGGAACCTCATGGCGGTTTGCCCTAGTTCGAACCGAGAGAAATTGAAGAAGGAAGACGAAGGAAACTCACCAGATCTGATCTCCGAGAATATATCACCGGCGCCGGCGTTCGAGTTTAGTGGCCGCCGCGGCGAGGGATTTCGACTTCAGGAATAAAAGGGAAAATCGATTTTACCCATAATTAAAAAAAAACAAGGAAAAAGGAGAAAAAAAGGCGAGAAAGTTGGGCCTGGGCCAAGTTTTCACAGAAACGACCGATTCACATATAAGCCCAATCCAACACTCCAAACGGTATAATTGTACTCTTGAAAAGTGAAAACTACGGCCATTTAACGGTGGAAATTACTAATTTACTGTCCGATTATATTGGTGCGCGAAAAATTACCTTCTTTTAGTATATATATCTATATAAAGTATATATAACACTCTACAATTTTTAATCAGAAGTGATAAATATTCCATAAAAAGTTGAAATATTTCAAAGCAATATGTATTACCGATGGTAAAATGAGTAAGGCCTACGAGGATTGATTCGTTTTTTATCGAGTTGGATTGAAAAAATAAGAGATCAAATAAAAACAGATCAAACGAGTCAGCTCGCAGTAAGTCCGAACTCATCTGGCTATCTCAATCAGCTCGCGAGTTGAACATTAAAAAAATATTAGATTTTCATACTTTAATTGCTTCACCTCTTCCATTTATGTAGTAAATTAAAATTCATGATATATTGATATTGTTCTATGTATTTTGTTATATTAGGTTTTTTATTTGGATATAGTTTTATGGATCAATAAGTTAGATATTTTATACTATGTTGAATGATTTTAAATGATTGTTATGTAGACTTTAAATGATTATTTTTTATATAATTTTAAATTTTTTTCGGATAATTAGATTAAAAAACGGGTTAGCTCGCGAGTCGATTCGAAGCTCGGATAATTTGGTCTGAACCAGAGTTTTTCTAATTTGTAAAAAAATGGGCCGAACGGGCTGAACCAAAAATGAATTGGCTCGAGACGAGAAATCACTAATATGTATTAAATTCATAAGATTGCTAATCTATTTTACAATTTTGTTTGTAAGCCCAAATTGGCAAATTTAACTTTGAGAAGCCAGAAAAAAAAAACTTTCAAACATCCATATCTAGAGTGATTAGTTGTAATTTGTATATAATCACAGAAATCATGCAAATACGCCAAAGTTTTCCTAAAATGTATTAGGAAGTGCAAAATCAACGTTTCATCAAATATAAAAGTAAAAAATCATTGAAAGCATTCAATTTACAAAAAATAAAATAAAATCATTCAATTTGCAATCTTCACTGAAAGCATTATTTAACTCTCTTGGTATCCATATTAATTATTCACTTTGTTTGTATATTTAAAAATTTACACAATTATCATGTCCTTTGGACTATAAAGTTTCCTACTAACGTCAAAACACGCATTCAATTCACAACAGATTTTTCTTTTTTACCAGATGTTATAATCAACGTTTAATTATTAAGAGATATTTTAAAATCTTACACATTCAAATTAATCCTCATTCATCTCTTGGGTCAACATATAAAACGATTAAAAAAAACTGATTTTAAAGTTCGAAACTCTCGTATAATATGTATGAATTCTTGAAAATAGTTTTATTGATATATTATTATATTTTTTAGGGTTAGGTAGTTTTAGTTTTATTTCGATTATCATTACTTTATTTATCTACGCACCGATTCAATTCATTTTTCATTTTAAAAACATTGATTTTCTTTTAAAAAAAAGTCTTATTGGGTTTTCATTTATTTTAATATTTAATTTAAATTCCATTTATTTTTTTTAAAGCGCGTAATAGATTTGTAGATAGAATTTTTTAAAATTGATGATTATCCATGGGGATGTAGATAAATTCATGGTTTTTAGACGTTATTTTCACTTTAAATAAAACTAAATAAATACCTATATGCATGCGTCCAAAACCAAAATCGAAAACAAAAAAGGAAGAGTTAGGCTCCAATTTAATGATTGAGGTGAAACAAAAGTTTATGGTAAATACATTTACTTCACTTCACCGAAATTTCCATTCACATACGCAACAAATTTCGGACATATAAATTTACACTGTTTGTTTCGTTCCCATGTTTGGATATTTATACGCATTTTGTTGCCATCATTACCCTCAAAGTCAAAAACAAGTTAGATTGCCTCTTAAATGCATTTTTTAAATAATGCTTTTCAGTAAAGTTTTAAAACCTTATAATATACATCTTTTTTTTAAAATCTATTTTTAATTTTGAAAAAATGTTAATGGTGATATGGTCGAACTAACTAGCGTTTGATGAGAGGGGAAAGTGCAACTACAATTGGACTTCCAACATTTTTTTTTTATTTTTATGTAGCGTTAGGCCAATAAGAAAACCGAATTGAATTTGGTTTAATTTAGATTTATCAAATTAATCTTGTTTTGAATTTGGATGTTGTTATGCATTAGAGAATATTTTGAAACCTCTCACCCGAACCAAATTCATTTTTTTTATATTGAGTAAAATTGAATTTTCGCTAAATACAATTCGAATTTGAATTATATAAATTATCTTTTCACCAATTCACTCAAATGTATAAATTTACAAAGAAATAATTTTAATTCATGGTTTTTTAGAGAGGTGAATTATTAGACCATAAAACTATTAAAGATTATGAAATTTATATATTTTTGTCGTATATGGAATATATAGAGAGAGAGAGAGAGAGAGACATGTATATCATAAGCTTTTGATTTTTCACGTCCATATGGTCTATGAAACCATTAAATGATATCCGTAAGTGCACAATGCGTGTTTAGCGGACCTTTCTATTTGCTTAACCTATTTATAGAGCACCTATACTTATAATTTATTTATTTTTATTGGAAAAAAATCACAACTCCAAGAGATTTTGGAATTTTGTCCATTATTATCTATCGAAATTATGTGGTTCAACGATAGATGCACATTTACGTTTTAGATATTTAACATAATATCAATTATCTTACAGATATAATAAAACTAAAATAGAAATAATAAAACAATACGATTTTCATATTGGTTTGAATGAACAAGCTAATATGTAATTTTATTTTTACTAAAAGGCATAACATGCACAAAAAAAAAAGAGAGACTATGCTTACGACCCATTTACATTTTATTCCGCATGAACATTAATTATACGTATATGAATTTACCATAGACGCGACGGTTTCCGTAATCCCTTTTCTGTTGTGATTTTCACTTAAATGTAAATCTCATTGTTGTTTATCACATCAATAAAAATAAATTTTTTTATTCATATAAAAACTGAATTTAATCTATAATTGTGTGGTAAAAATAGGAATTACAACGGAAGTTTGTAACACAAATGCATTACAATGATTATTGATTTTGCGTACAGTTTAAAGGGGCGACTGGTTGCACCGCCGTCACCCGCAAACGGAGCTTCCGGCGATTGAAGGTGATTAAAAAACTGAATGGTTGAACCGCAACCAACCGCAACCGCAATCAAACTTGTGTTTTCTAATCGCAGTTTCCAACTTGCATTTTGATAGCGGTTTCCGGCGTTTTAACAAAAAAACTAAAATATTTTTATTAGAAATTATATAAGACATTAATATATATATTGGTGATGATTTTGTTTAGTGTTATGATTTGATATTATTTTTTAGTATTATATTTTAATAAAAAAATACAATAGTATAATTTTTAGGTTTAATAATGATTATTTTTAATAATTTTTATATATAAAATTATTTTTTTACTTAAAAATAAATTAAATTAATAATATTTATATTTTAAATTTGTTATTTAATTATTATAAATTTAGTAAATAATTTTTATCAAATGATACGAAAAATTTAATTAAAACTATTATACAAAATTATTTTTAAATAATATTTTTTTGACAATTTATATCAAAACGCAATCGCAATCGTAATGAACCATTCACTTCTAACTGCATCCACCCGCAATCGATACCAATAACAACTTCTCAACCAGTCAGTATTAATCATTTGATTCATTTATAATCGCTATCAAACGTTTTGAAAACGCTGTCACCCGCAACCGCAACCGCTGCGGTACAACCAGTCGAACCTAATTGTGATATTAATTTACAAAACAGGTGCAAGGATATAATTTGGATGTTGCAAATTTGCAAACATTGTAAAGCACTGTATTCTTGTAACGATTTTTTTTTTTTGTTACACTTGTGCTATCTATTTGCCACAGAATCAACATATTATTCAAATTTTCAATTGCATTTGTAAAATCGTTATCTTACATTTAAAAAATTATTTAATTTGTAATGCATTTTTTAAGTTGAAAATTGCGTTGTAAAACGTATGTTATTTAAACTAAAAACTCTAGAGATAACAGTTTTGCATGAATTAGTCCTTAATTAACATATACTTAGCTTTCAAATAAACGTGTTTTGAAACCTTGTAATTTTTTGGTTATTTGATTTACCTTAACACGATGGTATTTTGTCTAAGATATTCACATCCATAAGAAGTAAAATAAAAATAACCAAGGCTAAATATAGATATTTTTATATACATTCTTTTAATTTCTAATGATAGCAAACAAGATTTGTCACCGTCTCGTATCACACACGGCGAAGTTAGGCAGTCGACATATATATGTATATATATTTGTGATTTTATCTTTAATAATATTTACTGTTCCTTTTTCATATATATATATATATATAACAATTATATAAAGAACAACTGTGTGTATATATATATATATAGTATCTAGCAACTTGAGAAATAAGTTGGCAAATGGAAATGGATCTCTGCCCTTATCTCTTACATGGCAGAGAGTCCCCCCAGACAAAAATTGGCTTTGATATTACCTCCCACCAAACCAAACCATAGAATCATCACCAATATATATATATATATATATATATATATATATACACACACGAACGATGGTTCTAGATTACAACTACTTAGGTTTTGAATTACTAAAATTAGCGTTAATTATTTAAATTAATTTACATAAATTATTAGAAAATATTCTTACTTTATTTATATATTTTAATAAAATTAAACTAATATTTGTATGTATTACAATATTATTAATGTTTGATAATAAAGTTTTTTTACATATATATCTCTCTTTCTCTCTCTATATATTATATATATATAGAGAGAGAGAGAGAGAAGATGTTTCCAAAGCAATGACAGTAGACTGCAGCATGGTCTGTGAAATAGTTAGATATCGTAATCAAGAAAACTATTGACACGGTTTTTAGAATGTTGATTCCAAGGCTTATTGTCTTTTTCTTTTTTCTTTTTTATCTCAACAGATACGTAAACCAGATAGATGCTTCGATTTTATTCGGGTTTTAGTTTGAATTTATATATTAAAAAAAATACAATTTTAATTCAATTTGTATCCTTTTTTATTTAAAATGTTGATTTTTAAATGATATTTTTCAATTTTTATTGTTTTAATATATATATATATATATATATATATATATATATATAGCATTTTATTGTATTTTCAACTCGATAAAGATTACATTAACGTTAAATACGAATGTCGACTTAGTTACACATTTGTAACGCAGATATACGTTGTGTATATAGTTAGATATTTAGATTTCACATGGACCATATATATAAAGGTGATCTATTCGAGTTAGATCGATCCACGCGGCTTTTCCATTAAATGCAGCATATATGTGTCCATACGATAATTGAAACTAATATTTTGATAAACTTGGATATATTTTATTTTATTTTTATTTATTTTTTGATACTAGAATCTATGGAATTATTGGAGACAATGGTCCACAACATGCGTAATGTTTTTTTTTTATTTACGTAGAAGAGTACAACGTGTTGTGTTCCAATACCTAATCTTTTTAATCGCCATGCACATGCCCATGCAGTGCATTCCGTAAACTCTCTATTCACAAAAGTATTATATTTCTTTAATGTGTAAGTTACGTAGAGTAAACAATAAAACTGAATAATTAATTAGTTTCAATCATAAAATTTTAGTTTCAATGCGGTTAGTAATAGTACGCCTCTTTCTCTTTATCCATATTCCAAAACTTCCTCAACGTCAACTTTGTTAAGATTTTTTTCCCAAACAATTTCATTACAAATTAAAATTAGTCTCTTAATAATATATTATAAATATCGTGTTAAAATTTTAAAAAAAATAAATAAATAAAAGCCATCGTATTGTATAAATATCAATTTGTGATATAGCAAATATATTGAGGTTTATGACATTTAATTACTCTTATACCATCAATGTTTTTTAAGTAACCCTAAAAATCATTATTAACACTTTCAAAACAATTGTAATATATGTATCACATTAAAATCCCAATAGAATAAACACATCCGAAAGGGTAAGAATGGTAAAATCAAACTGTAAAATAAATAATGAAAAACAGAATAATTAAAACGCACCAATTGGAACAATACTCGTTCGTTCCCCCTTGTAAAGAACGCGTCGGACCCACAACGAAATAATAGTGTGCACTTTGTTATTTCATTTGGATATATCTCCTGAAATAAAAATAAATAAAAAAGAAAATGGGCCCACTCAACACTCACTGCAATCCCAGAACCTTCACTTGCCACGTCACCCTCAATTTCTCCTTTTTTCTTCCGTTCAAACATTTTACATTTTAAAACAATTTTTTTTATTTAATTTTGACAAATTTATCGAACAATTAAAAAAAAAACTCATAAAGCATATCAACAACGACAAACTTCTTCTTCTTCTTCTTCTTCTTCTTCTTCTTCATCATCTTCTATATATAAGACCAAGTCACTCATCTTGTGCTTTGTTGTCTGAAAACAGTTGCTCTTCATCTTCAAAAGGATTTTCATAATCACTTTGATATAATCCAAAAACTCATCATCATCAATGGCGAATTTCTCTTCCTCGGATCTCCAGAATTTTCCAGTCGATCCCATGACTCAGTTCTCAGAACTCAACGCCATTCATTACCAAACGTTTCTCCCTTTCTCTTCTACTTCCGACCCTTTCTTTTTCCATCAAGCTCTAGACTTTCCCGGAAAATCGCCGGAAAATTTCCAGGGTATTTTCCTTCCGTCCAATCAGAACCAGCCCATGATCTCTGTTCCTTGCATCGCAAGCAAAGACAACGAGTCTTCGATGATCTCGAACACGGAGTCGAAGAAGAGAAAAGCAAGGGCTGATCTTTCCGAGACCAGTGGCTCCGAAACCCTTTCGAGTTCTGTCCGTATTTCCCAAAATGGAAAGGTTCCGAGAAAACAAGTAAACACTCAGCTTCTGTTTCCGAATCTAAACACTTTCCAAGGTTTCTATTTATGGAATAGAATCATGAGATTGATTAAATAATCGTTGTGATGAAGCAGAGTTCGAGAAAAGGGAAGAGATCGAAGAGCATCGGCAAAGAAGAAGACAAAGAGAGAGAAGTTGTTCATGTCAGAGCCCGGAGAGGCCAAGCCACTGACAGCCACAGCTTGGCTGAGCGAGTATAATTTTCATTTAAACCTAATAAATACATTTTCTGTATTTATATTCAAACCTTATGAAAATCATATAATTTATTAAGAAATATATTTGTTTTTGTGTGTGTTGTGTGAATTTTCCAGGTTCGACGAGGGAAAATAAACGACAGACTGAGATGCTTGCAAGATATGGTTCCCGGATGTTATAAGGTGATTATTATAACATATATATATGTATGTATATATTTGTATCGTTTTAATGTTGAAGTTATATTGAATTTTAATGTTTTATGAACTGGTGCAGACCATGGGAATGGCTACAATGTTGGACGAGATAATTAATTATGTCCAATCTTTACAAAATCAAGTCGAGGTTAGTGATAATGGAACAATATATATATATATATATATATATATATATATATATATAATAAATTGTGAATGGATGATTAAATTACTGATTACATGATTTAATTTTATGTAAATTCAGTTTCTCTCGATGAAACTCACGGCAGCAAGCACGTTTTATGACTTCAACTCAGAGACTGATGCAATGGACTCATTGCAGGTAATATAAATAAATAAATATATATCTAATAAATTGTGTGAACATTAAAATAATGTATCTAAGTATGGTGTGATTAATTTGGAAAATTAAAATTAATTAAATATTTAGTTTTTTTTTTTTGTCAGAGGGCCAAGGCACGTGAGGCAGTGGAGATGGGGAGACAAGTGAAAGATGGGGATGCTGTCCTCCATTCGTCATGGACCCTTTGACTTTTGTTTTTTTCCTACTCTCTCTCTATATACTTTATTTTTAAATATATATATAATTTAATATAATTTTTGAGTTTTAGATTATAAACACTTGAAGATATATATACACTTCTGATGATTTGGTGTATGACCCCCCAATGATAAGATATTTTTAATTTTGTATACTTGTAATTTCTACGTACGTGAAACTTAATTTTGTAATTTACAAAGAGAATATTGTTAAACATAAAAATATTTGTTGAATATTTGTCCTTTTCTTTCTTTCTTTAATATTTATTCTCTAGCTTATCAGAGGAATAATTTGGATGAATTTAATTTCAAGTTCCCATGATGAATATATATATATATACAACATTAAGATTATTATTCGGATCATTACTATGTACATATATAAAACTCAATATTATATAAATAAAATCCCCCGAAAATAGAAACTACACTATTTTAGGAAATGAGTGAATTGATAAAAAAGTCGAATGAGATACGTGACATATATAATTATAATACTTCAAGCCATAATATCAATGAAGTGAAATCCATCTATAACCCAAAAAAGATACGTAACTCTTTTATAAAAAAAAATAAAATAAAGACACGTAACTCTTATGCAAGCAAACTAAAACACACAACAAAATCCTTGAATTGATTTGACTCCAAAAAAAAAAAAAAAAAACGAACGAAACAAAATATTCAAACACAAACAAAGAGATACGTATAACAATAGACTCGTGAAATCTTGGGACCAAAGTTTTTTTTTTTTTTTTTTGTTGTTGTGGTTTGACTCAAAGTCAAATATGCACAGAAACAAATGTAATAAGATCGATGAGAGCAAAAACTGGAACTGGAACTGTGTTCTGTCTTTGGAGTATCTAATTTGTCGGAGTGAAATGACAGAAATGCCCAGGGAGCTGTAGCTATCGAAGACGATGATGATGTCTCCGAAACAAAACACAACGCGGGTTGTGATGGGAGCCTATTGGACGTGTTTTGCTTCAGAGTCACCAAAAACAATAAAAACCCTTGGCTCGAGTTCATGGAATCTGATGGATGTTGCCAATTCACAATCTTTATGATTGGGTTCATAATAGTGCCTACACAAATTTATGGGATTCCATTTTTATAAGGGAAAAAACCAATATATATATATATATATATAGAGAGAGAGAGAGAGAGACTATGTGTATATATATATATATAGAGAGAGAGAGAGAGAGAAAGAGAGAGTTGCTGTGTAATTTGGTTGCTAGTTTTCATATTGTTCTCCATAACGTGAAGATGTGTCTTCGCACATGACAAAATAGGTCAATTTAGATATGATACTGTGTCTATACATGGCTTTTCACTTGCATATGGCAAACACGTTTTTGGATTTGATTTAATATCTGAGGAAATAATATTGAACATTGTGTGTGTGTGTGTATATATATATATATATATATATATAATACTTGAGGTTTATCCAATGGATGAAAAGTTCAAGTTCCAAGCATTTCATTTCACCGCCAATTTTAAAAAGTGTCATTCTTGTTTCATCAATTTCAACACAATTTTAAATGGTTTTTCATTTTCATTTCCATATCAATTAAATACTAACGTAATGAAAGTTAAATTTATAACATGGATGAAAATATCATCAATCACATGATAAACTTTAAAAAAAAATGATGACCGTATTTACCGTCTCTATAAATTACATAAAACGCCTTTAATTCATACTAATATTATCGAATTTTGATTGGGGGCAAATCTTATAAACAAAAATAAATATTATCTAATTCTCCATGAAATATATTAGATATTATTGACAAATTTATTAAACCCATGCTATTTCCTCTGAATTGTATATAAAAATGAAATCATATGAAATACAAAAGCGGATCCTTCACTTTCTCTCTTTACATTAAGAACAAATAATTAAATAGAAAGATGGGATAAAAGCTAAGCTTTTACAGTTGAGAAGTTTACATTTGTTGCTTTCAAACTGATTTATGGCTTTAGGATTTATCAAAGTGTAGTAAAGGAAATAATAAATAAATTAATAATTAAAATTAATTTTTTGAAAAAAGAGAGTAGATGCAATGAATCCATGAAACTGGGAAGGAAGGACAGCTTGAAATGGGCCATTCATTGCCCTAAAGACGATTGAACCATGTGGGGTTTTGTCACTTCTTCCTACTGCTTAATTCATATATTTATATATATATATATGTATAAAAGATTACTCTATTATCAATGTTCTAAGTTAAGTATTTTATTTTAGATTTTGTAAATATAATGCATAGAATTTGTATTAAATATTAAATACCTAATAAATGGACATAATTTTGTATACAATGTTTTAGGTGAGATGGTATTATTTTTTTTAGAAAAAAAGTTAGAGAAAAAAACCATGAAACGGATAATGTTTATAATTTTATTAAAACTAATATTTGGTAATATAAATTATCAAATCTTACAAAGTCCTCACAAAAAAGACATTTTACTTTTAAATTAGAATTAGAGTGTAATATTAGAAATAGTTTAAAAAAAACTGCTGTTTAAGTGTATTAATATTCAGTAAAAAATAGTTTAGCTATGACTAACATGAAATTGGGAAATCAATTATTTTAAAATAAAAGATACAATATTATTTGAGTTTTTCTTTGTGAAAGAATTAGTTATTCTTGTCAATTCATTATTATGATATTGTTTTAATAAAAAAAAAGGAAATCATAATTCATTCTCTACAGATTTTGTATTATGCAAAAGCCACTTCTTTGTGAGATTTGGTTTCCTCTATTTTTTGTACTTTTTTTTTGTTTTATTTCATCTTAGAATCCAAAAATATATCTTCTTTGACTGCCTTTGGACCAAAGTCTATTTGGTTCTTTCTCCTCGAAGCATAGAGATGTGCATGAACTATATAAGCAAAAGACCCCTCGAAAAAAAAAAAGGTTGGGGTCCCTTTTTAATTGTTATTAAATTATATATATTTTATTGATATTTATTTTACTTTATATTTCCCAATGATTATAAATGATTAAAAAATTTCAGGTCTCTAATCCCAAGTTCTATAATTATTTCAAGTAATTAATACTTTTTGTTGCCATGTTAACATAACACTAGTTTATCTATAACCATCGTCATCATCACTAATCATTCGTCAAACGTGGTACATTCATTAATTGAAACATAATATGTGATTAATCAATCTAATTCGTCTAATAAACGACTTTAGTAAGACATTTCTACGAATATCTTCAAATCTTATCAAAACACAAGTATTAGCATAATTTATTTGACAATATAGAAAATTTATAAATAATAGACCTAAAATATTTCTATAAATTTCCTGAAATTTGTTGACCGAACCTTAATTAGCACGTGGATGGAAATTTATATTTGACATAACTTTAAATGAAAGATTGTGTGAGTGCAAAATCTTTGTTAATATACGATTAGTTATAACAAAAGAAATATACCCAACAAATATGAATTTTAAATTATAGCTAAATTATTTTTTTAAAACAATAAATTCAAGATGTGGGGATAACAAGGGAAGTTTATAAAATAAATAAATAAATAAATAATATTCCCTAAAATATTCCAAAAATAGATTTGGTGATCACATCATTGGGTGATAGAGAAATGATATGGGCAAGTTCAAGCATCCACAAGGAGAAAATAAGGGGTGGGGACCCAACCACCGGAATCGAGGAAGTGGATGAGAGTGGAGTGGTTAGCTTCCCAATCTCATTATGTAACCAACACAAATCTTGTTTTCCCATTTTAAAATTTTATCATATAATAATCCAAATCTCTTTGTGCATGCACTTCTCTCTCTCTCTCTCAATTTTTTCTTGTAGCATCTTAGATTAGTGTAGTTTGATATAATATTGACATTAAACATGCACGCATTATGCTTTATTTTATTTTTTTGGGTCAAATATCATATGATTTCCTGTCACTTAAATTACAGTAACAAATATTCCCTAGTAATCAAATTTGTTGTAGTTCCTTTTTTTTTTCTCTCTGACGTATTGGCACAATTTAGTCTTGCAATCTAGGTTATAAATGTATTATGACTTGTTACTACGAACTATGATAATTTTATAAATGTAAAAATCTTAAAAATAGAAGAAGAAAGCTAGTAAATGTGATCAAAAGTAAAAGCCTTCAACATTTAAAAAAAAAAAAAAGAAATCTACAAGTTTCTCAAAAGAGATTTTCCCGACAAGACAGAACACAACACAGCTAAAAGTCAAAGAGAACATGATCAAGCAGAAAAATAACAGAGAGAAAATAAAGGACACTACTACAGGCCTTTGGTTTGGTGTTTTATTCAATGGCGAAGAAGCTGCTGAAGCTGGAAGACTTGGTTCCTTTGCTCGGGAGGCAGCAGATTGATCTGCTCTTGTGTAAGGCTCATCACCTGTTGCAGCAACGCCTTCTCCATCTCCGCCGTCAACTGTTAAATTCCAGCAACATTCAAAACCCACGTTAGAGAAAAAACCCGACATTCATTCGTTTCAATGATCGTTGTGATTCAGCAAAAGGAAAACCCGGCATTCATTCATTTAGAATTCAGCAGATAACGCGGCCCCTGACTATACTTCGGACTTAAATCACGGGCATCTTCTATGGTTAATATAAAGACTTTGATTTGATCCATAAAACACAACATTTTCTGTGGGAGGCCTTATATCAGGATCAACTGTTAAAGCCTACCCGAGAAAACATCATCATCATCATCCAAGCCTTGCCATATGTATACTAGTGTTACTTAACATCGCTGTTTTGTTCAGTGGTTTGTGCCATTCAAAATAAGTTGAGGTAAATTACCGGTGCAGGCTGAGCAGGTGGAACACCCCCCTGGCCAATTAGGCCCGGTGGAGGAACTGATACTGCACCCGGAAGTTGATTCATGATTGAACCCTCTGACTGACCGGGCATCCAAGACGACCCTCTTTCAGCTGCAATGGGACCTCCGGCTTTGTCATTATATTCTCCGCCGAAAGGAGGACCACCACCCTGAATCAAAAAAATACAAGTATGATTATGGTGAACAGTTGCAAAGGCGAAAGGAAAATCTGCATGATTCTCGCCAAAATTATCTTCGGAGTGTACTCCAACATAGCTAAATCAGGATGACAACAAACAGAGATGCAAAAAAGAAAAAAAAAAAACAGGCCAACGATGGAGAAACAGAATTGTTGCCAGGGCCAAAATGGGCATGTGGCTAATTATAATCTACTTTTCTCTTAAACTCTTTCTCCGCCTCTAGATTCTATTGACATGATAGTAAATCAAAACTATGGTCATCATTGATCATAGTTGAAAGTACAACAATGAAAAAAATGTTTAAAAAGTTCCTTGACAAAAGAGTGAAACTGGTCATGGACAGCTGACAGCTACGGCGCAATAAAGAACACATAGAACATCACACAAGCACTGTTCTCAAGCATGTATAACTATGCTGTAAAACACTAAAGAAAATTTTGAAAGCAGGTAAATGAAATGAAGCTATACATACATGGTATGGTGGCTGACTAGGTAGATGTGGCTGTCCATGTGGGAATTGAGGTCGGCTCCCAGCAGGTCGGGCGCCTGACTGAAATTTTCATAAACAAAGACCTCTATCAACTCCAAATATGAATCAAGAAGCGAAAGCTCAAGAGAATGGATTTTAGCAGCTCGTAATTCTGACTCACATGAAATATGGGCTGTGAAAGATGCTGCGGAGGTGCACCATGGTGCTGAAAACCTACATTGGGCCCTGTCTGGGCTGGTCCGAACTGATGATGATACGATGGCATCGAAGATGGTCTAGGCTGTGGAGGCAGTGGCTGTTGCGGAGGCAAATGAGGAACTCCACCTGAATGCATTGGTTGTTGCAATTGAGTTGAGGAAGCAGGGATATCGAGATGGTGAAACGGTGGTGGCTGTGATGTAGAATGAATAGAAGCTGGAGGTGCACTTTGAACTTGAGAAGACTGAGGAGGCGGCAAAGTGACTGCGGGGTTAAAATGCTGCTGGCGCTGAGAAGGTTTGTTGGTAGCGGGAACAGAAGACGGAGGCATAGGCATTGGCTGTGGCATCGGGTGCTTTCTCAGAGGGGCTTGAGGCTGTGTTGTAACTATCGGCTCTTGTAAGCCACCTTGTACAGAAGATATAGGGGTTTGTATGTTTGACTTTGGTGGAACAGCTTGATGAGACTGTTGAGGTTGTTGTGATGCCTGTGGCTCAATTTTTGGAATCTAGACAACAGAATTACAACTTTCAGCTGTATGAAACTAATACAATGATCAAAAACAGATTCCCAAAGACCAGAGCTTATACCACTTGAGGCGGCTGAACCATTCCGAGCATGATTTGTGCCTGCCATAGTGGGGTAGATCAACATATAAGTATAGCGAGTATAAAAAGTGACATCATAGTTCTATATAAATTATCACCTTCGCTATTATCGGTCACAGACTAGAAGGCAAAGTTGAAGAAAAAACATAGATTTACATAGTTCAAACTCCAAAGAAATGCATCGAGAGGAGTTTAGCTAAAGGCTACAAATCTACATCAATTCCCACCAACGCCGAGAAAAACTTATACTATCATTCCTTGACAATAAGCCTAAAGTTAGGGCATAATTGAAACCCAGAAACACCATGCCCTTAACAACTCGAGACTTCGCCACCATCGAGAGAAATTCACCAACTGAAGCTACCACGAATCCAACAAGTCGGCAAACCAAAGTGCAAAAATCATTGAAGACTATGTAGTCTTTAAGTACAATTCAGTAAATTCATCAACCAGATCACAATTGAGGGTTACTAGGTTGGAGAACAACACAAAACCCTAATGTTCACCACCACAAAACAAATTCAGTTCAGACAATCACACTAAAATGATCAGTTTGTCAGATGAACGTATTTACAAATTTAGAGCTAAAAAAGAAACGGAAGAGGATGAAACCTGGAAAAGAGCCTTCGTCAAAACAGGGTTCTGAATCAGGATCTCCCTTGCTTGTTGCTGGTTCTGATCAATCAGTGCCTGAAACAGAGAAATTCAAACGATGAAACTCGCATATCCTCCACGAATTTCCTCGCTAATGCCTTCGAAGGCCCAGAGAAATCCGGAGGAAGAGCG
>NW_010965372.1:4064061-4076451 GCF_000463585.1 Tarenaya hassleriana | reverse complement strand
AGAGCGTAGAAGAGTTGGCAAAAAAGGGAACATCGAGAAGTCAGAACCTTCATCTGAGACATGATGTCGTAGAGCTGACTCTTTGTCATCCCGGCTAGATTCGCCGGTAAACTGCCATCGCCGCCGACCTGTTTTGCCGCCATTGCCGTCTCACAGTTCCGGGACAACTGAACGAGTTTTGCGCTCTGCGGTGCAATGCAATGCGATACAGCAACCGGAGGGGAGTCCAACCAACCCGACCCGACCCGTACAGTCCCCGCCCAAACCAACCCGGCTCGTTTAGTTTCATAGGCCCAACTAAAATTTTAAAGCAAACTAAGACAGACCCACGTCTTGGCCCGTGATATACATAAATTCTAAAAACATTTAATAAAAATTTATTATAAAAAAATTATTAAATACATTCTATGTTTAGTATTTATTTTGACTTTTTGGGTAAGGAAAAAAAAACAAAGATTTGAGAAAAATGAATGAGTTTCTACATGTTTTTTTTGTCATTCATATTTGTTGATTTCTCGATTATACAACCACGGGTTTTTTTTGGGTAATCAGATGTTTTGAAACGAAATCCATACTAATTTTGAAACCGAAAACAAGTTATATGATTGAAATTACGATACTTCTCCAATTTAAAACTCGAGTTCGGAGCAGTACATATACTTTGTATATCCGTTTTTCCAGATAAACTATTCAAATTGAATTATACAACAACGAGTTGATAGATAGTTATAGATTATTCTTCGGAAACATTTCAACTTTAGTAGACTGCAATATAATCTTGAGGAATTGTAATGAAGTTATTTTGGCAGCTTTAGAATAAGTCATAATATAACAAAGAGCATAAATAGGTCTACTTCCATTAATCCGTCTTTCAGTTATATAAAATAATTAGTATACCTGTTTTGTTTTATATTTTTTTTTCTTTCAAAAAAGCATGTCACTAGAGTTGGTGTCTTTGAAAACAAAAAAAAAAGGTTCTCGTGTATACAAAATTTATATCGTACATCCATCGTATAATTATTGCCAAAAAAAAAAAAAAAGAGAAACAAAATCAAAGATGTAAAATTACGAGTACGTACGTACGAATATAACCATAAAGAACAGAACCTCTCACTCCAGACTAGGGGTAAAATAGTAATTTACTGCCATCGTTTAGAAGTGGAAGATTTGAGCAAACTAGAAGAGCTCCCCGTCTTCCTCAGCCCTGAAACTAACAGCAAACAAAGAGAAGTTGGAATCAAATCTCAAAACATTTTCCAGTTTTATGGCAAAAAAAAAAAAACTGAAATCTCACGAGCAGAATTAAGATTCTATTTCGGTTACTCGAGTGAAGATCCGAATTCGAATTGTAGAGAGTTGCTTGCTCACCTGGTGACAGGCTCCTCACGGTTTTTGCCAGAGCGGTTGTTTTTGTACCGACTTGACGTAGTTTATCGACTGGCCGTGTCGCTGTAGTTCTTGTCCCGAGTTTGGTCCTGACGCAAATTCCAAACGACAAAAAACAGAAAGAGAAGAAAATTCCGTTCTTCCTTAGCATCGATGAGCGAAACAATTTGGACTTTCAGTCGCTTGAAATTGTTCGTGCAATTGTGGCAATGAAACACCCTTACCTGTCGGAAACCTTGGAAAGTCTTCTCCCATCCATTGAACGAGCAACGTCCACTGATCCTTCGGTTCCGACGGAAGCGACGCCGTCGGATGCCTCGCTCATTCTCTCGTCGGATTCAACCTCAACAGAGCCTATGCTCTCGACATCGTTGACAGCTTGGTAGTCATCTTCGGCTTGTTCTAAGCTTTTCCTTCTCTGCGGGTTCTCCGGTTTCTTAGGGTATCCGTCTTTTATATCCCTCAGTAAATGAAGCCGCTCTATCTCGTCGTCTTTCTTCGCTATCGTGTCCTTAAGGGATGCTAACTGCATAGTTTTATTAACGACAAGACAGAGGATATGCCATCGTTAACGTTGATTTCGAAATCAAGTTATTGGTATACGAGTTCGGCAAATTTTAAAGCGAGAATTCATGAGACAAGACAACGAGTTTACCTGATCCATTAAGTCTCTAACATCTCTACCCTCTTTACTGCTCTTTGCGGCACCTAGCTCGACTCCAGAGACACGCTCTGCGAACTTCAAGGTGCTCATTGTTTCCGAATACGAAGTAACATCGGGATTGAGTTGCACGAACATAAGAGTCTTTGCTCTTCCACCTGTGGTTGACAAGTGAAGTTATGCCTAAAAAACATATGCAAATACGGAGCGATTTCGGTTAACGGAAACCGAACAGCAACTGTGATTACCGAGCGAGCTCTGGAGGAGCTGAGTTAGCTTGCTGTTTCTGTATGGTACATGAGCATTCTTCGAAGCGAGAGAAAATATCACGTCTCCGAGAGCGGAAAGTGACTTGTTTATATGTTGAGCTTCTCTCAGTCGATCTCCAGTGACTTCTGAGCGATCTACTCTCTCGCTTCCTGCTAGATCGACCAAATGCAGATTCCCATATAATGTAGAACCTGTCTTCAAATCCTTTCCACAGACATGAACAGTGACTATGCTGCAGTAGAACATTGAATTCCATATCAGAATTTAAGTTTTCCGGATAAATAATTTCATGCAACGAATTCAAGATTATCCGTCAAATAGACAGAGTCAAACTATCTATGTTACTTTTCCCGGATCTACCTATCTGAACATATCCTCCAGAAAAAGACGGTGGACAAAGCAAGAACACTATAGTTTCAGAGAAAAGAACCTGTGAGAGCGGCTACTTCTTTCATTCATCGCAGTGGAGCCAACGGCTCGATTGTTTAGTCCGATATCCATTAATTCAAGCACATCCGAGGTTGACAACACCGGATACATGCTTGCATCAGGCACAGCGAGACCGTTTTGTTGAGTTGTAGAAAGAATCCCTAGTGTGTGCAAATCAAGGAGAACAGAGTAATGGCAATACTAATGCATCTTAAAAAGAGAATATGAGCAACAGCACACGATATATGGGCAAACGGAAAGGATATTTCTTTTGAGAACGGTCATCGGACAGCAGATCGCGCACTTGTTCATTGTATATCTCCACCATCTGGACCCCGACTTCGTAAGTTATGGTGCTTTTACGGGATTGAGAGATGCTGAAGAGGTCGTTGAGAGCACGATAATTAACTCCCCATTCCTCTTCGGTTGCTCCATCAGGACCAGACTGAACGGAAAGATAACAGAGGTAAGATTCCATATGCATAAAATTTTTCCTATGTAATCATTGTCCAAAAAAAAAAGGCAACGAGGCCAGACCATGGTGTAAGTTTTTCCGGATCCTGTTTGACCATAAGCAAAAATACAAACGTTGTATCCATCGAGCACCGACCGTATCAGTGGTTTTACGTCGGAAAACACCTCAGCTGTAAGAATCCGCAAGATCAATAGGAAATGAGATCTAAATCAGCATATTTTTCATAAATTTCAACTTCTGCGACGATCATGTCAAGTAAGGCCACATATCTAATTGAAAACGGAAATGGAAATGACAAAAAGACACTTAAGCAGAAAGGGAAACCGTTGAACACCTTGGGTGGAAGCTGGACTGTAGACCTTATTGAACCTGAACTGTCGAAGACCATCTTTCCCGGGTCTTGTGGGATTGGTAACTACCAATTCCCCGTCCTTACCGATGTATTCTGTCACTGTATTTTGTTCACTCTGCCCAGGCAGGAACGGCCTTACCCTACAATATACTCTGATGTTTCCTGAAAAAGTAATTCTTCAGTCATAACTAGAGAACTGATAGAACATACTCTCAATAATTAAGAAATGTCAATATATTACATGATCTGCAGTACCTTTTAGCTCCTGAAGCTCGTTAAAGAGCTTTCGGTTTTCAGCCAGAACAGCGTGATAGTTTTCGGCCGCGTCTCCAAGTTCAATCAATTTCTTTCCTGCAGAGAAACATCTTTCCTACATAAACACCAACATTGACAGGGCCAGACGTTTCTAGCTTGCATGGAAGCATCTATATTTGAATTGCCTCACCTAATCTGTTGAACTCTTCTGAATAGTTCTCTTGAGCCTTTAATATTTCTTGCTTGATTGATTTAGAATAGGACCTCAGCTCCTGAAATTTTATCAGGCTTAGCCAAACTAGATTACATGATCATTGCTGCAAACAGTATCTATAAAACATTACCTGTAGCGCCTGGAACTGCAATTTGATAAAGCTTCTGAAGGAATGTTCTTTGTGACTCCAACTTTGATCTTTCGAGGCAGATTTTGCCTCAATTTCTTTCACTTTACCCTTCCAATGGACCAAATTTTGTTCAAGCTCTTGAATTTTCACTTCAAGGCTTGTATTAGCTGCGTTTGTTTCTTTTCCCATTTGTTCAAGCATTTTAACCTTCTCCTCAAGAGATTTCTTAGCGACGCTTGCTTCTTCTATCATCTTTTCAAGCTCTTTGACCCGTTCTCCGAGGGCAGTTTTAGCAGTGTTTGCCTCTTTTCCCACTTGTTCAAGCTCCTTTAGCCTTTCCTCAAGTCCTGTCGTAGCAACCTTTGTTTGGCTTTCTGTTTCTGAGCATTGCTGTTCATAAGCTTTTCGAGTCACCTCCAATTCTTGCCTTAAAGCAGCAATTTCATCGTTGTGTTGGTGATTTTCCTTCATTAGCTTAACCATATCTTCCTCTTCATTTTTCTTCTTTTCTTCCAACTTGAACTTTTCTGTCTATCATACACAAAATGGCATGCTAACCTTTTTCAGTAATGACAGAAGAATAGTACTTTCATGTCACTGCTCCCAAACATACATTTTTATCAGAAAAGCAACCCACAGTAAGCAGTTTTACGCGATTAAAATCGACAATGGAAAAAGACGTATTTCCCAGAACAACACCTTTATCTGCTGAAGCTGGTTCGTGGCAATCTGCCAAAATGTAAGTCCAAGGAAGAGACAAAACATTAGGAGATATCTTGATACAAGATCCTAGACAACCTCAGACCATAAACGCATTAACAATACCTCATTTTCTTCACGAGTTCCTGAAGCTAAGGCTTCAAGGACATTGATCCTTGACTGGTATTTCTCCTCCCGAGCTTTGAAAAGATTGTTTTGCTGTATAAAATTACAATTGTAAGCATAGCATACAATGCCAACAATTGAAATTGCTGCCAAAGGATTTTCTCCATGAAAACAACAAATACCGTTCTTAGATGCTCAGCCTGAGTTGATATACGCCGTTCAATTTCCTGCACGACTTTTCTCAGCAGACATGCCACACGCTGATCATCATAGATTATGTCAGAAGATTGCCCAAGTAGTAAGGGCATCAGAAAGATATGTACACCACAAAAATTTACATTTTGTTTTCACAGAAGCATTTAGTATTTCCAAGAATAGTTACTAATCAAATACCTGTGGAATTTCACCATTCTTTCGTTCGATACTTTCATCAAGGATTCCATTCACGACACTCAGAAGTGACTGCGTTGGAGCATTCTGCAAGTAAAAGAAGCTCAAGGTATTACGGAGTAGTTTGAACAGGGCACCATGGTTAAAAGAAAGGAAAAAGGGAGCAAAGCTGAGGAAATGCGGTATGGTCAGTACATCTAAGCTATTTGATTTCATCATTTCTGAAATCTTTGCAGCATGAAGGTCATATCGCCCCTGTTTCATTTGAAAAACCTCGTGGAATTTGTGCCCTCCTTGGTGCATTGATCCAGGGGATAAGGGATCTGCCATGTATAAAATGAAACCCAGAGCTTCAAATGAAGTGACTAATTGGATGGCCTTGTCTAAAGATCCATGTGCATATATGCATGGAGACAAAGAGTTTAGCAATTACAAACAAAAACAAAATGTACCATGTGGACCAGAATTGGCCGAGGCACGCTGAAATTTCATATCAGACGGACCTCTGTGCCTTTCATCTCCAGACAGTGGAGAGAAAGGAGAGAAGGGACTCCGGGGAGTTGAATCACGGGGAGTTGAACCACGTGGTGTTGAAACTCCATAAGGGCTGCCTGATTGATCGGCGTTAGGATTCATCATTGATCACCGCCAGTTTGCATCAATACAGAAACCAGACTTATGAAAGCACTTGATAAAGGAAGAACTCCTTCATTCTCTATCGACAAATCCTGTAGCACAATTGTTTTAAACATTGAGAATTAGACCTATCCATTAACGAAAAAACACACACAACACAACCCAGGAGCAGGCTAGAAGAAAATTCCTGGAAGCTTAGAATCTTGTCTTTTTCCCCGAATACAAGACAGGTAAAAACATTTTTGAGTGAACCATAATCTCGGAAGCATCATTCTTCCAACTCCATGCCTATAAAAGCTCCAAATTTCTTTCCCCAAAGACAGTGAAGTTAGTAACATTCAATCCTTTTTCTGTAATTACACCCGAATCTCGGTGCCCCTCCATAACCAGAAAATGATGCCTATGCTTAATCTCTGAATCAAACCGCAGTTTTCTTTCTTCATTGCCTGTGGACTTCCCACGATATCTAATACGGTTTGTTGAGCTTTGATCATTAGTAAAAGAACAACAAAGATCTTCCCAGAAAACATATGGAATGAGGATTCAAACAAAAATCAACCAAGGGCACGATCAAACAACGTAACACTCACAACAATGACAATGCAAACAAGCTGGAGAAAACGACGTAGGTGTAAGAACGAAGATCGAGACATGGAGACGACATTGAATTCGGAAAACGAAGTCAAACATTGTAGAAGACGCGATCAACGAGACGGATTCATGAAAATGAGGAAGAAGAGGTTGAGGTTTTATCCTTACCTGGAAAATTTCGGAGGAGAATTTCCTCGGGAAAATGGAGGAGAAGGTCCAACGTGGGAGAAAGAACAGAGGGAATGGAGAAAGAGACGTGAAGGAATGTGGGTTGATTTTTTTGATTAATTAGTAATTAAAAGTAATTAAACTCACGATGATTATGATTAGCAAACTCGATTAAACAAAACATAATTAAAAAATATATTTTTTTGTTTGGCCTTTGATCTTCTTCGTTGAGGACTGAGGGAGCGCGAATGTAGGAGGAGAGCGAGCGCCTCCGCTTCTCCAGTCGTTTTTACGGGCTTTTGACACGTGTCCATATTATTATAGCTAATTTTGGAACAAATCAAAACAAATATATAAACGTAGATATTGACAACTGAATAGTAATATGATTTTTGGCAGGGGTCTACCACGAACCGCTCATCGCGGGTTGGCTCATGCATCGATCCATATTTTTTTGAATCGGATGAAAATATTTGATTCCAAAAAAATCGGATCAAACGAGTCTAACCGTCACGAATTGAGTTCGTAGTGAACCAGTTCGTCATGAGTCGGACGGACTCAAGGGTCAGAATTTTATTTTAAAATAATTTTATATACAAATTATATTTTTATTTGATATTTAGTTTATTTTTATTTAAAATTTTATTTTTTTATTATATATTAAATATTTTGAAATATTAAAATTAATTTTAAATATTTTTTAGTATTAAAATTTTATTTTTAAAATTTATATATTTAATTCGTAGACTGTCTCACTTGTCTCGCAGGTTAAGATGATATGGGTTGTACTGATATATTTTTTGTTTGCTAAAAAATGGGTCGGATTAGGGTGGACTAAAATTTTCTAGATCATCACGAGTCGGGCTAGGTTGGGTCGAGTCGGTCCGTTTTATACCACTAATTTTTAGTATGGATGGCGTCAATTTAGATTTGAAATTCGAAATTCGACAAAAACTCATTCGAAAAATATTGGATTTCGAATTTAATTTTTTCATTTTTTCGGTTCGAAAATTTTGACTTATTAGAAAAGATTCGAAATCGAATTTTGTATCGATCCAACTCAAAATCCAAATTTATAAGACCTAATTTCGGGTTTGGTGGTATATGTTTGAAACCTTAGAATCGAGTGCATCCATTCCGATTAACATCTCTATTTTTTTTTATCTTACATAGATATAGATATTTGAGAATCTTATATATTATTTATATCGAAAAAATCGAATAAAAATTGAAATATTTTAAAAATTATTTTTTTAATTGAAAACCGAATACAATGCTAATAAGATAAAATTTGAAGCAAACAAAACTGATATAAAAATAAAACGAATATAGTTTTTATATAAAAATAATCTATCACTAAAATGTTCACACCAAAATATAACCTGAACCATGGTCATCATAAACTTATGGGTTTCAACGCTTAAGGGCGTTTTCGTCTTTTCATCCTCTGAAAAAACAAGATAGCGGATGTATTGTCGAGTCGATGTGGTCAACGACAATGGAAATAGTCAACGCAGTGTATACAAAACGCAGCGTTTGAATAGGTCTAGTGTTTTCTTTTATATTCCTATTCATATAGACATGCACATGGCCCAATTTGGACATTTATGGCCCAATAATAATTGCTAGACCCAACATATAGATATATGACCCAACGATGTCATATGTCCTTTCATCGATTTGCTTCGCCGCGACTTCGTCCGGAAATCTCCCTGGTAAGTACTCTCTCTCTCTCTCGCTCTCTCTCTCTCTCTCTCTCTCTCACTGTTCTCTTGTCTCGACTTCTAGGTTTCGATTTCATCGGATCTTTTTATTTGGGTTTTTTATTTTCATCTTGTTGCGGCCTGGGTGGTGGTTATTAGGGCTGGGCATTTTTATTCGAGACCTGCGGGTTTTCGGATATCCTGTCTCACGGGTACTCGGAATTCATTACTCGCGAGATAACGAGACAGAGAACGAGTTTCGTGAGACGAAAAACCCGAATCTCGGGTTCGGGTTCGAGCATTATGACCCGATAAAAAATTAAAATTACAAAAATAACCTTAATATTTAATATATTTACAAAAATACCCCTAACCCTAATTTACCGTAACTCTCTCATCTCTCTCTCACGAATCGAAGCCTGCCTTGCGTCCTTGCCTCCTGCCTCCTCTTCGAGTCTTCAGTCTTCAGAACAGATCTCTCACTCTCGGTCTCTCTCCGTCTCTGCTGTCACCTCGCGGCTCTGTCTCCGCCGTTCGCCTCTGTCTCCGCCGTCGTTCGCCTCTGTCTCCGCCGTCGTTCGCCTCTGTCTCCGCCGCCATTCGCCTCTGTCTCACTCGCTCTCGGACTCTCTCCGTCTTTCGCTTCTCCGTCGGTCTGCTCTTGCTCTGCTCTGTCGTTTCTCCGCCGTCGTTCATCTGTCTCCGCCATCGTTCGGCTCTGTCTCCGCCGTCGTTCGGCTGCCTCGCCTCTCGGTCTGTCTCCGTCTTTCGCTTCTCCGGCGTTCGGCTCTACTCGGTCTCCAGTTCCTCTCCGGCATCTCAGCATCAAGGTGACATAAAGAGTTTAAACAGATGATTAATCTGAGTTTTGATACTTTTAATTTGAGTTTTCTGGTAATTAGGTTAATATAAGGATTTGAGAATAAAGAGTTTTGATACTTTTAATTGATAGTTAGAATCCTTTGATGCGAATTTAAACAGTGGGGTATTCTATCTGCATTGTCTGTGTATGGAGGTTCTGTTCTTTGGTTCATTGAGATTGAAGTTAACATGTTATTGTTCCAAATTGTTTCTGATAGTTTCCCACATGGTTAACATTTTGTTCTGATGGACAAATGCGATTCATAGTTCGACATCTTACATGATGTCTTTTATGTGTTGAAATTGGTTCCATGCTTTTTTTAATCATCTCTGTTGAATCTCTATTCACAAACTGGACTGCTTTTTTCATCTGAAACACACAATATCTTTGTTGTTTTAGATTATACATGGATAGTGTTCATTTTAAAACGCTATTCCTTCACTTCTATGGTGTGGAGTTAATTGTTACATTGAGAAACATGGATTCTGCTGAGGTGTATCTTTGGGCCAAGTCGGTTTAGAGTTTTTCCAAATTTCTTTGTTAAACCCGTTGTACTTCTCGATTGCTTGCTTGCGTGCATTGGTGATGGTGATTAGGGCTGGGCATTTTTACCCGAGACCCGCGGGTGTCCGGGTACTCTGTCTCACGGGTACCCAGGATTCGATACTCGTGAGACAATGAGATAGAGAACGAGTTCCGTGAGACGAAAAACCCAAGTTTCGGGTTCGGGTTCGGGTTCGGGTTCGAGTTCAAAAATATTGTGACGGGTTATCTCACGGGTACCCGGCAAGAAAAATAAAATTACAAAACTACCCTTAATATTTAATATATTTACAAAAATACCCTTAAACCTAATTCACCCTAAGTCTCTCTCTCATGAATCGTGGCCTCCTCCTCTTCTTCACCCTTCAGAACAGCTCTCCTCTTCAGAACAGCTCTCTCGCCTCTCGGTCTCTCTCCGTCTTTCGCTTCTCCGTTGTTCGCCTGTGCTGTCTCTGTCGTTCGGCTCTTCTCCGTCGTTTCTTCGTCTCCGTCGTTTGGATCTCCTCCGTCTTTCGCGTCTCCTCCGTCTCCGCCATCGTTTGCTTCTCCCCCGGTTCCTCTCCCGCATCTCTGCATTAAGGACACTCCCATTGTGAGTTCTTCTCTCCTATACCATCTTCTCTTTCTTTGATTCTTCTGCCTTACTAAATCTGTTTAGGTTTCGAGCTTAGAAATCTCAGTCCTTAATCTCTCCTAAGTTCCAGATCTCATCTATTCTTAATGATTCGATTTCGATTTCGATCTCCGTTTCGTGCAAACATAATTTCTTTACATGTGATATACTTATGTGGTTTTCATTAGTTTCTTATATTTCATGGTTAGGATCAAGAAAATGTCTTTGTTTAGAACTTCGTTTTTTCAATACATAAGGTGTGTGCGAGCTCCAGTCTGCGTGTTCAGTCTCTGTATTTTTTTATGATTTTTTTGTTGCTATTATTGGTCTGTGGTTTCTAACACTTGTAACTTTATCCTGGTTTCTTTTTTCTATTAGAATGGCGGAATCTAGTGAAACTCAAACGTCTCGGCAAGAATCTCAACCTGCTGAGCAAGAGTCTCAACCCCAACAAGGTAGAGAGCTTACCTTCTTTTCTTTCTCTCGCCCTTTGTTACTGTAAAACTATGGTTCTGTTTGAGATCTTTCATGGCTTAATCTGAGACATAGCATTGGTGTTTTTTCTCTATGTTGTTTAATTCAGTGTGCAGTTTCTTTAGAAAGCCATCAAAAGCTAAAAACATAAGGAAACGAACAATTGATGCCGACGAAGATGAAGATTCAAAAAGTGGAAGCTCTTTGTTGAACAATCTCAAGAAGGCCCAAAAGACAGACAGCAAGTTATACTTCTCTTCTGGACCCTCCAAGAGCACTGCAACCACCGACGAAGCTCCTGAGAGGACGGTCTTTCACTACGAATCATCCAAGGAAATTCAGGTTCAAAACGACAGTAAAGCAACGGCCACTCTAGAAACCGAAACTGAATTTACCAGAGATGCACGAGCTATCCGTGAGAGAGTCCTTAAGAGAGCAGAGGAGGCTTTGAAGGGGAACAAAAAGAACCCGGATGAAAAGTTGTACACGGGAATACACGGGTATACTGATCACAAGGCCGGGTTTAGAAGAGAGCAAACAATCTCGAGCGAGAAGGCTGGAGGATCACATGGGCCACTTAGAGCATCTGCTCATATCAGGGTCTCGGCTAGGTTTGATTACCAGCCAGACATATGCAAGGATTACAAAGAGACAGGGTATTGCGGGTATGGAGACTCGTGCAAGTTCATGCACGACCGTGGAGATTACAAGCCGGGATGGCAAATAGAGAAAGAATATGAAGAAGCAGAGAAGGCGAGGAAGAGAAATCTGGCTATGGGGATCGAGGATGATGATGAAGAAGATGAAGATGATGATGACGACGAAGATGATGGTGAGTTGCCTTTCGCGTGTTTCATTTGCAGACAGCCTTTTGTAGATCCTGTCGTGACAAAGTGCAAGCATTACTTCTGCGAGCATTGCGCATTGAAGCACCATGCCAAGAACAAGAAATGTTTCGTGTGTAACCAGCCGACACAGGGCATTTTCAACACAGCTCATGAGATCAAGAAGAAGATGGCCGAAGACCAGCGCAGTAAAGGCTTGTGATCTCTCTAGGAGGAATGTGCTTCGTCTTTTGTCTCTTGTCTTTTTGTATTTGTAGTTCTCACACTTCAGTTTTGTGTCTACATTAATTATGTAAGGTAGGAAGGGTTCTAACTTGTTAGATTCGAGGTATTACCGATTCAGTATGATTACAAATTTACAAAATAATAATCGATCAATCTCCAAATTAAAATGAAGAAGTTAAATACACGTCACATTTTCTCAATAATCAAATAAACCGGGTCGGGTATTACACGACCCGAATGTAAACTCGGATCCTTCTTATCTCCCGCTCGTTCCCTTCCCCCTCTCCCTCCCATCCACACAGTGAATCCACCAGATGGCGCTCACCGTGAGCAGCGGCGGCAT
>NW_010965372.1:4047544-4063850 GCF_000463585.1 Tarenaya hassleriana | reverse complement strand
CGGCGGCGGCATGGGAGCCGGTATCCGCTGCGTCAACCTTACCCACGGCTCCCGTACACCCTCCACTGCGTTCCGACACGTGACCTCCACGTGGCCTCCGCCGCCAAGAAGGTCTCCCAGACCGGCCTGTTCGACAGCAAGAAACGCCGGAGCCTCGTCAATGGGATGCTCTCGGCTTTCGGAATCGTTTTCGCGGTATATTTCATTAAAAAAAGTTTCCAATTTTTTTGTTTCTACATAATATCCGATGAATTCGGATCCATAATCTGTAATTTGGGGTTATATTGTAACAGTTGATTTCCGGTGGAATAATAGCGGTGGCGACGTATAACGAAGGAGCGAGGGATTTCAAAGAGACACCAGTTTACAAAGAAGCGATTCAGTCTCGGGACCTGATTGATGAAGCAGACAGTTCGAGTTCTGAAGAAGTGTTCGAATCCAATCCGACAGAAGTGGCGCCTACTTTGGAGTAGTTCAGTTCGGATTCAGTTCCAATAACTTCGCTGTAACTAATGGTGTTTCCACCGGAACAACTGAGTTTGTGTGTTCATATGTTACAGAACCAAACTGAAGCAGCTCTCAAGATACCTGAGTAAAAGAGATTACTGTTCTTGCCTTCGTTTTTTTTTTTTTTTTTGGGTTGAATTCCATTGCCTTGGTTATTGTACACAAAGGAAGTTTTTCTTGATCAAGATCATGAAGTTTAGAGCTTTTCTAGAATCAATAAACATATTTTTAAAAAATAAGAAATGAATCCAAAATGAACTCCAAATCAAAATTGATACAAAATCTCAGTAGTGAGAAATTGATAGCTTTTAGGTTTTTTTGGGGTTTGGTCCACAAACAAACACTAAAAATGAACTGGATCCTAAAAACAGATATTCTCACTCTGTAAATAGAAGATTAGGCTTGGCAATTGTTTGACCAAAGAGAGAGAATACAATCAACCACTCAATTAATTTAATTTAATTTAATGAATATTGTCTGTGTAAAAACGTGGTCCAAGACGTGCACAGCAAAAACACACATGCTTTGTGCAAATGGATTTGATGAGACTAATTAAACTCCAAATCTAACGAAATCTGAAATAAAAACGTTAAATTTTTGGGGAATTGGGTTCCCATGCACTCACAGGATCCATCCCTCTTCCTGTCTTGTCTCCGTCCACGTTTCGACACGCAATTTCGTTCTTGAACCATGCAGACAATGTCGCGGTAGTAAATCTCTCTCCTCGTTGTTCCCCATTTCTCACTCCTCCGCGACAGCAAAAGACGAATCCCACATATCTCTCTTGTCTCCGGTTCGATTCGATCATCGGAAATGGCGGCGCCGAAGCTGGGATCGTTCAGGCGAAGCATGTTCGACGGTTCGTTCAAACAGAGCATGAAAGAGAGATTTCTCTCTACGAACAGAGGCTACTCCGATCTGAGATATTCCTACGACCACGACGATGCCTCCTCCGAACAATGCCGCCCCTACAGGTACATCATCAAACAAGACGAAACCCCACTTTCAATGTCTCCATTTGATGAGATGTAAGATGAGAATAAGGGGGAACAACCTCTCAAAAACTGTTGATCTTGTTTCTGAAGGTGGCTCTGCAACAAGATCATGGGGTTTCTCAGGAACACGCAGGAGGTTTTCGTCGTGGCTTGGGAGATGGGGAAGTCGGATCCGAGGAAAGTCATATTCTCCGCGAAGATGGCTTTGGCTCTGACACTAACATCACTCCTCGTCTTCTGGAAGGAACTGGGAGCTGACATCAACCGCTACTTCGTGTGGGCGATTCTTACAGTGGTTGTTGTCTTCGAGTTCAGCATAGGTACAAGAGAACATCTGTCTGGTTTTGACAGAGTATTTGTTCTGTTTTCTCCCGGTATCCTTTGGTTCTGAGCCGTTGCCTTTCGTTTTCTCTGTCATTTTTCGCTTTCAACATTATGCAGGAGCTACTCTAAGCAAAGGATTTAACCGGGCATTAGGGACATTATCGGCAGGAGGCCTCGCCCTTGCCATGGCAGAGCTTTCAACAATGTCCGGAGGCTGGCAAGAACTTGTAATCACCATAAGCATTTTCGTCATAGGTATATCGGTTACAGCTCTCTCTTGTTCCATTCTTGTAGAAAAAAAGCACCCCTGAAATCGTTCCAATTCTGACAGAACATTGTGTGCCTTCTTGTCAGCTTTCATTGCCACTTATGCGAAACTGTACCCGACGATGAAGCCTTACGAGTACGGGTTTCGGGTTTTCCTGTTGACGTATTGCTACATAACGATGTCGGGTTATCGAACAGGAGAATTCTTCGAAACAGCCATCTCAAGATTCCTTCTAATCGCGCTAGGTGGAAGCGTATGCCTCGTTGTGAACACTTGCATCTTTCCGATATGGGCCGGTGAAGATCTCCATATGCTGGTCGCCAAGAACTTCATGAATGTTGCAACGTCTCTGGAAGGTTCACATTCTAACCTGAGTTAATAGTACATGGTTTAGGGTTCATGAAGAAGATTCACAAATTATTCCGAAAATCAAAGCATTTCCTATTCATAGAGACGTTCTTGGTAGGTTGTGTGAATGCATACCTCGATTGTGTGGCATACGATAGGATCCCCTCGAAAATTCTCGTCTATGAGGCGGTTGCTGATGATGCGGTTTACAGTGGTTACCGGTCCGCCGTCCAATCTACCAGCCAAGAAGATACTCTGGTAATGTAAATTCCCAAATCTCCATAAGTTTTCTTTCACCCATCAACACGCCATAACCATTTCCTCTCCTGATGTATAAGTATAACACTAAGCAGAACAGAACAGAGAAGAGAAGACTGCAATGAAACATCAAAGGGTCGAGTTCTTACAAGACATTTCTCTGATATTACCTCTCTTGTTCATTTTTTTTTCTTGTCTGAAGATGGGATTTGCAACATGGGAACCTCCACATGGACCTTACCAATCATTCAGATATCCATGGCAGAACTACGTGAAGGTCAGTGGCGCATTGAGGCATTGCGCCTTCATGGTCATGGCATTGCATGGCTGCATACTCTCAGAAATACAGGTATACTTTCTCTTCTCCATTACACCGGTTTCGAAGCTATACTGATGTCCAAATTCTCCATACATTCAACCGAAACTCGAACAATGCAGCATCCTATATATGTGTTATATGCATTGATACATAGCTCTCAGCTGTTATCCGAAATTGCTGCTTCACCTCTTCAGGTATCAGAAAGATCAAAGACAAAAACGCTTCTTCAAAGATTAATCACCATAATCTGATATCCACTTTCTCTGTACATTCAACACCAAACACCAAAACAATTAAACACTGGAGATCCGTTCCTGAGGTATGTCGTTATTGTAAAATGCAGGCTGCAGAAGAGAAGAGACAAGTCTTTCGCGATGAACTCAGAAGGGTAGGAGTTGAAGGAGCAAAAGTACTTCGAGACCTCGGAACCAAACTGAAGAAGATGGAGAAACTGGATTTTGACGAAGACATACTCTACGAGGTTCACCAAGCAGCCGAAGCATTACAAAGCAAGATCGACAGAAAATCGTATCTCCTCGTAAACGCGGAGAACTGGGAAATCGGGAACCGAAACAGCGATTCATCAATAACCCAACACGAAATCTCGAATCTTGACGAAGATCTGAAGAGGGTTTTGTCTCACAAATCCAGAAGCGAATCTATGCTCCGAGTACCCAGAAATTGGGATGTACCCATGAACCCTAATTTCCCCAACACCACCCATCAATCAACAAATCCAGTGATTATACAGAAACAACCGTCATGGCCTGCCGGGACCTCTCTAATGGCGGACAGTATGTTGGACAACGACGCGACCAAGATGTATGAAAGCGCGAGTGCTTTGTCCTTGGCGACATTTGCTTCACTGCTCATCGAATTCGTCGCGAGGCTGGAGAATCTGGTGAGTGCTTATGAAGAACTGAGCGAGAAAGCGAGCTTCAAGGACAAGAAGACTGTTGATGAGATGATGACAGAACCAGGAATGGCGGCGGAAAATGTCGGGATCTGGATTAGGTTGCGTCGATGTTTGAAATCATAAAGCGTCGTCCGCTAGATTCAGGTTTAATTTAAAGCCTTTGATCTCGAGGGAAAATAGCATTCAAGATTTATTTTATTATAGTGGTTCCAATTTTTTTCTAAACGGTTTTGTATTATGTATTTTTTGCTAATATCTTAAACATATTTTTATTAAAAATTAATAGATTACGAATAAATAATTTATAAAATAATTGAAAAATATTTGTATTAAAAAAAATTAGAGTTTAAAACAATATTTTGATAAACAAGAATAAAAACAACTAGATTATTAATAGATATCTTTGTAATTTTCTAATAATTGAAACTTGAATTTCAGGTTTTAGACATAATAAAACCTAATATATCTCTTTGTAAAGCTGATATCTAATTTTTGAACGCCTAATGCGGTTTTGATATTTATAATGCAAGATTATTACAAACTATTGTTTCTTACTCCCACCGTTTCATTCTAGATGACCGTTAAAATAAAAACACATAAAAATAATATTTTGTCCAAAATATCCTAATTTATTGTACAGAAAATTGTTATCTTTAAATGTATAAAATATTTGAGTATCATTAATTAGGTGTAAATTTGAAAAAAATAATAAAAATTATATGGAAAATCTAAAAATGACATTTATTTTGAACAAAAAAATCGTTATAAAACGTCATGTACAATAAAACGGAGGGAATATTAAATTTTGGAAAATCCAATTTTCGCGGTATTGCGGAGCTTGGATAATGCGCTGTCATCATGTAATTCAAAACGTGAATAACGTTTTCCAAAACATTTCATATTTTTAGACGGTATTAGAATATATAGACTATATACACACTATATTCCGATAATATTAGAGATGTTGCATATATATATATATATATATATAAGATTTCTAGAGGAAACTATATATTAATTTTTGCAAGGCTACAAGCATAGCGACATATCACATTCGTTGTTAGGTGCTATTTTACGTCTCCTGCCTTGACGACAATGGAATATAAATATAAAAAATATTTATAATTAAAACAGATACGAATTTTAATTTGCTGTCTCCGACGGTGATCGAAGTCGTTGAACCATTGAATTCGTCTCGGAATGCATCAAATTGATGGGAAGCCGTCAAATAAATAGTACCATTGCTAGCGAATGAGATAATGTATCTTATAAGGAATTATAAATTATTGAATAAGTCTCAAATCATGAAATTTTTAAAGAATTTTATAAAAAACAATCATGGAGTTTAGAACCCTGAAAAAAATAGATTTTTTTTTTAAAAAAAAATTAGATTAGTTTAAAGATTTACGGTTTGAGCCCGTTAAAATTTGATAAAAAATTAACAAATATCAAAAGTTAATATTTAATATGAAAAATCGATGAGAATTTAATATTAATTTTTAGGATTTTAAAAATTCACGTTTATTTTCTTAAATTAGTTATAACTTTCGTGATTTTATGTTGATATTCCGTATATTATTTATTAATTAGAAAATTGTCTGCCACAACAACATGTATTTGAAAAAGTAAATCTAAAAAATTAATTATAACTTGCAATTTTTTTTATCTAAAATTTACAAAATGAAATTTGCTTTTACAAATTTGAATTGAGAACTCGTGAAAGTAATTCACGAACCACATCCATCAAATTTATATAGAAAAATAGTAAAGCAATTTTTTCTATTATTTTTGTGAAATTTCGTTACTAAATGTAAATATTTTTGTAACGATATAAACAAAATCGTGACTCAAATTTCTATCGAGGTTGCATCGCTATATATTTGGTGACGCACATCTTCGACGTCATATGTGTCGCAATTTTTAGTTGCGCAAGTTTTGTAATGCAAATTTACGTTGTTATTATGAAGTTATTTTATGATAACAATATTTATTTCGGTTATTTTATTGAGATACAAATTTTGGTTTTGCTTTCTACTCAATATTTTTTGGCACCAAAATTAACTAAAATTTATACAAAAAAAATATGTATACCTCACTAAAGCACATCTCACTCACAAAATATTAATATATTCTATTATTAAGAGATCAGGGTATAATCAAGAGCCTCTCAAATATTTTTGGGATATATGTAAGACAAAAAATATTTTGTTCATTATAAAAATATTATATTTTAAAATTTTAAATATTTAAATAAAATTTTATTATGAAGAATATTAAAATATTAATATCTAAACATAAAATAATTATATTATTTATTACTTAAATATGATTTTTTAAAATAATAAAATGAGAAAATCTAAAAAATTATAAATCAACTTGATATGATCCAAAATTTTGAGCATTATCCCAATATTATGTTGTTTTAAAAGTATAATAAATCTGAAATTAAAAATGACAATATTATTATTTAAAAATAAATAATGATCATATATGATTAAAAATATAAAAAAACACGAATTGTATTTTTAAATTAAAAATTTAAATGAAATGGTAAGACACTAGAATGATTTTTTCGAGCAAATTTGGAGTTGAAAGGTTTGTGTAAATTTAAATGAATGGTATGTTTGTGTAAATTTTTATAGATAAAAGTTGTAATTATTAAGCAAATTAACCAAAACATTAATGAACAACGGTCGCAAAATTATGAATTTAATAGATGGATGAAAAATACATGATAGATAAAAGGTGTATAACCATAAAAAAGAATTATTAATTGACCAATGTTATTTTAAACCATAAATATACTTAAATTTTTTTTTTAAAGATATGTCCACATAATTTTGAGGCCCCAAAAAAGATGGTACGAACCAACCATATAAGTGAAATGACAATTCAATATTAATTTGCGTAGTATGATTAAGAGCCAACCACGTATATAATGTGAGTGAATTAATAACCACATAATTTAATAAACATATTTTTTAAAGCCCTCGTACCTTAAATCCGACCCAAGAAAATCCTTAATTACTCATGCTCGACTCGACTATATATCCCCCTAGAAGCCTAAAATGAAAAA
The DNA here is from genome assembly GCF_000463585.1 of Tarenaya hassleriana. NCBI lineage: Eukaryota > Viridiplantae > Streptophyta > Magnoliopsida > Brassicales > Cleomaceae > Tarenaya > Tarenaya hassleriana. Next base: position 4,056,839 of record NW_010965372.1, on the reverse strand, counting down.
ACAAAACACGCACTCACACACAAAATGTCTTCCTTAGCCCTTGTCCTAATCCTCTTGGTCCTCGCATGCTTCAGCTTCCTCTTCCGAGCTTTCTCACGACAAGAATCTTCTGAAAAGTTCGGGAAACTTCCACCGGGTCCACGTGGCATTCCGATCATCGGACACCTCCACATGTTGGGGAAACTCCCACACCAAACCCTAGCTCGGTTATCCAAGAAATACGGACCCATCATGTCCATCAGGCTAGGAAGTGTCCAAACCATCGTCGTCTCGTCTCCACGCGCCGCCGAGCTCTTCCTCAAGACCCACGACAACGTTTTCGCAAGCCGGGCTAAAGATCAAGCCGCCGAGATAATGTCGTACGGGACAAAGGCCATCATATTGCAACCGTACAGCCCGTACTGGCGAGACGTACGGAAGCTATGCGTTGTTCATCTTCTAAGCACGTCCAAGATGGAACAGTTCAAACCCATCATACCAGAAGAGATTGGTCTGATGATGAGTCATCTCAAAAACGCTGCGGAGAAGAAAGAGGTAGTGAACGTCAGCGAAATATTGGCCGAGCTTTTTGAGAATATTGTGTATAGGATGATTTTGGGATATAGTAAAAACAACGATGGTGGCATGAAGCTCAAAGAACATGTGGAAGAGATGATGTCATTGGCAGGAGCTTTCAATATTTCCGACTATTTACCATTTCTTGCTCCATTTGATCTTCAGGTAAGTTTTTTTTTTGTTAACTATAAATATTATATATATAAAAGAAGATTACTAACGGTAATATAGATATTAAAATTCACAATAGCAAAACAAAATAATGAAATTAAGAAGAATAAAAGTGAAATAATAAATTATAGACGCATAAAAATGATAGGTAGAAGTGGTATGTATTGTATATTGTAAGTGATGGATGTTGCACGCTAATAATCACTACAGAAATTTTTTTTCCATGTGGTTCATGGATTGATTCATTACGAGGCTTCCGAATTTTCAATAATATAATTTAATTAAATTTGTCTTTCATTGCATTTAGTTTTTTATTTATACTGATAGTTTACAAAATACTCCCTCAGTTTTTAAAATAATATCGTTTTAGATTTCTCACCATTATTAAGAAAATATAAAAAAGGTCATATATACCCTATTAAATCATATTTTCATTAATTTTTATTAAAGTTAATTTTTTTGATTAAGGGAAATATTGTAATTTTTTATAAAATCAATTAAAAAATCTAAAGCAACATATAATTAGTAATAAAAAATATTTTGTATAATGACATTTATTTAGAATTGAGGGAGTAGTTTCTAGGTTCTCTTTTTTACATGCTTGTCCTACGTGGCATATTGGAGTGGTGGTAATCTTTTTAAGTTATATAAATTTGTGGTTATAATGTTATATATGTATAGAGAATTTTTTTTTCTACCGATGGCTGTCCAGAAATCTTTCTCCCGGAATTTTACATAATCTTTGTATTGATTATAGATTGATTCAGTGCCTAATCAGGTTGTAAACGTATACTAATGCTGTCCCTGCGCAAATTGATAAGATCAATAACATAATAATCTCTACATGTTTGGATGTCTTAAAGTGTTACTTTGTGTGTTGTGTTTAGGGTTTAGCTCGAAGGATGAAAGAGCTAAGCAAGTCAATGGACATAATACTCGAGAAGATCATTGAAGAACATGAGCATCAAAACGAAGAACACAAGTCCAAGGATCACCACAAGGATTTCGTGGATGTGCTTTTGTCTTTGATGAATCAATCCATGAATCCACTTGACAAAAATTCAGACATAATCGGTCGGATTCATGTCAAAGCAATACTAGTAGACTTGGTCGTAGCCGCAGTAGAGACCTCCGCAATAGTAATCGAGTGGACCTTCTCAGAGATCTTGAAGAACTCTCGTGTCATGAAGAAATTACAAGAGGAGTTAGAAACTATTATTGGGATGGATAGGAAGGTCCAAGAAAGTGATTTACCAGAGCTCGAATATTTGGACATGGTTACAAAAGAAGGTTTTAGGTTACATCCCGTTGGACCCTTTTTGGTTCCTCACGAATCCATGGAAGACGTTGTGGTCGATGGATTCTACATACCGAGAAAATCACGAGTCTTGGTTAACGTCTGGTCCATAGGGAGAGATCCTGATGTGTGGCCAAAGAACACCGAAGAATTCTATCCGGAGAGATTTGAGAACGACGATATTGATATTCGAGGCTTAGATTTCAGGCTTATTCCTTTTGGCTCGGGACGAAGAAGATGCCCCGGTATGCAGATCGGGTTGCCGATAGTGAAGCTTGTTTTAGCTTACCTGGTGCATTGCTTTGACTGGAAGATGCCCGATGGAATGCTTTTCGAAAAGATTGACATGGACGAGAAGTTCGGTTTGTCAGTTGGAAGAGCAAATAATGTGATCGCCCGACCAATCTATCGCTTGGATCGTTAGAAATCCCACAATGCTTGTGTCTCTGTGTCAAAATATATAATTAAAAAAAAAAAAAGGAATAAAGGCATGAACAAGAGCGGTGTTCAGACAATAGATTGGAACATGTAAGAATGGATGTGCTGAATAGAGAAGTTATCTCTTTCTGCATCTTTTTATTGCAGGAACAGCGTTGTCTCGGTAAAAGGAAAATCTTAGTTATACCACAAAGTTGTTTGTCGTCGGCCGCGACCCCTCCAAATACAACCCTTGTATCTGAAAACTCCACCGGCCACGCTCCCCCTGTCACCCAGTCGGAGCCCACTGCGTCTGAAAATCTAGATGCCCCTGTGCAACCTACCTCACCACCAAATGCACATGAACCTAGTTCGGCTCCTCTTTGTAATAATCCATCTCAGGAAGAGGTTGCGACTCCGAAATCAGGAATACAAACTCCGTTGAATAAGTCCCAACTGGTACCGGTTGTCCAGGAAAATCGGGAATCAGTTGTGGTAGAAGACTCCACGATTGAGGTTTCTGCTCAACCTGTTCTTGCTAAGCTTCCTTCTGAGCCGAGATCTCCGACAGCTCCCCAGCTTGATTCTCGTATCATCTCACCGGGAAAAGCAGTGGGTCATTCTAATGGCCTACCAAAATTTACTTTGCCGGACAACAAAAGTAAGTCGGCATATCAATTTGAATTTGATAATGAAAATGATATGATCAAGGAAGCTCAGCGTATCCTTCGTTCCAGATCAATTGTCCATACCTTCCGAGATCCAACTGACTTTACCTTAGTCGGTACAGCTCGGAAGGGAAAAGACAAATTTAAGTAGTCCTCTACTACCGAGAAGGTCTCGTTGAGACTAGGATTCGTGACGAATCAACGGTTTGCTGCGATGAATAAGATTTCAACATCTTGATGACTATTAATTGTTGTATTTGTTCTCTTTAGTATGTTTGAGTTGTTTTATGGCTCTAAACTCTGGATTAAATTCTGGTTGTAAAAGATTTGGATTAATATACATTTACCGTTAACAAAAAAAAAAAAAAAAAAAAAAAAATTTTTTAGTTATACTAAAATGATTAAAGAATAAATGGAAATAATCATATTAATTATTTCTTTTCCTATATAAAATACACGCACATAAAATGTATGTTTTGGAACTAATATTTCATTAAACATTTTTTTATTAAGTTGATCGATATTTTCAACGTAAAATTTGTTTTATTATAATAATGACAAGACTAATTGTTTAATGGTCCTAAATTTTAATTAAGTTGATCGATACTTTCTTTCACGTTTTATTATAATAATGACAAAACTAGGCCAGTCTTTTACTGATCTAAGACGGAATGAAAATTAATCTGAATCTGGAAAGGCTTAAAGATATCGGTTCATAATTGAACATCATTCAAGACACTTTGATATATACAAAAAAAAAAAATTATTTTCGTACGTTAGTCCAAGGGAGTTCAAACCAAAGATTGGTTACTTGAATTAAAAAAATAAATAAAAATAAGAAAGTTGAAGATCTTTACCACAGTTTAAGAACCGTGTGTTTTCGGGTTCTCGATTTCGTGAGTATCCGAGGCGCAGGTACTCGCTAAACAATAAGACTAAAGATGAGTGCGATGAAGCCAAGAATTCGGATCACGGGTTCAGATTCAAATTTTCTTAACGATGATGACTTATTCTCGGATATTTTGGTAAGAATAAAATGGCATTTATATCCATTATACTTTAATTTATTTACAATATACTTAAATATATTTTAACATAAAATTATCAAAATATCACGAAAGTTAAGGAAAGTCAATAATTTTCTCAAAAAATTTGACGGAGTCGGATACTCAAATTCAACGTCACGTATATAGGTCATGGGTGTCCGAATTTCACGAAAACGGATTGGAGATAATACTTAAGACATGTAAAGACGAAGACGAAGACATATACTTCTAAAATTCAGGGTATTCGATCCATGGCGAGCCGTAATATCTGGTCGATGGGAGGAGATCCTAATGTGTGGTCAATTTGAGGCTTACCTCGTAGGAAGATGGTATTGCTATTGGTGTTGGGTCTCTCTGGAGGCGAACCCTAGCCGCCGCCTCCGTCGATCTTGAGTGAAACTGGCTGGCCTTCTACTGGTCGGATAAAAGACCGTCTCTCTTTGCCATGGCGAAGAAGAAATCAAACAAATCTCCAACGGCGAGGAAGAAATCGAGCAAATCCCCCCCTGTTTTCCCATCGGCTCCACCTCCGGAACAACTCTGTGTCGACCATCCCACTCCATTACCGGCGATTGCAGCTCCTGGGTCGCTCTCTCTACCGCCGGCAACCTCTCCGTCGGTGGTTCCAGAGCAGCTCATGCCCCCTATTACCTCCACATTTCTTCCGTCGGATTTCCCCCCCCTTCCATCTCCTTCGGGTCAAGCTCCGTCTTCATCTCTGGCCCCTGCTTCTCCATGCATCCAGGTGCCTCCCCTCTCCTCGGCTCCCTTAGCGGACCGTGTTATGTCTGCTGCTCCCCAAGCTATTTCAGCCACAGTTTCCAGCGGCAACTCGAATCTGAAATTTCCTTGGGCAGATCGACTCCGGCAAGCTTCGCGGAATCTCTCCAGACTGGCCAAGCCGGTATTCTCGGCAGAAGGTATCCCGCGAGTCCGAGTTCCCAGTTCGGTGTTCCAGGAAGCTTCAAAAGCCTGGGAAGGGAATATTATGGGACAGTTCTATGGAGTAGCCCCAAACACCTCTAAAATATTCCAATCCCTAAATCCAATCTGGGGAAGGAAGACACGTATCACATCCGTCGCATCAGCGATTCGGCATGTCTCTTTTTCATTCCGGACTTAGCCACAAGGGAATGGGCCCTCGAAATCGGTATTTGGCGAGTGGCGGATGTGATGTTCGCCCTTTCGGAGTGGACACCGACTTCTACCCTCCGCAAGCATGCTCTTACATCTGTTCCCATCTGGATTACTCTCCGGAATATCCCGCCGGAAATGTTCTCACTACAGGGTATCAGCTATATAGCGAGTGGACTTGGTGAACCTCTTCACACGGAGAGAATGCGTCTGGACCCTCTTCAGATCGGTGAAGCCCGTGTCAAAGTTGAAATCCACCTCGGAGAGACATTGAACTTGCCTCCTGCCGTTGAAGTGGAGGATGATGCCGGAGCAATCATCAAGGTCGATGTCAATTATGCCTGGCTACCCCCGCGTTGTATATCGTGCTCTGAATTTGGGCATAGTCACCGTCACTGCCCTGCTAAAAGTCCTACTCAACCTCAGGCCCAGGTCAGCCCCGTTATACAACCATCTACCCCTAACTCTGAAAAGGTTATCATTCCGGTCTCAGATTGTGTTGACACTCCTAAATCACCGGTTATTGTCCCACAACATTCTCAATCAAAACCTTCTCAACCTGTCACAATCACCTCCTTCTCCACGTCTAAATCCATCGATGTGGTCGAAATACCAAATAACCCTTCACCGACTCTTACTATAGTGTCTAGTGAACCCATTACCGATACAGGTACCCCTCTTCCGTTACCTTCGGTCCAGCCGCAAGCCACTTTACCTCAAAAATTTTGTTTTGACTCAGATGAAGAACTAGTGGCAGAAGCTCAACGAATCTTACGCGCTCGTTCTTCTGTTGCTGCTACAGCCCAAAAATCTCAGTACTCCCTTCGATCTTGTGTTAACAACGTCATTCTTGATCCTTCCGATTTCACACTAGTTGGAAAAGCTCGCAAGGGTAGAGGAAACTTTTAGTTTTATGAACTGCTTTTGGTCATCAGAGCTCTAAATATTGTCTTTCGTATAATTCTCATGTTTCTTTTGGATTCGGTTATTATGACTCCTTGTACTTAGGGATTTATCTTACGGATTTTCCCTATTGTAAAAACATTTATATTTATAAGATTTACCGTTACCAAAAAAAAAAAAAAAAAAAAAAAAAAAAAAAAAAAAAAAAAAAAAAAGATGGTATTGCTATGTAATCATACATGTGGGACCGGTTGGTTTCATCTCAATAGGCGCATTGCTTCATTGGTAGAAAATTTTCATTGTAGGAAGATGGATCAATCAAGAAGATATTTTGGCTATGTATGTGAATTATGAAATCTTTCTAACTTATAACTTATCAACGCCATCGACGGTGAGAAGATATATTTAGTGATACTGTCTTTTTCAATTCCTATTTATTTTGGGGCAGTTGGAAGAAAACGACAAGACTCTAAAATATTCAATCACATTTTCCACATGCATCACGTGATTGAATTCCCAGCCACATAAACAACAACTGTTTCCTTCTCCATTTTTTTTTAAAGTAGAGTTCCCGTCGGTTTCTCCAAAGCCTAAACCTCAGAAATCTTAGAAACAAAGAAGGGCGAAAGGAACCAAAATGTCTCTCTTAGCCCTCGTCCTAATTCTCTCGGTCCTTCTTGGATCCTTGGGCTTCCTCTTCGCAAGGCACGAACCTTCTAGAAACTTAGGGAAACTTCCACCGGGTCTGTTGAAGTGTATGACGACATGATGGATGGCCTAATTTGTGGTGATACACAAGCTGATTTGGTGGACGTAATTTCATGCCAACGTTTATTTATTTCCTTTATTTGTATTATGGAGATTTCCTTTATTTGTAATTAGATATTTTCCTTTTCTTTATTTCTAGACCTTCTATATATTTTGTACAATATTTTGTAAATGAATCAAGAGAGTAATTTTTCCATTCTCATTGTCTTCTTCTTCTTTCTCGGTACTATACTCACCGAGATAGGTTTTACACTTCTCTTCCATTTAAACGATTATAAACTCTCATATCACAAAAGTTTACATGGTATCAGAGCCTCAAGAGCCATGGTAACCTATTTTTTATTTGCTTCCGCTACTTAACATATATTATGTATATCCCATTTGGTCACATATAGATCTAAAGAGGAGAGTATTGTAATGGCTCATTATTTGTCTCAAGAAGACTTCAATACAATCGTCACTTTCGAGTATATTCGAAAATTCCGAATCATCGATGATACATGGCCTCAAACAACCAAAGAAGAAAGGGACCATGCCCACGATCAAGTGATGGATGAACTCGAGAAGATTCATCCGGATTTGAATCTACAAAAGAGGTTATTATTCAATTTTCTTGGATTTCTTCCGGGTGAGTACAATAATCTCATCCTTCAAATTTTATCATCAACTTCTTTACCATCCGTTCAAGAAGCACGCATGATGTGGCATAAAGAGCTGTTTTCAAGGGGAAACATTTGTTCATATAAACGAGAACAAACATGCCAATCATATAACGGGAATGTAATGCATTCATAAATCAATGAATCAATACAAAGTCAAAATGTCATATCACGGATCATCCTAGAGCATTACAACCAACAACATTGCCCCAAACATGGGAGAAACAGAACATGAACTCACAGATAAAGCGGTTCGTGAATTCTTCATACAACACATGAAGCCTAGTCCGATGCCAAATGAGGGGGAATGTTTGGATTCATTTGGCATGGTGAATGGAGAAACAAAAGAAGAAGGTTTAGGAAAGAAGGACGAAGGGGTAGAAAAGAAAAAGGTTGAGCAAACTACCTTAGAAGATGGCTTCAAAGAGGACACAAGGAACTCCCATGACGAAGCATCCAAGGAGAATGTGCTACTGCCAAAACAAAATCCCTTCATTCGGTCCATTCACTTAACTCCTTTATGCTCTTTAAACGATTATGTCTGTGAGAGTGATGATGGACAGGAAACTCAAACAAAAGTGGAGATCCACAAAGAGCAACAACACTTGGTGACATTGGAAGCGAATGATTTGTTGACTGGAGTAAAAGGCCGGGAGAGAAGAGACGATGAGTAGTATTCAAACGGAGACAAAGAACCGAGTTTGTCCTTTCTTCTCTTATCCCATTCAATTTGAGTTTTCGGTACCTATTGACATCTTTCAGATTCTGAATGTTTTCAAAATTAATGAGGTTGATATCTTCATGAAAGAAGCTCCGGAGATTAGTCCATACAAGATAGAGATTATTATTCCAAAAATATTTACACACAATTCAATGTTGCCTATGAGTTATGAAAATTCTAGGCTTGGTATTTCTACTCCCTATTCCTTTTTATTTGATTTATATTCATTTATAAATAGATTGGATGTTGAATATAAATATTTAGATTAATTCTAAGAATGCGGATGAATATAATATTAACAAATATAAAAGTTTAAGTGATGCGTATGATGACTATGACGAACCATTGCCATATACTGTGAAATTAGGACTAAGACTTGCATTTTTCCATACTAGATCATTATTCCTACTGTTATTTGATTTACAAAATGATTTTGACAAGGGTAACGATATATTTAGTCACAAAGAATGCTGTATTGCTTTTATTAAAAAAAAGTCTAACCGTTTCTTTAAAGTGTGGCAGGATCGAAAGGATTATGATCATTCAAATAAGAGAGAAACTCTTACTTTTCTCTTATTAACCGATGCTCCTAACACTCGTGAGATGATAAGAGAGAACACAACAAAGTTTTTACCCAAAGAAGTGTACAAAGACGCTTCAAATGATGGGGAAGTGAAAACCATTTGGTGTAGAATCAAAGGTAAGTCTTTGTATTCATTCGAATATAAAACTTACGTTAATTTTATTGGTTTGCAGGATTCAAACACAAAGGAACCACTTTGGAAAATACTGGAACAATTTATCAAGAAAAACCATGGATGCTATGACAAGAAGGATGTTCAAAGAACAATGTTCATTGTTGTCAAACAATGGCGGAATTGGAAAAGCACAAAAAAAAAAGGTTAAAGTAATTTCCGCTTTCAAGATTGATTTTTCGATTCTCTACAAATCATCTT
>NW_010965372.1:4025937-4046929 GCF_000463585.1 Tarenaya hassleriana | reverse complement strand
TAATGCTCTTTATGCCACATCATGCGTGCTTCTTGAACGGATGGTAAAGAAGTTGATGATAAAATTTGAAGGATGAGATTATTGTACTCACCCGGAAGAAATCCAAGAAAATTGAATAATAACCTCTTTTGTAGATTCAAATCCGGATGAATCTTCTCGAGTTCATCCATCACTTGATCGTGGGCATGGTCCCTTTCTTCTTTGGTTGTTTGAGGCCATGTATCATCGATGATTCAGAATTTTCGAATATACTCGAAAGTGACGATTGTATTGAAGTCTTCTTGAGACAAATAATGAGCCATTACAATACTCTCCTCTTTAGATCTATATGTGACCAAATGGGATATACATAATATATGTTAAGTAGCGGAAGCAAATAAAAAATAGGTTACCATGGCTCTTGAGGCTCTGATACCATGTAAACTTTTGTGATATGAGAGTTTATAATCGTTTAAATGGAAGAGAAGTGTAAAACCTATCTCGGTGAGTATAGTACCGAGAAAGAAGAAGAAGACAATGAGAATGGAAAAATTACTCTCTTGATTCATTTACAAAATATTGTACAAAATATATAGAAGGTCTAGAAATAAAGAAACTTGCATTTTTCCATACTAGATCATTATTCCTACTGTTATTTGATTTACAAAATGATTTTGACAAGGGTAACGATATATTTAGTCACAAAGAATGCTGTATTGCTTTTATTAAAAAAAAGTCTAACCGTTTCTTTAAAGTGTGGCAGGATCGAAAGGATTATGATCATTCAAATAAGAGAGAAACTCTTACTTTTCTCTTATTAACCGATGTTCCTAACACTCGTGAGATGATAAGAGAGAACACAACAAAGTTTTTACCCAAAGAAGTGTACAAAGACGCTTCAAATGATGGGGAAGTGAAAACCATTTGCTGTGGAATCAAAGGTAAGTCTTTGTACTCATTCGAATATAAAACTTACGTTAATTTTATTGGTTTGCAGGATTCAAACACAAAGGAACCACTTTGGAAAATACTGGAACAATTTATCAAGAAAAACCATGGATGCTATGACAAGAAGGATGCTCAAAGAACAATGTTCATTGTTGTCAAACAATGGCGGAATTGGAAAAGCACAAAAAAAAAACAAACGGAGACAAAGAACCGAGTTTGTCCTTTCTTCTCTTATCCCATTCAATTTGAGTTTTCGGTACCTATTGATATCTTTCAGATTCTGAATGTTTTCAAAATTAATGAGGTTGATATCTTCATGAAAGAAGCTCCGGAGATTAGTCCATACAAGATAGAGATTATTATTCCAAAAATATTTACACACAATTCAATGTTGCCTATGAGTTATGAAAATTCTAGGCTTGGTATTTCTACTCCCTATTCCTTTTTATTTGATTTATATTCATTTATAAATAGATTGGATGTTGAATATAAATATTTAGATTAATTCTAAGAATGCGGATGAATATAATATTAACAAATATAAAAGTTTAAGTGATGCGTATGATGACTATGACGAACCATTGCCATATACTGTGAAATTAGGACTAAGACTTGCATTTTTCCATACTAGATCATTATTCCTACTGTTATTTGATTTACAAAATGATTTTGACAAGGGTAACGATATATTTAGTCACAAAGAATGCTGTATTGCTTTTATTAAAAAAAAGTCTAACCGTTTCTTTAAAGTGTGGCAGGATCGAAAGGATTATGATCATTCAAATAAGAGAGAAACTCTTACTTTTCTCTTATTAACCGATGCTCCTAACACTCGTGAGATGATAAGAGAGAACACAACAAAGTTTTTACCCAAAGAAGTGTACAAAGACGCTTCAAATGATGGGGAAGTGAAAACCATTTGGTGTAGAATCAAAGGTAAGTCTTTGTATTCATTCGAATATAAAACTTACGTTAATTTTATTGGTTTGCAGGATTCAAACACAAAGGAACCACTTTGGAAAATACTGGAACAATTTATCAAGAAAAACCATGGATGCTATGACAAGAAGGATGCTCAAAGAACAATGTTCATTGTTGTCAAACAATGGCGGAATTGGAAAAGCACAAAAAAAAAAGGTTCAAGTAATTCCCGCTTTCAAGATTGATTTTTCGATTCTCTACAAATCATCTTGAGGGGGAATGTTGAAGTGTATGACGACATGATGGATGGCCTAATTTGTGGTGATACACAAGCTGATTTGGTGGACGTAATTTCATGCCAACGTTTATTTATTTCCTTTATTTGTATTATGGAGATTTCCTTTATTTGTAATTAGATATTTTCCTTTTCTTTATTTCTAGACCTTCTATATATTTTGTACAATATTTTGTAAATGAATCAAGAGAGTAATTTTTCCATTCTCATTGTCTTCTTCTTCTTTCTCGGTACTATACTCACCGAGATAGGTTTTACACTTCTCTTCCATTTAAACGATTATAAACTCTCATATCACAAAAGTTTACAGGGTCCACTTGGACTGCCGGTCATCGGACATCTCCACATGTTAGGGAAACTCCCGCACCAAACCCTAACCCACTTGTCCAAGAAGTACGGACCCATCATGTCCATCAAGCTCGGGAGTGTCCGAGCCGTCGTTGTCTCGTCTCCACGCGCCGCCGAGCTCTTCCTCAAGACCCACGACCATGTTTTCGCTAGCCGGCCTAAAACTCAAGCCGCCGAGATCGTCTCCTATGGATCCAAGGCCGTGGCTTTGACTCCGTACGGCACGTACTGGCGAAATGTTCGGAAACTCTGTGCCGTTCATCTCCTGAGCACCTCTAAGATGGAACAGTTTAAGCCCACCAGGACTAAAATGATTGGTTTGATGGTGGATCGCTTGAGAGGGGCGGGGCAAAAGGAAGAGGTCGTGAATGTTAGTGAAATAGTGGCCGAGGTTTTCGAGAAGTTGCTGTATAGGACGATCTTGGGAAGCGGTGACAACAATGATGATGATCATGATGACCATGCTGATGATGATATGAGGGTCAAAGAAATTTTGGGGGAGATGGTGAAGTTGGGAGGAGCTTTCAATGTATCGGATTATTTGCCTTTACTTGCTTCGCTCGATCTTCAGGTTCGTTCACTTTTTTTACCCCTAGTTACATAATACAGCTGTTTTTTAACCGTTATAAAATTGAGAATTGAACCTCCGGTTTAGTAACCGGTTTAGCAACCGACTGACGCTCACGTTAGAAAAATTGTAATTTACTTAATTCCCGGATATGTTCATTTTGTATATATGCATTTATATTCGAGTTCCGAAAAAACTTGCATTGGTGTTTTTGCAATTATAATGAACAAAAATTTAAAACACTCTGTTTAAATATCTAATCTTATTAAGCCTATATCAATTTAGTGTATAACAAATTTTTATAATTTAGATATCAAATCAATTAATTTAAAAGGAGAGATTTAATTTTTATGTTAATATTTTGATTTTTATACTATAGTTTTGTAATACATTTGTATCTACACAAAATATATTGGGCGTGTTATTGATGTAAAACGGGTAGTCTCATACAAGATCGGACCAGTTCGTTTTGAACTACCTTATTTTCAATCCAACTCGTTAAGCTCGTTTTTATTCGGACCAAAAAATTCATTCGGTCCAAATCGATCATCCTCATGAGCCAAATAAAAATAAAATAAAAAATATTTAATATAATAAAGAATAAATTAAAATATATTTAAAAATAATAAAAATATTTAAAATTGATTTTCTTTTAAATTATTAAAATTTATTAAAAAATATAAATATTTTTTTGGCTCGCTAACCGGTTCGTAAATTCGCCGAATGGGCTCACGATGAGTTTAACTCGTGGTGAGCTGACTGTTTCGACCCGTTTTTTTACTCAAATTTTATAAGCCAAGATAAAAAAAAATATGGGATGACTTGCGAGCCAACTCGCGAGCCGAACTCGTTTTGACATCACTAATGTGTGTGTATATGAGGTGAGTTAGAGTTTTTCTGACTCCTAAAAAAACGGATCGAATGAGGTGGATCGAAAACAAACTGACTCGAACCGATCTGGGCCGAGCCAAACGAGCGAGCCCGTTTTACATCACTAATTAACTATATAAAATGGGCCACTTAATTGTTACTTGTAACACACACAATGTGATGAAGTTTTTTTTTTTGGCTCGTGAACCAATTTTAGGGTTTAGCTCAAAGAATGAGACAATTGAGCGAGTCAATGGACAAAATACTCGAGAGGATAATCGAAAAGCATGGACAAGAAGACAGAGATCGCAACTTGAAAGACTACGACTTCGTGGACATACTCCGATCCAAGTTAAATCAACCCATAAACCCACAAGACCAAAACTCGGAAGTACTCGGCAGAACTCATGTCAAAGCCATACTAATCGACATGATGGTCGGAGCACAAGACACGTCAGCGGTAGCCATAGATTGGATCTTCTCTGAGATCTTAAAGAATCCTCTCGTGTAATGACGAAACTGAAAGACGAGTTAGAATCCGTGGTCGGGATGAACAGGATGGTTCAAGAGAGCGATTTACCGAGGCTCGCGTATTTGGATATGGTTATCAAAGAAGGTTTGAGGTTACATCCCGTGGCGCCGTTACTGATTCCTCACGAATCCATGGAAGATATCGTGGTCGAGGGATTCTACGTGCGAAAGAAATCGCGGGTTCTGATCAACGTCTGGGCGATGGGGAGAGATCCTAGCGTGTGGTCCGACAACACTGAAGAGTTCTGTCCCGAGAGATTCGAAAACATCAAGGCCGAGATCCAGGGCCAAGATTTCAGGCTGATTCCGTTCGGGTCGGGGAGAAGGATATGCCTCGGAATGCAGATGGGGTTGCTGAGTGTGCGGCTTTTTCTGGCGCATCTGGTGCACTGCTTCGACTGGAAGCTGCCGAGCGGGATGGCCACGAGGAGATAGACATGGACGAGAAGTTCGGTTTGGCGGTTGAAAGAGCCAATGATGTGTTTGCAAGACCCATATATCGCCTTAGTTGCTAGAAATCTGAGTGCGAGAAAGATTCATGACGTCGAATCGGATGAAACATTTGAACAATTTACATGTTTTATATATATATATATATGATGCTTTAGTACTCTATATATATCTAGTATTTCATTATGTAAACTTTATGATTTTTTTCCTTTACTCTTATATATATATATATAGTTTAATAGTTATTCTTTTCTGATTTCAAATGTGGCATATGATTTATATACATTTTCTAATGAACGATGTATAATTAAAAAAATTGATATTTCGAACGAAGAATTGTATAAAGCATAATTTTTTTTCTTGGAAAATTTTTTTTACTCAGATAATTTTTTAATGGATTTCCAAATATTGGATAAAATCAACAGAAAAAAGAGAGCGTGTTTTCCTCGTTTTTTTTGGGTCATATATGTCATTTCACCGGTTTTAATTTAAATATGAAATAAAAGTATTAATGTCCTTAAAATATGGTTTAATGTGTGGTCAACGGGCGGAGACTATAATGTGTTATCATATGTACCACCCAGAAAAATTATTTCCGACAGCACGATAATATGGACACGTTATGAGTGGTAAAATGAAGCCGAAAAACTAACTGACATTTTCTCATTGTGAATTTATGAGATAAATCCTAATGGATGACAATATCATATGAAAAAACGTATATTTCAATCGAAAAAAATCTATGATTTGATATATTATTTCAGAATAAAACGTTTGTTGTATTATTGATGTTCGGATGAATTTAAATATACAACAAGTTTTTATAACTATTAATTTCTATCCTAATGATAAGATCATATAAATCCAATTTAAATATAAAACACACTAATATCTAAACTAAAATTTTACATATTTTCCAATAGTGGTCTATATATCTATACAAAGATAAATCAATATCAAAACTATATGGTAAAATCATCAAAGGAGACATGATCCTAGGGGTGTAAAGCGGGTTGACTCAGTCCAACCCCCTTGTCTTGTTCCGATCTAGTAATATTTTAGTCCAATTCAGTGTGATCCAATTTTTTTGCGAGTCAAAAATTGATCAGCCTAACTCATATATATTGCGTTAGTTCACCAACAAAATATTTTTAAAAAACTTTAATATTATAAATATTAAAAAAATTATAAATATCATAAAAAAATTTAAACAAAACAAACTAAATATATAATTTTTATATAAAATATATAAAAATATTTTTCTATTTCGCGAGTCATCTCGTGGATTCGTCGAACTAGTTTGTTCAGTCTGTTGTTTTTCCGAGTTCAATTATTTTGATTCCGATTCAAAAAAATATGGAACGGATCGGGAAGGAGTCTACAGTTCGACTCGTTTTACACGCATGCATGATCCTTTTGTCTAAAGTCATATATGTCAATTCAAATGTGAATGCTACACGTACGTGAATGGATTTTAAGGCCGTATTTGTTTTGGGTCCAGGCCAAGAGTTTTGCCCATGTGATTGCTGCATGCATGTGACGCTTCTTTCAGATAAACTTCACAGATTTTTCAAAAAAAAAAAAAAAAAGGGAAAGATCAAAGAGTTTAACTGAATACGTCATCCTACCCACCTTGTAAAATTATGGATATTAAAATGAACACAATTGAAACACAGAAAAAAAAAAAAGAGACATGATTTTTAAATGGAATATCCAAATAGGAAAAAGTAACGCAGAGAGATTGGAGAGATTATCAATTTAACTCTCACAAATTTCGGTAAAAATAAACAAAACAATTTCAAAAAAGGTTTAAAAATGGAAATAATGAAATAATTGCTGACAAAAAAAAGAAAAAAAATTGGGTGAAAAACGTTTTTCTAAGAGATCGAGTACACGCGTTTATGGTCTTCAACTATTCCTCTTGTTTTTTCGGTGCAGTTTGCTGACTTGTCTTTTTTTCTCATAACACCAAAACATGCATGCAGTGTCTCCCGACGTCGTGTATTTAAACTCCTCCCTATACGAAATCTTAGAAACTTTAAAAAAAAAAAGGGGCTAAATAAACCACAATGTATCTCTTAGCCCTCGCCCCAATCCTCTTGGTCCTTGTTGGATCCTTAGGTTTCCTATTTGTAAAGGTATCACGGCGTGAGTCTTCTAGAAACTTAGGGGAACTTCCACCGGGTCCACGTGGCATGCCGGTCGTCGGACATCTCCACATGTTGGGGAAACTCCCACACCAAACCCTAACCCACTTGTCCAAGATATACGGACCCATTATGTCCATCAAGCTCGGGACCGTCCGAACCATCGTTGTCTCATCTCCACGTGCCGCCGAGCTCTTCCTCAAGACCTACGACCACGTTTTCGCCAGCCGGCCTAAAACTCAAGCTGCCGGGATCTTCTTCAATGGATCCAAGGCCGTGACCCTAACCCCGTACGGCACACACTGGCGAAATGTACGGAAGCTGTACGTCGTTCATCTCCTTAACACGTCTAAGATCATACAGTTTAAACCAATCAGAACAGAAGAGATTGGTCGGGTGATTGATCGCGTGAAAACTGCGGCGGAGAAGAACGAGGTAGTAAATGTTAGTAAAATACTGTTGGAGCTTTTCGAGAATTTGGTGTATAGGATGATTCTCGGACGCAGTAAAAATGATGATGACGTGAAGCTTAAGGAACTGGTGGAGGAGATGGTGTCATTGGCAGGAGCTTTCAATATTTCCGATTATTTACCTTTACTTGCCCCTTTGGATCTTCAGGTAATTTCATCTTGTTTCCAAATAATTTTCTTCTTTTCTTTTGTCATTAGGGATAGTTTTTTAATTTAATATTTCAGAGAATAATTTTCTCTAAAACATTCTCTAAGGCCCCTCTTTTACATATTCGCTAACTTTTTTGTTTTAAATTGGATTTCGCCTACCAAACGGCTCCTTGTATGTCTAAAAATGGAAAAATATATCTTTTTCATCAAACAAAACTTTAATATATATAAGTTAATTATCCAAATTAGATGATTACTCGCTCTTATTTTTAAGGAAAATGAAATGAAATCAAATACATATTTTGTATGGAGTTTTCAGTTTTCAAATAATCTCAAGATATTTGGAAACCTCAAAGTGTTTTTTTGTGTGTACTATATTTAGGGTTTATTTCGAAGGATGAAACAACTACGTAAGTCAATGGACATAATACTTGACAAGATCATCGAAGAACATGAACATCAGAAAGATTACAAGTCCAAAGACGACAAGGATTTCGTGGATGTACTTCTGTCTTTGCTGAATCAATCTATCGACCCTCAAGACAAAAATTCAGAAATAATCGACAGAAATCATGTCATTGTAATACTACTAGATATGGTTGGAGCATCGTTGGAGACATCCGTAAAGGCGATCGAATGGATCTTTTCAGAGATCTTGAAGAACCCTCGTGTCATGAAAAAACTACAAGATGAGTTAGAAACTATCATTGGCAAGGATAGGATGGTCCAAGAAAGTGATTTATCAAAGCTCACATATTTGGATATGGTTATAAAAGAAGGTCTAAGGTTACATCCCGTTGGACCCTTTTTGGTTCCCCACGAATCCATGGAAGATGTTGTGGTTGATGGATTTTATATACCGAGAAATTCGAGAATCTTGATTAACGTCTGGTCTATAGGAAGAGATCGTGATGTATGGGGAGATAATGTTGAAGAATTCTATCCCGAGAGGTTCGAAAACGAAGATATCGATATCCAAGGCTTGGATTTCAAGCTTATTCCTTTTGGTTCAGGACGAAGAAGATGTCCGGGGATGCACATGGGAATATTGAATGTGAGGCTCGTCTTAGCTCAATTGGTGCATTCCTTTTATTGGAAGATGCCTCATGGAATGGCTCTCGAGGATATTGACATGGATGAGAAGTTCGGACTTACAGTTGGAAGAGCAAATAATGTGTTTGCCATACCAATCTATCGTTTCAATGATTAAAAATTGAATAATATTGTTTAATGTGTCAATGTTAAAAGTATGAAAAAAATAGTGTTTTACGATGATGTTTCTTTCCGACAGATAGTATTGCATATTAGTTATAAGAAGATGTAATTTTTTTTAAAAAAAGGATAAAATTTTCCTTTAATTTGTTTGTTTTTATCCGTAAGTCAATGGACACAATATTTGAGAAAATAATTGAAGAACATGAACAGGAAAAACAAAGATCAGAAGCCCAAAGAACACAAGGATTTCGTTGATGTACTTCTGTCTTTGTTGAATCAATCCATCAACCCACATGACGAAAATTCAGAAATAATCAACAAGAATCATGTCATTGTAATACTACTAGACATGGTTACATCATCGCTAGAGACATCCGCAAAGGCGATCGAATAGACCTTCTCAGAGATTTTGAAAAACCCTCGTGTCATCAAGAAATTACAAGAGGAGTTAGAAACTATTATCGAGATGGATAGGCTGGTCCAAGAGAACGATTTACCAAAGCTAACGTATTTGGATATGGTTATAAAGGAAGGATTTAGATTACATCTCGTTGGACCCTTTTTGGTTTCTCACAAATCCATGGAAGATGTTGGGGTTGATGGATTCTATATACCAGGAAATTCGAGAATCCTGGTAAACGTCTGGTTCATGGGAAGAGATCATAAAGTATGGGTGATAATATCAAAGAATTCTATCCCAAGAGCTTTAAAAATAACAATATTGATATCCAAGATTTAGATTTCAAACTTATTCCTTTTGGTTCAGGACGAAGAAGATGTCCCGGTATGCACATCGGAATACTAAATTTGAGGCTTGTTATAGCTCAACCGGTGCATTCCTTTGACTGGAAGATGCCTGATGGAATGATTCCCGATGAGATTGACATGGATGAGAAGCAAGGTTTGGCGGTTAGAAGAGCAAATAATGTGCTCGTCCGACCAATATATCGCTTGAATTATTAGAAATTGCATATTTCCTACACATCAATGTTAAAGTATGAAGACAATAAAACCTTAAAAAAGTTTGTTGATATCTCTTTACGATAATAGTCCTAAGAAAATGTAATTTTTCAACAAAAAAGATGAAGATCTCACCAACATCTTAAAGTTGCTAAGGATATATTATCAAAACATCAATTATCATCAATATCGTCTTAATCTCAAGTTTATTTGGGATCGATCGAATGAATTATTCGTTTCCACTCAATTCGGTTTTGCGTTATCTTTTTCGGAATTTGCAACAATTCTAAATCAGTCCTAATGACACGTTCCCAAATAAGCATAGGTCTACCCCTTCATTTTCTCTTCACATTCATTCATATATTCTTCGCTTTTCTAATCGACGCATCTATCGGTCTACGTTGTACATATCAAAACCAACAAACTCAAAACTATACCATATCTCACATGCGATTGCAATGGATTTAAATCATAATATATTATCAAATATTTTGTTAAAATCCCAAGCTCATAACTTTAAGATAACGAGAAAAACAACGAGTTTTGTTCAATGTTTTGTCCATGGGATGGAATCTACTAAATATTCAAGGCTTGGATTTATGGTTTTTCTTGCGAATCCATAAAAGCATTGAAAGGTGATTGGATCGATGGGATCTATATTGTCGTGATGTCGAGTTGGAAA
Organism: Tarenaya hassleriana; assembly: GCF_000463585.1. NCBI lineage: Eukaryota > Viridiplantae > Streptophyta > Magnoliopsida > Brassicales > Cleomaceae > Tarenaya > Tarenaya hassleriana. Next base: position 4,036,395 of record NW_010965372.1, on the reverse strand, counting down.
TATCCTCTGGTTCAGAAAGAAGGTTTCGGTTTTACCTTCCAAACCAAAAGAAAATTAAAGAGTTGAACCGAGAAAGAGAATTGGGGTTTTAGATTTTAAAAGGAATGTTTAATGAGGGATTGTTTGGTCATTTCACTGAGACTGGTTTGAACTCAATTGGTGCATTGCTTTCATTGGTAGAAATTCTGAAATTTCTCCTATTTTATTATATTCATGAACAAAAACCATGAGAAGATGTATATATTTAGTAGGAAAAATGATATATACCCATACAAATTTAACCAAATGTGTAAAATCAGTATATCAATTTTTAATTTGACAATTTTTCACATTTGATTTCAAAATTTTCCATTTAACTCCACCAAATGATAAAAAAAAATTTCAATTACCCACACCGAGAGAATTGATTGTGCCAATTCAACATCCGATTGATGATGTGGCTCGACACATAATAAAATATACCATGTCACGTGACATGTCAGCAAATCTGTAGTGAAATCGGTTAACAAATTCGAACCGATTTTTGCTTAATATTTTTTAAAAAAAAATTAAAAAAAGGATTTAGGGATTGAAAACCCTAAATTAAAAATCTGTCATAGTTCAGATACTAAGTCTCAACTTACGATTCACATCTAATACCAAAAAAATATGCCAAATTATCCCATCCTGTCGAATATTTTTAAAAAAAAATTAAATTCAAAATTATCCCAAATTAATTCGAAAATTTCCCAACCTCTCGAAGAAATTGAAATCTGGTGTTCGGGTCATGGCCTTGAACTTCTTCTCCACCTCTCTCCATTCTTCTTCTTCGTCGTCGTCTTCAATCAAACAAAGACATCATCTGTTTCAACAACTCTCTCCTCTCTCATTCCGAAACAGGCATTCGATCTGGGTGGAGCGAGAGCGGCGTCACCGACGAACCACGAGCAGCCGAACCATGAACCACAAAGCAAGAGCGAACCACCGAGATGAGTCGGATGCATCGGCACTACTGACACGAGTCAGAGCCACGCCGGAGCTCGTTCATCTCACCGGAAAGGCGAGTCCAGAGAGGAGAAGAGGAGAGTTACTTCAGAAATTCTGATTTAGTATCTCGATAGATTTTTGATTTAGGGTTTCGAACCCTAAATCCTTTTTTAAAAAACGATTAAACAAAAATCGGTTCAAATTTGTTAACCGATTTCACCGACCCGATTTGCTGACATGTCATGTGACGTGTCTCCTAACGTGGCATATTTTATGATGTGTCGAGCCACATCACCAATCGGATGTTGAATTGGCACAGTCAATTCCTTTTCTATGGATAATTGAAATTTTTTTTATTATTTGGTGGAGTAAATGGAAAAATTTGAAATTAAGTATAGAAAATTGTCAAATTAAAAATTGGTGTACTGCTCTTACATATTTGATTAAATTCGTGGGTTTATGTCATTTTCCCTATTTAATAATCTTTTTTCTTTTTCAACTCCTATCTAATCATCATTTACTCCTATTTATTCATATGTTTTGCCAACAAGAAGAAAATGACAAGGAGTACGAATATGCACAAAAATAACATTTTTCACATGCATGCATCACATAAATGAATTCCTGGTCAAACAATTTAATAAACAACTGTTTCTTTTAAATAGAGGTCCCATTGGTTTCTTCTCACCCAAACCTCTGAAAATCTAGAAGAAGAAAGGAACCCTAATGTCACTCTTCCTAATTCTCTTGGTCCTTGTTGGGTCCCTCCTCGGCTTCCTCTTCGCAAAAACATCTCGGCATGGATCTTCTAGAAACTTAGGGAAGCGTCCACCGGGTCCACGTGGCTTGCCTGTCATCGGACATCTCCACATGTTGGGGAAACTCCCACACCAAACCCTAACCCACTTATCCAAGAAATACGGACCCATCATGTCCATCAATCTTGGGACTGTCCCAACCATAGTTGTCTCGTCTCCACGCGCCGCCGAGCTATTCCTCAAAACCCACGACCACGTTTTCGCCAGCCGGCCTAAAAGTCAAGTCGCCGAGATCCTCTTCAATGGATACAAGGGCGTGGTTTTAACTCCGCACGGTACAAGATGGCGGAATGTACGGAAACTGTATGCCGTTCATCTCCTAAATTCGTCTAAGATTGAACAGTTTAAACTAATCAGAACAGAAGAGATTGGTGTCGTGATGGATCATCTTAAAAGCGCAGCGGAGAAGAGTGAGGTGGTAAATATCAGTAAAATAGTGGTCGAGCTTTTCGAGAATATGGTGTATAGGATGATTTTCGGACGTGGTAAAAATGATGGCGACCAGAAGCTTAAAGATTTTGTGGAGGACATGTCGTCAATTACAGGAGCTTTCAATATCTCGGATTATTTTCCTTTACTTGCTCCTTTAGATCTTCAGGTAATCTCATATGTGGTTTCAAAAAAAAAAAATCTTTACTTTTCTTTTGTTGAATTTTAATCTCAGTAAAAAAAAGTGCATACATATACATATACATATACATGCAATTTTTTCAAAGGAGATAGAAAACAACTCAAACATATACATATATTATGTACAGAGTTTTCTTGTTTTCTCGTATCATATCCAATCTCAGATTTCTTTAATTGGTATACGAACTGTTACCTCGTATTGTAGTTTTTTTCATCTTTTTTTTATAAGATAGTTTTTTTTTCCATCTTGAAATTTTTAGTTTCAGATCATTGAGATTATATAATATGATTAATATGTAATAACTAAGATTATAAAAAGAAACTAGAAGGTTTTAAATTTTTAAAAATTATATTTTTTTATATAAAGTTATTTTTACCTAAACGGACGTGTTTATATATTTGATTTCAAGTGATCTAATCAAGTTGCACGTGTACTAATGGCGAGCTTATGAAAACAATAAGATCGATATCATAATAATCTCTAGATATCTGTTTGGATGTCCTAAAGTGTTTCTATGTGTTTTATGTTTAGGGTTTTGCTCGAAGGACGAAACAACTACGTAAGTCAATAGACATAATATTTGAGAAGATCATTCACGAACATGAACATCAGAAGGATCATAAGTCCAAAGACCACAAGGACTTCGTTGATGTACTTCTGTCTTTGTTGGACCAATCCATCGACTCTCAAGACAAAAATTCAGAAATTATCGGTCGTAGCGAAATCAATGCAATACTACTAGACTTGGTTGCAGCATCTCTAGAGACCTCGACAAAGGCGATCGATTGGACCTTTTCAGAGATCTTGAAAGACCCTCGTGTTATGAAGAAATTACAAAAGGAGTTAGAAACTAATATTGGGATGGATAGGATGGTCCAAGAAAGTGATTTACCAAAACTAACATATTTGGATATGGTTATAAAAGAAGGTCTTAGGTTACATCCCGTTATACCCCTTTTAGCTCCTCACGAATCCATGGAAGATGTTGTGCTTGATGGATTTTACATACCGAAAAAATCACGAGTCCTGATTAACGTCTGGTCAATGGGAAGAGATCCTGATATATGGGGAGATACTACCGAAGAATTCTATCCTGAGAGATTTGAAAATGACGATATCGATATGCAAGGTTTAGATTTCAGACTTATTCCTTTTGGTTCAGGACGAAGAAAATGTCTCGGTATGCATATGGCAATGCTAAATTTGAGGCAAGTTTTAGCTCAATTGGTGCATTCCTTTGACTGGAAGATGCCTGATGGAATGATTCCCGAGGATATTGACATGGATGAGAAGCAAGGTTTGGCAGTTGGAAGAGCAAATAATGTGTTCGCCCGACCAATCTACCGCTTGAATGATTAAAAATTTCATATTTCTTACGCGCCAATATTAAAGTACGAAGAAAATAAAGCTTTAAACATGTTCGAAGATGCCCTCTTTGCGGTAGATAGTACTGCGTACTTGTAATAAGAAGATGTGATTTTTCCTTTGTTTGTGTTTTTTTTTCAATAAAGAAAGATGAAGATCTCACCAACATCTTAAAGCTGCTATGATATATTATCAAACATTTTGTTAAAATCTTAATCTCATAACTTTGAGATAGTTATGTTTGATGGATTGTGTAAACCAGAAAAACAACGAATTTTGTTCAATGTTTTGTCGATGGGGTGAAATCTAAAGGTGTGGCCAGATTAATGAAGTGGAAAAAATTTTATCATTAGAGAACGATGGCGTATATATATATATATAATTATTCCACGCTTGGATTTATGTAAGGAATCCGTGAAAGCATTGAAAGGTGATGGGGTCGATGGAATCTATATTGTCGTGATGCCGAGTTAGGGATATCCTTTGGTTCAGAGGGAAGGTTTCGGTTTCACCCGGTTTGGAACAAACCAAAAGGAAATTAAATAGGGGAAGAGAATTGGGGTTTTTAGACTTTTAGTGAAAGGTGTTTCACAAGGGTGATTTGGTCATTTCACTTAGAGTGATTTTAACTAGGGATCTCAATTGGACCGGTCCGGTCCGAACCCGCACCCGGTCTGAAGGGTTTAAGGTTCGGGCTCGGGCCGACCCGATTTTTTGGACCTATGTAATTAAGTCTGAAGTCCAGTCCGGGATCGGCTCGTTTAGTTCCTTTTGAAAATGTTATTTTTTTCTTTTTAAATTTCGGACTTTCGCACCGACTCGACTCGAGTCCAAAGTCCGATTTAAATCCGATCCGGAAGCTCTTTTTTTCGGGCCGAAAAACTTAGGTCCGAAGCCCGCTAATTTTTGAGTTGGGTCGGATCGGATTTCGGGTCTCGGGTGTAGATTGTGTACGAGAACTAATTTCCTTGTGTATTAGGGTTATCGAACACACATACATATAGGTACAATATTAAGAGATATTGACCTAACTATAATATCCTACGATCTAGGAAATATTCCAAATATATATAGATTACAATTAATCACAAATATCTCCAATAGATTGACACCCTAGTTTTAAATCAATTGGTGCATTGCTCTCATAGAAATTCTGAAATTTCCCTTATTTTATTATATTCAACAAAAAAACCATGAGAAGATGTATATATTTAATAATCTTTTTTCTTATTCAACTCCTATCTAATCGTCATTCACTCCTATTTATTCATCTGTTTTGAACCAGAAGAAAATGACAAGGAGTACGAATATATATGCACTACAATAACAGTTTCCTCATGCATCACATGAACGAATTCCTGGTCAAACAATTTAATAAAAAACTAATTTTTTCCTCGAAATAAAATTCTTTTAAGCACATCTCCCATTGGTTTCTTCTCACCCAAACCTCAGAAAATTAACACAGAGAAAAGAAAAAGAAACAACAATGTCACTCCTAGCCGTCGTCCTAATTCTCTTGGTCCTCTTTGGATCCTTCGGATTCCTCTTCGCGAAAGTATCACGGCACGGATCTTCTAGAAACCTAGGGAAGCTTCCACCGGGTCCACGTGGCCTGCCGGCCATCGGACATCTCCACATGTTGGGGAAACTCCCACACCAAACCCTAACCCACTTATCCAAGATATACGGACCCATCATGTCCATCAAGCTTGGGACCGTCCGAACCATCGTTGTCTCCTCTCCACGCGCCGCCGAGCTCTTCCTCAAGACCCACGACCTCGTTTTCGCCAGCCGGCCTAAAACCCAAGCCGGCGAGATCTTCTTCAACGGATCCAAGGCCGTGGTTTTAACTCCGTACAGTAAATATTGGCGAGATGTACGGAAACTCTATGCCGTTCATCTCCTAAATCCGTCTAAGATCGAGCAGTTTAAACCAATCAGAACAGAAGAGATTGGTGTCGTGATGAATCATCTTAAAAATGCGGCGGAAAAGGACGAGGTAGTAAATGTTAGTAACATAATGGTCGAGCTTTTGGAAAATTTGGTTTACAGGATGATTTTCGGACGTGGTAAAAATGATGCCGATGACAAGCTTAAAGAGCTTTTGGAGGAGATTGCGTCAACGACCGGAGCTTTCAATATTTCAGATTATTTTCCTTTACTTGCTCCTTTAGATCTTCAGGTAATAATATGTGATTTCCAAATAATTTTCTTCCTTAGATCTTTTAGAAACGCCCATTTTTAAGGAAAAATCCATAAAAAAATATTGGATAGAAAAAACATCGAATTTTTGTTTTTGTCAAATAAATATTAAACTTTTTAAATGAATTTTAAAAAAATACTAAACTTTTTAATCGATCCAAAAAAATACATAAAATTTTATGCGATTTTCAAAAAAAATACTAAATTTTTTAAATGATTCAAAAAAACTACATGACTATATACAATTATAAAAAAAACCAACGACAATAATTTGATATATTTGTATCTCTTTATACCACGTCAACTCATCTGTTTATTTTGACAATCATAAAAAAGATAAATATTTTTTTTATAAATTGAAAAATTTTAATATTTATTTGATAAATTTAAAAATTTGGTATTTTTTTTTTCAAAATTGAAAAGTTCATTATTTTGTTTTTTTTTTGTTGAGATTTTTCAGTTTTTTAAGGAAAAGAAATAAACTCAAAAACACATCTTTTGAATAGACATCTCCGTTTTCTAATATCATATCCAATCTCAGATTTCTTTAATTGGTATATGCAATGTTACCTCGTATTGTATTTTTATTTTCATCTGAAAATTTCAAGGGTCACAGCAGAGAGCATTATAATATATAATAACTAAGGTTATAAAAAGAGAAACTTCAACGTTTAATCTTTAAAAATATGATTGTACTCATATAAAGTTTTTTTTTTACTAATGCATGGGACAATTGTATTTGTGCTTATAATACTTTGCTTATATATGTCAAGTTGTACACGTGTACTAACTAATATCATAAATAATAATCTATAGATGTCTTAAAAATGTTTCTCCGTGTTATGTTCAGGGTTTAGCTCGGAGGATGAAAACACAACGCAAGTCAATTGATGTAATATTTGACAAGATCATCGAAGAACATGAACAGCAAAAGCATCACAGGTCCAAAGACCACAAAGACTTCGTTGATGTACTTCTGTCTTTGTTAGATCAATCCATCGATCCACAAGACGAAAAATCAGAAATCATCAGCCGAACTCATATCAAAGCAATACTACTAGACATTGTCGGAGTAGCATCAGAGACCTCAGCAAAGGCGATCGAATGGACCTTCTCAGAGATCTTGAAGAACCCTCGTGTTATGAAAAAGTTACGAGAGGAGTTAGAAACTGTTATTGGGATGGATAAGATGGTGCAAGAAAGTGATTTACCAAAGCTAACATATTTGGATATGGTTATAAAAGAAGGTCTTAGGCTACATCCTGTTGGACCCCTTTCGGTTCCTCACGAATCTATGGAAGATGTTTGGGTTGATGGATTCTACATACCGAGAAAATCAACAGTTCTGATTAACATGTGGTCTATGGGAAGAGATCGCGATGTATGGGGTGATAATACCGAAGAATTCTATCCCGAAAGATACGAAAATGAAGATAGTGATATACAAGGCTTAGATTTCAAATTTATTCCTTTTGGCTCCGGACGAAGAAGATGCCCTGGAATGCAGATGGCAATGTTGAATTTGAGGCTTGTTTTAGCTCAAATGGTGCATTCCTTTGATTGGAAGATGCCTTATGGAATGGTTTCGGAGGATATTGACATGGATGAGGAGCACATTGCTTATGTAACAGTTGGAAGAGCAAATAATGTGTTTGCAAGGCCAATCTATCGTTTGAATTGTTAGAAATTGCTTAATGTGGTTTAGATGAAGTGAAAAAATATATAATGAGAGAATGATGATATGGAAATTCAAGGCATATGGATTTGAGGTGTAAGTTACCAAATGTAAATGTTTTTCGAAGTATTCATTGACGTTTGTCTAATTGTCTCAACTTAAGAAAAACGATACTTAATAGAAAATCGAGATCGAGTTTTGAAAGTGGAATATTTATGGAGACAGATTTGAGTTTGGATTTTGAAATTCATAAAACGAGTATCGCGGACATTGTATTATATTACGGAATTAAATTTATTTACGATTTTAACTTTAGTGGTTAATTTTTTAAAGTAAATGTTTAGGATGAAATTATAGTTTCGAAAAAATATAAAGGCTAAATTTCAAATAAACGAGATTTAATATTTTTTTTAAAATCGTATATAAATACATGAACTTTTACAAAATTTCTAAATAAATATATGAACTATAAAATTTTATATAAATACCTGAATTTTTCAAAACTTCCACATAAATATCCAAATTTTTAAAAATTTACCAAATGAAACTAAAATTCATTAATGACGTTAAACTTATAACGGAATCCGTCGATAATTAATGACTTAGCCGTCAACAAATATTATTTTATTTGATAATTTTTTTAAAATTTTAGTGTTTATATAAAAATTTTGGAAAATTCAGATATTTATTTAAAAATTTTATAAAAATTCAGATATTTATATACGATTTTTTTAAATAAAAAAATATTAATAAAATAGTGTAGGTTTCTTTTTTCATTTTGTCACTTTTTCTCATAATCTTTCTTATCCTCTGCCGTCGCCTCCACCTCATCGGCCATATTCAAATCTCCGAAATCCTTCGGGTTATGGTTCCTTTTTAGCCTCTCTCCTCCTCCATTACCTTTACCGTCACTCTCCGTCGTTAAACGAGTCAACTCACCGGCCCGCGAACCAGCCCGTACGAGTCATGGACCGGCCCACAAGGGGAGTCTCTTTTCCCGAATTTACCATCTTACCCCTATAATTGATGGGACCATGATTTATCTCGTTTTGTTTTATTTTTTTTTTTTGTTAGTTTTATAATTGGTGTTGAAATTAAACAAAACAATCGTTCGTAACTTCGTATTGTATTGACTTAAAAAATATATATTTTTTTATCGAAATATTATTTTTGGACGAGTTGCATTACAGTGCTTTTAAATAATCGTATATAGGGTCCAATTAATGGGCATATTATATTGGTTTGATTTGATTAAATGCAATTTGAACTAAGAGGTAAAGAGTTTTTAATCTTTGCAGATAACGACCATTTTATGCCAACCAAATGGTGGTATAAAATTCCGAAGAAAATTTAAATGCTCAAATATATCTTATTATAGCTTGTGAAAATTACAAAATCCAGCAAAATCACGGTAGAAAAGGAGAACAATTTCTTTTTCTTTCGATCATTTCATATATAAAAAATAAAATTATACGCTCATAATGTATCAAATTTGTTTGTTCCTATTTGAGTGAAATTTCAGATATAAAAACAGCAACAGACATTTTTAAAAAAAAATCATCGACTACGCATGAAAATCTATAACCGCATAAAAAAAAATTACTCACCATGAAATATGCAGTATAATAAGATTTTTTTTTTTTACTCACCAACACAAACTGTAAACCATGGGAAGATATATTTTATTTTATTTTATTTCTTTTCAACTCCTGTGTAGTGGATTATCGACCGATCCCTCACCGTAACCTCTCCGATCTACACTCGTTTGATCAGAAAGAAAGAGGAGACAGAGGTTTACGAGTTCAACACCGAGCATAAAGCTCGGGCCTACGTCTCGGGAAGAGGAAGCCGCGTTTAGTAGCTAGGGTTACAACCGACCGGAACCACCGGACACCGCCGGAACGGCGCCGGAGACCACGAGCTATGCTCGCCGGACGAGAGAGAGTCTCTCGGCCGAAAACACACGCAGAACCGTTCGAATGAGAACAACCTTGAAACCCTTAGGGTTTCATTTACTAAATTAAGAAAAGACCAGAATGCCCCTCCGTGTTTTTCAGAACCTCTGCTTCATCTGGAGGCTTTGAGAGCTTCTACACAATACCGAGGGTTTTGCTCAAGACTCCACAAATCTCCACCTTCTTCAGCAAAACCTGCAAAAAGAAAACACGAAGCAAAGCAAACACAATATATAACGCCAAACATGAACCCTAGCACGCTGTCGCTTCCCGTCTACTTCCATTTGTTAACTCTACCTCCCGACACATCCTAGGCGTATCAAACGTGCCGCTCTAATAGAGTCCTTACCGAGCGTACCATAAGTACGTCTCAGCGTGATAAACAAATAAACACGCAAACCTAGTCTACCCAAAACGAGTGTCCCCGACACCTTCCGTTTTCCGAAGACTAGCTAAGACCTCGACTAGTTATGACTCTCTAGACCGTCTAACTAACCCTCCTAGTAAAGTCCAAGACTATACCTGCTAGCTAACCCGAGGATTATACCCGACGTCTACCCGTCTCCTAAGTCTATCCCGACTTCCCCCGAGACTAATCCTGAGTCATACTATCGAACCTGCTAGACAACCTAGCCCCGGATCCCCGTAAAGTCTACACCACCTATGAGTTAGTGACTTCTACCCACGGACCCTAACCTGGCAACTAAGATTGTCCCACGGTTTTGTCTCGTGAAGACGATCCTAGTCATCTACGATGCTCCACCGAGAATGAGGCACGTGAGTGCACGTGCTCCACCTCGAGAGGGAGTGTCCTAGCGCTCCAACCTACACCGACTCTACCCGGTG
>NW_010965372.1:4023372-4025050 GCF_000463585.1 Tarenaya hassleriana | reverse complement strand
TCCTACGATCCCGAGTCTACCCGGCCCCTCACAAAGTCCTAATCAGACCTACCCAAGTGCTACCTAGACCCTAACAGCCTTAGTTAAACAACCAAAAGTCCCGTCTAGACCATCACACGACCCTAATCAGACCTAAGCCAACCCTAGTCGACCAACCCCTGATTAGATGACCCTAAGTCCTAGTTAGACATCTAAAAGTCCTAATCACCAAACCTAAGCCACCGCTAATGACTTACCAACCCCTGATTAGACTTTTAGCACCCTAATCAGACTTAAACTAAGCCTAATTGACCTAATTTAATTCTGATCAGACCTTATAAACGCCTAAAACCAACCCCTATAGACCTGCCCTGATCTAAACCGACCCCTACAGACCTATACCTAGTGATTCTAGACTTAACCAACCCCTAAACCAACCCGTTTTAGTCAAATCCTAACTAATCAGACCTAACCGGTCAATGTACCGGACTCTATGACTCAAAACTGGTACTTAGGAGTCCTATCTAGTCCTAAACTAGATAATACCTAAGTCTACAATCAGATTCTAATCTGATCAGACCTAGACAATGTCTCTATAGACATTCTAAACTTCTAATCAGACCTAACCAAGCCTATTTTGACTTAATTACCTACTGATCAGACCTAGACTAAGCTAGACTAACCCAAATTTGGCTAAACCAGACCTAAACAAGACCTAAATAGCACTTACAGACCTACATCAGACCTGTACCTAGCCTATTTTAGTCTACCCAGACCTCTTACCCAGCTAACCGTCATCAAATCCAACCTATTCAGCCCTATACTGAACAGAAAAACAGGAATCTATGACTCACATCAGCTAAACCGAGATCTAACCATGTCTATCCTTAGGATATTTCACTAAACCAAGCCAAATTTGACACTAGACCAGCCTAACAAGGTAAACCGATCACTACAGACCTTAATCTACCCTAAATCAGTCCACTATGACCTAAACCAGATACCATCAGACCTAATTTGAACTAACCTAACCCTAAACCAGTTAGTTCTAGTCCTAATTGTACATTCCAGACCCTAAACCGATCTAATCTGGCCCTAAACCACGAATTCAGACCTTAACCTGATCAATACTAGTCCTATACCGATAAACCAGACCTAAATCAGACCTATTCCAGCCTATACCTAGTCTGATTTACCTAAACCGAACCCTATTGATCTAAACCCGGACAATTCTAGCCTTAACCGGACAGAACAGACCTACATCAGACCTATATCAAGTCTAAACCGGCCTACATTGACCTCTACCCGACTTAATTGCCCTAAACCAGTCTGAATTAGACAGAACCGAACAAATCAGACCCTAATTAGACCTAAACCAGCCTAACCTAGCCTGAATTGACCAGAACCAGACCTAGATTGACCTAAACCAGACTCAATTGACCAAAACCGGACTCAATTGGCCTAAACCGAACCTGGAATGACCTAAACCGGACTCAATCGACCTAAACCGGACCTGGAATGACCTAAACCGGACCTAATTGTCCTAAACCGGACCTGGACTGACTTAAACCGGACCTAATTGTCCTAAACCAGACCTAATTGTCCTAAACCGGACCTGGATTGACCTGAACCGGACTGAATTGTCCTAAACCAGACCTAATTGTCCTAAACCGGACCTGGAATGACCTAAACCGGACCT
>NW_010965372.1:3984268-4023335 GCF_000463585.1 Tarenaya hassleriana | reverse complement strand
CCGGTCCGGTTTGACCTAACCGGTCAACTGTTGACCAATTTTGGTCAATGGTTTGACCTGACCGACCTAAACCGGTTCGATTGAAAAATTGAACCGGGTTTAATTACTCAATCGGATTTAAACCGGCTAAACCGGTTTAAACCGAAAACCCTAATTTCGGAATGCGGAAGCCGCCGAGTCACCCGAGTCAACCCGGTGGTTGACTCACCCCGATTCTCCGACTCAACCGCGACTCGGCGAGTCACGGCCAATTTCGCCGGAAAATCGCCGGTTCTCCACCGGTTTTTACCCAGAAACCCTAGATCTAACCGCACACAGGCACAACTTACCTCCTCGGGCTCTGAACTCGGCTGATTGACTCAGCTCGAGTTAGATCCGAAACTTACCGATCTTCGTCCCACCGGTCTGAGCTCCGTCACAGGATCTTTCACCGCCGATCTGACCTTCTGACCTTCAATCTCTCTGTTCCGAGCCCTGAAACACTCGAAAGAAACATCAGAACGCTCAGATCTAAAACCACCGAGACTCAGACTTACCTGGATGACCGAGACGCCGCCGAAATCCACCGAATCGCACTTCAACCAGGCTCTGATACCACTTGTAGTGGATTATCGACCGATCCCTCACCGTAACCTCTCCGATCTACACTCGTTTGATCAGAAAGAAAGAGGAGACAGAGGTTTACGAGTTCAGCACCGAGCATAAAGCTCGGGCCTACGTCTCGGGAAGAGGAAGCCGCGTTTAGTAGCTAGGGTTACAACCGACCGGAACCACCGGACACCGCCGGAACGGCGCCGGAGACCACGAGCTATGCTCGCCGGACGAGAGAGAGTCTCTCGACCGAAAACACACGCAGAACCGTTCGAATGAGAACAACCTTGAAACCCTTAGGGTTTCATTTACTAAATTAAGAAAAGACCAGAATGCCCCTCCGTGTTTTTCAGAACCTCTGCTTCATCTGGAGGCTTTGAGAGCTTCTACACAATACCGAGGGTTTTGCTCAAGACTCCACATCCTGTTTATACATATGTTTTTCCATCAAGAAGAAAATGACAAGCAATTTAAATATTCATTATAATAAGATTTTCCTCATGCATCGCATGATTGGATTCCTCGTCATGCAATTTAATGAACAACTGTCTCATCCTCGAAATAAAATTCTTTTTAAGTAGAGCTCCCGTTGGTTTCTCCTAAGCTAAACCTCAGGGATCTTAGAAACAAAAAGGCTAAATAAACCACAATGTCTCTCTTAGCCCTCGTCCTAATTCTCTTGGCCCTTCTTGGATCCGTCGGTTGCCTCTTTCCAAAGCTATCACGGCGCGGAGCTTCTAGAACCTTAGGGAAACTTCCACCGGGTCCACGTGGCCTGCCGGTCATCGGACATCTCCACATGTTGGGGGAACTCCCACACCAAACCTTAACCCACTTATCCAATATATACGGACCCATCATGTCCATCAAGCTCGGAGGTGTCCGAACCATCGTTGTCTCGTCTCCACGCGCCGCCGAGCTCTTTCTCAAGACCCACGACCACGTTTTCGCTGCCCGCCCTAAAACTCAAGCATCCAAGATCTTCTTCAATGGATCCAAGGCCGTGACCCTAACTCCGTACGGTTCGCGCTGGCGAAATGTACGGAAACTCTATGTCGTTCATCTCCTAAACTCGTCTAAGATCGAACAGTTTAAACCAATCAGAACAGAAGAGATTGGTGTGACGATGAATCGTCTCAAAACCGCAGCGGAGAAGAATGAGGTAGTGAATGTCAGTAAAATATTGATCGAGCTTTTCGAGAATTTGGTGTATAGGATGGTTTTTGGACGTGGTAAAAACGATGACGACACGAGGCTTAAAGAGCTTGTGGAGGAGGCTGTGTCAATCTCAGGAGTTTTCAATATTTCGGATTATTTTCCTTTACTTGCTCCCTTGGATCTTCAGGTAATTTCATGTGTCGCTTCCAAATAAGTTTCTTTTATTTCGTTGCATTTTTATTTTTTTTATTTGGGTTTGTTTATATATTTATAATAATATATAGATGTTTGGATGTCGTAAAGTATTTATCTGTGCACTATATGTTTAGGGTTTAGCTCGAAGGATGAAACAACTAAGTCAGTCAACAAACATAATATTTGAAAAGATCATCGAAGAACATGAACAGCAAAAAGACCACAAGTCCAAGGACGACAAGGACTTCGTGGATGTACTTCTGTCTTTGGAGAATCAATCCATGGACCCACAAGACAAAAATTCAGAAATAATCGATAGATCCCATGTTAAAGTAATATTACTAGACATGGTTGGAGCAGCACTCGAGACCTCTGCAAAGACGATCGAATGGATCTTTTCAGAGATCTTGAAGAACCCTCGTGTCATGAAAAAACTACAAGAGGAGTTAGAAACTATCATTGGAACGGATAGGATGGTACAAGAAAGTGATTTACCAAAGCTGACATATTTGGATATGGTTATAAAAGAAGGTCTTAGGTTACATCCCATTGGACCCCTCTTGGTTCCTCATGAATCTATGGAAGATGTTTGGGTTGATGGATTCTACATACCGAAAAAATCGCGAGTATTGATTAACGTCTGGTCTATAGAAAGAGATCGTGGTGTGTGGGGAGATAACACCGAAGAGTTCTATCCCGAGAGATTTGAAAATGACAATATTGATATTCAAGGTTTAGATTTCAGACTTATTCCTTTTGGTTCGGACGAAGAAGATGTCCCGGTATGCATATGGGAATATTGAACGTGAGGCTTGTCTTAGCTCATTTGGTGCATTCCTTTGATTGGAAGATGCCTGATGGAATGGTTCACGAAGAGATTGACATGGATGAGAGGTTTGGACTTACAGTTGGACGAGCAAATAATGTGCTTGCAAGGCCAATCTATCGTTTGAATTATTAGAAGTTGCATATCGCTTATGTATCAATTTAAAATAAAATAAATAAAGCTTTGAACAAGTTTGATGTTGTATCTTTGTTAGAGCCATGTAAATTTCTTTTTATAATAATTACAAGGAGACAAAAATTTCTTTTTTGTCAATAAGAAATATGAAAATCTTTACCATATTTTAAGTTTTTTATGATTCGAAAGTTCACCAAATTTTCGGGGTGAATTACATTTTTTAAAAATTCGAAAGAAAGATTGAATAAATTAATGTCTTCGGGAACCTGAGTGAAACTATGCTTTACATGTTCAATGCTTGGGTGCCACATCTTGAAGTTGATTAGGGTGTGAACATTTTTTTTAGCCATCTTTGCATTACCTGATTATTGGATGGAAACGAATAAATCGTTTTTAACTTGTTGAATCATTTTGTTATATTGCATGAAAAATATTGAATCATTTTTAAATTCATCAACTGAAAATTTTAAAATATTTTTTCATCAATTTAAATTAAATAAGTCTGAAATCTCTATATATATCGAATAACACCATTAACCACTTGCAACCATAATTATTTAAATAAGAAATTATTATTACAATTATTTTTGGAGGAATTTTAATCATTTACTACTTAACATAATAATGTTCATATAAGATGGTTTATTTCTAATATTAATTTAATAAGAACATTGTTATTTTCTAGACAATAAATACATTGTTTCCAAATAAACGTTATGACTTTTAGAGAATCCAACTTTTACCAATTTGGTTGAGACTGTTGAGTTGTGATTAATGGGCTTTATGATTTTCCTACATATGTTTTTGCGAGCGTTTGAATTTTTTTTTTTTAAATACAAAAGCATATTTGCCATAAAAAAAATAAACTTCTCTTAATGTGCATTGAAAATTATATTTTGATTTTATTGGAGGATAAGTCGCGCGACATCATTCAAAGGTGGTAGACAATAATATGGCACAAAACATTTTCGCTCAGTGGGATTAAATTTTGTTACATAGTTTATTTGTATAAATATCAATCTCTTCTTATTTGAATCAGTAAAGCAAGATAATTTTTTCCTTAAATTCTATTTGAATTTTCTAAATTCGATATATATTGTATAAAAGTACGTAGAGATTTAGCCGATGGCTTCTTTCTTTGATTTATTATATCATTTATTTTTCAATTAAGATTTCACAAAATTAATGTAATTTGATTCCATTTCACGAGATAACAAAAATTCTAAACATCTATAAAAACTTAGAACCCTATGGAAAAAAAAATCGTAAGTGCTGCTATATCCTTTTATTACCAATTTTTTTGTCCACATGGTGTGTCTCTATCTTACATGTCAATATACTAAAAATTTGTTAGACGTTATTAATATATATATATATATATATATATATATATGAATTTTCAAATTTCTTTAGCAAAGTCAGATTAATTTTAAAAATATTGACATATTTTGCCATCGTCAATTCTCCTATTTTAATCTTATATTAAATTGGATCAATATTTCCAAGTGGATAGGTAAAACTACACGAGTAATAAAACTAATTCAAATTATATTGGGCTGTTATGGTTTTAAATTAAATTAATAAAATTCGAAGTAAATATAAAAAATAATTTTAAAATCAGTAATAATACGAATCCTTGCAAAATTTAAAATTTAAATCTAAATCTAATTGGAATATAACCTATGTCAATTTTAAAAAATAAAACAAATATAAGTCGTTTAAAACGGAAAACATTCCAATTCTAATTAAATGCTCCTTATTATTATTACTAGTATTTTTTTTCTTTATTATTTTCCATTAGATATCTTCCAAAAAAAAAAAAGTAAACTGCATTTGTCCATTCGTGTTTAATGCGAATGATCGAGTCCCATGCCCCTAACCCCACCCTTTGTGATACTGCAAACGTCGTTTTGATTTTTTTTTTTTAGAGATTACCAAAGCAATTAATTGTTAGACTCCGTAGGGCCAAAGCAAGTTTGACTTTATGATTTTTTTTTATTTAAAAAAAGGTGCAACTAAACGATTAATGATAAAAATAAAATAAAATTCACGTGGTGGAATTTGGAGTGGGGATGGACCCGAAAAATCCAAATTAAAGATATCAAAGAGATTAGTGTAATAAATTAGGATAGTTAGCGATGAGAATCTAGAAATTTGGATTCGGGTTCTCGTCTATCCGTATGTTATACTTTCGAAGTGAATTGGAATTACCAAAATATCCTAGATTTTAACGATATTTACAGAAAAGATAGTGTTAATCCTAAAAAAAAACACTAGCATTTGAAAAAAATGTGTTCGAAAGATTTTTTGCCCATCTTTATCAGTTGAGCCAATGAATTTTTAAGTGATTAATCTTGCTATTTTATAAGCATTTTATTACATATTAATCGCATTTTTAAAAAAAGTGAAATATTAAGAACTGAAACAAAACAAAATATTTAAATTATTTTATTGCTTTACTTTTTAGGCAATTTTACGAAAACAAAAATATGGAAAAACAAATCCAAAATTTAGGATCTGGTTCATACAAAAAGAAAAGAAAAAAGGCGTTACGCGCCATGCATGGAAATTATCGCCCAGATTCCAATAAACACATTGTTTTGGAAATTCTTTTTATGAACAAAAAAACAGAAAAAGAAAGTATAAAAAAAAACGAAATAGATCGGTGACACGTGGACGGTGTTAGATCGAGGCGACTGGATCTCTTCACCCAGATTTTTTCTTTTTTATTTATTTTTTTTATATCATTTTGGTTTGCCTTTTTTTTCGTATATCTTATCCATCAATGATTGACAATCGTGGTCGTCCACGTCACATCGTCGTCATCAACGGTCCGAAACAAAGATCTTCATATCCACGATTTTTAGAATTATGTTTTTTAAATGTTTGAAATTATTAGAGATTTAAAAAAATAGGACAAAAGGTGTAGCTTCTCCGCCACTTAAGACTTACGTGTAATGTCTCCATCTCCGCATGCAAAATCCAATTGATGATACATTCAATTCCATCCAATCATTCTCGTCCACGTGTCACCCACTGGTCTCCTCACCGACCTTCCTGTGGACGGCAAGAATCGGCGACGTGCCCTAATTTATCGGATTCATCGAAATTTTAAAAACATTCCGATTCCCGATTGCGGCTTTCGATCTTGCGGGTCTCTCTCGATCTCCGTCTTGGGTTTTCGGCCTCCTACATCGCATGCGATTTCGAATATTTTCTCTCGAAGCAACAAGGACCAGAGTCTTTCTGAGAATCTTGCTTTCCTTTGGTGGATTGGATTTTTTCCCGTTGTCGTTTTCCAGGAAAATTTCTGGGTATTAGCGAGAAAAATCCGGGTTGGATTTCCCCCCCCCCATAAAGGTCTGTTTTTATTTTTGAATTTGGGAGGAAATCATGCAAAGGATCGTCGACAACGCCCTCGCTGTAACCAAAGAGTGAGTCTCTATCTCTCTCTGATGCGTGCATGCACGTCACTGATATGACGATCTCTTAATCTGATGTGCGTTTACAGATGTTGGTTCCTTAGTTCGAATGCAACTAATCTGCTTGAGGTTCTGTCTTTGTATCGGGTCTCAGTATATTTGATTTTGACTTTCTGATTTCGCCGGATCTCGTTTTGTGGCGAAAGATGCCTTTTTGGGAATTGTCTTTTGGTATGCCAAATTAGTAGGTTTAGTATCTGTTTTATTCAATTGCTTCATCGTTATCTCTTATGATGGTTGTAGTAAATTTCTTCGAATTAGTGGTAGATTTTTTTCTAGTTTTGTGGGGATTTTCATTGTTGTTCCTTCAAAGCTTGTTCATTGGTTTCTGATTTGAGTTGTGGACTTTTGGTTTCACTGTATTGGTTTGTCCTCTCGTAGGATGTTCGTTTTGGCTTCTCCTGTCCTAAAGACGTAAGCTAACTACGCATTTGATCGGATTTTGGCTTTTAGTGCAGGTCAGTGAAAACTCTGACATACGAATGGTTGAACAACATCGCTAGATTCATAAATGGAGCTTCTGCACTTCTCTTGACCATTCTCCCGGGCAAGGCTAACATTCTCGAAGGACTTCATGGATGGGAACTCAGGCCTACATTTCGTGGACCGCGTTTTCCCCGGTGGATGCATAAGTAAAATTCCTGAATCCTTTGATGATATATCTTCGTTTATAGATTTTTGACCCGTGTAGTGATTCCCTTAATGGTATTCTCTTCTTGTTTCTGTGTTTTTTGCAGTGGGGTCTCTTCCTTCAACCAGTTCATCCACGAGCTCTCTGTGGATTCTGATACTTCAAGCTTGGATTATTCTTCTGGGGAAGATAGTGATGGCATGTATCCTGCATCACCATCATCTCATAGCTCACGTCTCTCGTGGGCTAGTATTTCTGCGAATTATGAAAGCCATTGGACTGATTGGATTACCTCAATACTCTGGTGGCTCTTACTGCCTGCTCGAATAATGCTATGGATACCCTTATATATGTTGCAGCTACTCTATAGGCGCAGTTCAAGAACGCCTATGAGTCCCGGGAGGAACCGCCATTCTTCGAGAACGGGTTTTAGCAAAACGAACTCAGCGAAAGAGCATCATGTCCCTAATCGGACTACTGATAGAAGACGCGGAGTAATTGAGGTTTGTGGGTGTGCTTACTAATATCTATTATTTTCGTTGTCCTTATTTTTCTTTTAACTCCTCTTCATGCTTCATATGCTTTGCAGGATCTTCATCTTGCTATAGAGATCTTCATAGAGACAATCTTCGATTTTTTCCACAAGGCTGCTCATCTTATTCTTTCTCCATCAGAAGCTTGTAGAATAGTGTTTTCATGGTTCTCTTCTCCTAGTAGCAGTCCTAAAGGAGCCTATGATGACGATTCAGATGACGAAACTGTACAGACTGCCACTCTCGGAGAGAGTAATCCATCTCCTACAGAAAGGACCACAAGCTTATACAACTCTATGAACACAGATACTCGGACGTGTAAAGACGTCATAACAGAGCTAGGGTAGGGCAGTTTAGATGTTACGTTCTTTTTTTTCCTTTTATTTCTCAATTTGATCTTTTGGGTAAGTTTATTAAATTTTCTAATCATAATATAGGTACCCATATGAAGCTATCCATGTTATAACCTCTGATGGATACGTGCTTCTCTTGGAAAGGATACCGAGGTATTTCAATGTGGCTTATTTGTTTCTTTTATCTTGCCTCCGTGAATCATAATCTGTTTCACTTTCTCTTTGAGCATGTCATCATTGCTTTCTCTTCATGTTTTTGCAGACGAGATGCGCGGAAAGCTGTCTATTTGCAGCATGGGGTTTTGGATTCTTCCATGGGGTGAGTTTCATCATATGGTTCATTCCAAGTTTTACTTTTTAATCTTGGGTTCATAGCATATGTGCACGCAAACACATTTGCCGGCTTGCTTCTTCTAAATCTCAAAGGCGAAATTCTTTGCATAGTCTGTTCTTCTAAAGACGAATGACTAAAGGTTTAAGTTTGCCTTCATTTGTTTGCTTGTGTGTTTGATTTGGACATAAGAATAGTTTACGACTTTGGCAATATCTTTGGTGGTATTAGAAAAAGGCGATATGCCGCCTTCTTTCATTTTAGCTTGTATAGAACACCTCGTTTACCTCGTGTATGGGCTGTCTCATAATTAATCGAGCAATTTTCTGTACGTTTTCGTGAGTAAAGAACATTATTTTCTCGTTTCTTAATCGTTTTTCGTCGTCAGGTGGGTGTCTAATGGGGTTGTTGGATCTCCTGCCTTTGCTGCATACGACCAAGGTATGTGCCTCTACTCCTTCCAATTTTTTTTTCAGTTAATCTTTATTCTTCATATGTTGCAAGAATTGTCGTACTCTGCCCTTTGTTTTTTGACAGGCTATGACGTTTTCCTCGGGAACTTTCGGGGTTTGGTTTCGAGAGAACATGTCGACAAAAACATATCCTCGAGAGAGTGAGTTCTGAATTTGAAGTTCACTTCCTCGTTTTTTCTGTCTTCTGAAATGAAATGCTTCATAAAATGCTTATGGATGCCATTTCTTGTATAGTTTGTTTATTATTGACGAGTGAAACATGTTTAGCGGAAAATGTTATGTTGCAGATACTGGCGGTACTCCATCAACGAGCACGGAATTGAGGATATCCCTGCAATGATAGAGAAAATCCACGAAATCAAAACTGCGGAACTCAAGCTCTGCCAATCTAATGCCGACGAGGAAGTGAACGAGGAGCAACCATATAAACTCTGTGCGATCTGTCACAGTCTAGGCGGGGCTGGGATTCTGATGTACGTTATTACACGCAGAATCGAAGAGAAGCCACACCGACTCTCGAGGCTAATCTTGCTCTCGCCTGCCGGGTTTCATGATGACTCGAACTTCGTCTTCATGTTGATCGAATACATATTCCTCTTCTTTAGCCCCATATTAGCCCGTCTCGTGCCTGCCTTCTATATCCCTACGAGATTCTTCCGGATGCTTTTGAACAAACTAGCCCGGGACTTCCATAACTACCCCGCTGTTGGTGGGCTCGTCCAGACTCTGATGAGTTACGTTGTCGGCGGGGACAGCTCGGACTGGGTCGGGGTCTTGGGTTTGCCTCATTACAACATGAACGACATGCCTGCTGTCTCTTTCCGGGTGGCTCAGCATCTCGCCCAGATGAAGCACAGCGGAAGGTTCAGGATGTTCGATTACGGGAGCCCGTCGACCAACATGGAGATTTACGGGTCCCCCGAACCGCTGGACCTAGGAGAGTATTACGGGTTCATCGACGTGCCTGTGGACCTGGTAGCTGGTCGGAAGGACAGGGTGATCCGTCCATCGATGGTACGAAGGCATTACAGGCTGATGAATGAGGCAGGGGTCGATGTGTCGTACAACGAGTTCGAGTACGCGCATCTGGATTTCACGTTCTCCCACCGCGAAGAGCTGCTAGCCTACGTTATGTCGAGGTTGTTGCTGGTGGAACCGATGCCTGTCGGAAAGAGACAGAGCAGTCAAAAGGGCATGAAGTTGAAGAAGAAGAAGGAAGGGCTGTGAACACTGATCATCGTCGTGTTGTGTCTGAAGGCTAGTGTACATATATGTGATGTGAATCAGGTCTCCTGGTGAAATTTTAGTGCAAGGGTTCAAGTTTTACTTAGCATATATATATATACATATATATATATGAAACCCATTTGGTAATATGCAGCGCTTGTGTGGGAGACTATAGCTTTTGATTGTATGGTGAGAGGAGAGGAGAGGGTCTGAAACCTTGTGGGTTTTTTTTTTAAATAAAAAATTTTAATGTCTTTCAGAGATATTTGACCATACTATATTTTTAAATGCATTTTATTATTATTCGTTATTGAAATTGCTTTTTTTTTTTATAACGAGTTGGGATAATTGTGTGTATATTTATATCCTCATAATAAGTGGTGGACTAAATAAACATAACAACATCCAGTTTGGTTGGTTGGTAGCACCGAAAAAGTGCAAAAAGAAAAAAGACACAAAAAAATGGATCCACCTCAAATAAAAATTAAAATAAAAAAATTCTATATATGTTTTGATTTCAAAGTGTGTATTATGTATGTGTAGTCATCGAAGAGAGAATACCTCCCGAATGAGACTTGTCGAATGTAGCAGCGATCGATGGCAACAATTTCTCATGAACTATATAATTCATGTGTTATAAATTGATATATCATATTTATTTTCATGTGGTTATATATCAACGGTTCCGTACTAGAAGAATAACACATGAATTGAAAAGGAACCGAACAAGGAAAATTCCGTGGCTATAAGGCCAATATTTTCTTCTGTTAAAAGAAGTAAACTCGCCCTTTCTACTTTCTAGGGCTATATATATGTGTGTATATAATATATGAATAAAATAAAACCCTAGAGAGAGAGCTCGTCCCCTTTAGACGAGACATGCACCATGCAAGTCACGTGAATTTCACGTGCACCGATGCCCCAATGCCCTACAAATGATGAAACCAAACCAGCTAATGTTTTCTGTTTCGTGTTACTTTTCAATCAACATGGAGCCATTGCCTTTGGAAACATATATACTCCCACATTTATTCGGGAAAACTTTTTTTTCCCTCACATTTTATTCAATGGGTTTTTTTTATAATATGTGATTTGCCAAGAGTGGGGTTCGAACATGGGTAGGGTTCAACGATGCATTAAGCTTTATTTGTCGTTACCATAGTTTTATTATGAAAAAAAATATCGGAATTGGCTTTTGCAAACCCTCTTTTAAATTTTTATGTTTTTACTTTGATATGATAAAAAAAAAGATTAAAATCCGGTTCGAAGAATTGTAGGATAGAGATTTCCCAATGTTATAAACAAAAAAAAGTTCAAGAAAAAGAGAGAGATAGAAGAGATTGATAATATCCATATACAATGGATAGGACAATGGATAGGGGGCCAAAAGAGCAACAAAGAAAAATCATATATATATATATTGTGACTGAAAACTATACATGAATCTCAATTTTCCTATATAAAAAAACCTTCCTTTAGTTTCTTTCTTAAAATTTTTATACTTATGTCCGAAATTGTCTATTTATTATATCTCTACTACAGCCACAATTTTCGTGTGGATGTGGATTCTTACTCCCTAGTATAACCATGTTGTTATCATTCATTTCATGAAAACACGAAAAATAGAAAATATACTGTTATGATCGAAATTATACCTAAATATTTTGGAGATACAAACAAATTCGATATGATATGGTATATCTATTAAAAATAAAATGCGGAAATTAAAAAGAGAGAATAGAAGAGAAAAATAAAATAAAGAACACTTTTATTACTACATCTCTTCTTCTTGTTATTTTACAATGAGTATAACTCATCTATTTATAAGAAACAACTATAAAATAATTAAAGAAAGAATTTTACAAAGAAATAATATATGATGGAAACAAATAAATTAAGAGATAATTGACACAATTATCATTATTTGTTAATTGATTTTGTATCTTTAATTTCTCTCAATCATCCTCATAATCATTTCTAACCAATTTCAATCTTCTTAAATATATATTTGTTTCCTCATTTCAACATTCCCTCTCAAGATTGACTTAGAGATAATGCAAAAAGTCAATCTTGGAAAGAATACCTGAAATAATTCAAAAACTCGATGAGTAATTCATTGTTAATAAAATGATCCATAGATACCAATCAGGTTCTTGAGAGTTTTGATCCATCTTCAAATCAGTTCGTTTGATCATGGAATTCTGCCTTTATCTCCTTTTGTCATAGCACTTCGCTTGATCTTGAAGCTTTTTGTGGCTTTGATTCCTTTTGTCATAGCACCTCGTTTGATTCTGGATTTTGCTTCACTTCAAACCACTTGGATATTTGGATATATGAATATTAAGAACTCAAAAATAAAGAGAGTAGAAAATAAAAACTAAGAAAATATATAGATTAGATCGTAACGCTGCTCTGATACCATATTGAAAAATAAAATGCGGAAATTAAAAAGAGAGAATAGAAGAGAAAAATAAAATAAAGAACACTTTTATTAGTACATCTCTTCTTCTTGTTATTTTACAATGAGAATAACTCATCTATTTATAAGAAACAACTATAAAATAACTAAAGAAAGAAATTTACAAAGAAATAATATATGATGGAAACAAATAAATTAAGAGATAATTGACACAATTATCATTATTTGTTAATTGATTTTGTATCTTTAATTTCTCTCAATCATCCTCATAATCATTTCTAACCAATTTCAATCTTCTTAAATATATATTTATTTCCTCATTTCAACACTATCATAGTAATAATAGTAATAATAATAATAACAATAATAGTAATAATAAATGTTGTATCGCATTGGAATCACATCATTTGATAGACCCAATTGATTATAATGTAAAAAAAGACACTCCAAATGTTTTTACATTGGATTAGTTGTGTACCTTCAAGCATGACCCCTAAGTTACTATATCGTTAAGTGAACATCATGAAGATAACCCAAAATTGGTAGTTCAACCGGTGAAATGAGCGCAAAACGTCTATTTTACCCCGAATTCGAACCTCAAATTTAGAGAGAAAGCATCTATTCTAAATCATTTGGTTGGCTTCCAGCCTTGTAATTAGTTAGTGTTTTAATTGGTCCAGACGATCATGAAGATAAATGAGGCAAAATAAAAGGTAGGAGGATATAACTGGTTGTGTCCAACACAACGAAGTTTGTTTTGTACTTGTCATTCGTCCAAATTATCACACATTTTTTATATATATTTTTTTGTACCTTTTGTTTTTCCTAAATTATATGCAAAGACATGAATGAGACTGAAGAATCACGTACTGACAGTAAATCTAATGGTCAGAAATACGGAACAAATAACGATCATAAACTCGCCGTACCCTCTTCTTCTTGCGTATAAATACGGGAGAAAACATTGTGAATTGGCTCTTATAGGAATCTTCTTTTCTTTCTCTGTAATTACTTTGTTTTTTGTCCTCTGCAACAAATTAAGAGGAGTTTCATAAAAGGAGCAAGAGATGATGCTTCATCACCCGTATCAATTAAGAAGAGGAGAGACAAAGCTCGTGTCTTCGAGAAGAAGGTTTTCATGTAGAGCATTTGGTGAGTTCCTCAAGGAAGAAAGGGCAAGGCTTTACATCATCAGGAGATGCGTTGCCATGCTTCTTTGTTCGCATGACTAACGGATTTTACCTCAATTTCAAAACGTATAATCGATCAAATCGCCCGTCCAGACACACATATAGATCGATAATTCCGTACTTTTTGTATTATTTGTTCTACAAAGGGGGAGTCCTAAGTCTCTTTCTTGGTAAGAGAGTTTCGGTTTCGTTTCATTTTCCGGGAACCTGATGATACCGTTTGTGATGAATACATGTTATTGTACCGAGCTCGACTGTTATATAAAACGATATGTGAATAGGGCATATTGATTTGTTATGTATCCTGTGAATGTGATTTTTACATTTCATTCTATAAAAAAACATTGGTTTGACCCTCGAATCTTTTTGAGTTGTCAGACACTGAAAAGGTCGATTTTTTTTTAAACGGTCGGGGTTCTAAAATGTTATAAAATTCGATTTTTGATATCCAAAGCCAACAATAGTGAAAATGGATTTTAGGACCAAGTGACCAAGATACACGTTTGCCCATATGCCCAAACTACATCAAACAGCTAATGAATTAGATAAAAATAGAAACCAAAACTCAAAAAAAAAAAAAAAAAAAAAACTCTTAAAGAGGAAAGGGGAAAGGGAATTACAGATATACAAACCTAATTGCTACCACAGGTTTGCATGCAAGACAGATCTTATACAACTGACTTCTGTTGGACCTACACTTCCACCTATACTCCTTTTTCCTTTATAAAACAGCATCATAGTCATGCTGTATTTTTTTTATGCTGATTCAGACAAGACAAAATAAACTGATTCATCAGCATTCAGAGACCGGAAGAAGAAGAAAAAAAACCCGCGAAAGACGCGAGTAAAAGGAGTGTATCACACCTCTTTACAATTCCACCCGAAGAGATCGGAGGAAGTTAGACGTTAAACATCATATACAGGGAGTCGTTCCTGGATGCCCACACGGCAGATTGGGCACTTCTTCTTACACTTGTCTGAACAGTTTCTGGAAAACGAGACATGACAGCAGGTCGTGAAAATATTACGAGAGTCGAACTCGAGGGAATGTGACTCAAAGTAAGAATCGTTTTCCAGATTCAAAACTGTCAAGAAACTCCCTTACGTGTTACCCCATGTCTCAGAATTATCCCCTGGGCTAAGTTACTATGCTAAATGACAGCAGCAGAAAAATGCCTGATATGCCGGTCGAACCCAAATTCTAACTGTCACCACTCCTAGCTTGTAAGAAAAGGTAAATGCACAGATAACATACCTGCAGAGGACACGATGCCTACATGGAAGCAGTACCACGCTGATTTCCGCCTCAAAACAAACCCTACATAGTACTTTCTCCTGAACAGTACACCGAAACATGTTCAGAACCGAGGAACAAAGGCTTTAGCTATGAAAAAAGAAAAAAAAAATTTGCCACGGCATTATGAAAAAAATGTCACGGAGAGAAGCAAACGTTACATTTTGCAGTCGTTCGTACTCCTGCTGGCTAAATTTGGTGATTTCTGTCTGTTCACCAAGTGCTGCTTGCAGTCTCCACACCTGATCAGAGTAAATGCGGTAAAGCTAAGCTAACAACACTTAGCAATAATGAATCCAGAGGACAGATGACTTGACAACAAAGAGAATATAATTGAAATACAAATGAAGGAAAAAACAGAGATAACAGTATAGAGTTGGAAATAAAAATAAAGCATAAGAGCAAAAGAACTGAAATCACCTCCTCAGCAAGATCTTTCTTTGGCATTTTCTTCACTATCTCAGGCGGGTGACCACAGAAAGTATTGTAACTGCACGCATACATGTCAAATATATCATGAAGTCTTCAGCAGGTTCAATAATATAAAACACATCGTTGCTATAATTTCACTTCAGCTTGAGTTGATAGCACTATATCTGCAGAGCAAATAGTCACTCCATCACTGAACACACAAGAGGAAAACAACTAGGGTGACTCACAGAGTTAGAGTGATAAGCAGATTCTCAAGAGGGAAAATATTTGATAACAATTTAGTAGCTAGATTTGTGGTTTTATAACCAGCCTTTCCGTTGCGAGACTAGGAGATTAGTTCTTTATAGCAGAATACATTGCACTCGGCTTTGCCAAGGGACAATTTATC
Organism: Tarenaya hassleriana; assembly: GCF_000463585.1. Lineage (NCBI taxonomy): Eukaryota > Viridiplantae > Streptophyta > Magnoliopsida > Brassicales > Cleomaceae > Tarenaya > Tarenaya hassleriana. The sequence continues at coordinate 4,007,677 of NW_010965372.1, read as the reverse complement.
CAAGTTCTCTAGTTTTTCCTTCGTATCAAAATGTTGGAGAAAAAACACCGTGCATCTTCTAGGTTTATCACAACTGAAACTCTGATTTATATTGCGACAATATGCAGATAAGCTCACTATGTTATCTGCTCTCATACACAGGCAAAAAGGATAGACTTTGACAAAGAAAATGACTTTGATTATTTTAAGAGCAAAGAATCAAGGAATGCGCAATACTTCAAATAGTAAATCATTTTTCCGGTTGACTGTATAGAAGGATTTAATTATACTAACCCAGAGTCTTGATCAAAGTACAGTCGAGCCTGATCCTCACAGCTTACTTCATCAATTGACCACCAACCTAGTAGCCTGACCAGGTAGAGCAACAAATGCAAGGTTACTCCTCGTCATGTTATTGTATTAGTGACTCAGTAACCGCAATTGAGTAACTTGAGTTATAGGATGCTTTTTCCTCCAGAAATTTTAACCAACTAAAATCAGAGAAAATGGAAATAAAACAGTTATCACCTTGACCCATGGTGCAAGAAGCCCAAGCAATCATGGGCTCTTGAAGAAAATCTAAAATACAGTCCTGAACCAGTTTCGCCCCGAAGAAGGAGAATAACTTTCTCAATTAGTTTAGATACAGCAAATAGGACACCAGCACCTTGCAACAGGAAAAGTGGACAGAACAGGACCGGAAGGGGTATATATTTGGCACTTTGAGGAGTCCCCTGAAAGTAGAAATCATTATAACGTTTTTAATAAAGGCCAAAAACTGCAACGGTGATATTAGTGACATATTTTGTACCTCTAGATACATGCAAAGGAGAACTTGAAATACGACAAGAGGAACTTTCATAATATGGCCACCAATGTCTTGAGGGCCACAAATTCTATCTTGGTGCCCATCCTCTTCTGAAGCAACAACAAGGCCGCTGTTCCAGTCAAGATATCTATTACTGGTAGAAGAAGACCCGGTTTCTCTGATACATGAGCTTCTATGGATTACTGGATTGGACCATTTTGTACAAACAAGAAAAGCAAAGCACTCAGCAATTCTGCAGGCAAAAGGGTACACAACATTACCTTCCTGATCATTTCGATCAACCTCATAAGGGCAGGCACTTCTAGATAGAAAAACAACAAGAAAAAGCATACCCAAAATTTATGAATAAATCCCACCAGCCCAGTGCAGGTACATCGCCTGTGTGATGTAAATTAAAAGCATGAAGAATAATAACCCAGTTAGAAGAAGTTGAAATGAAGGAACATCAACAACATTCAAAAACTGAATTACACAATCATGGGTGATATGATTTGAATAAGCTAAAAGATATGGCATTATCGACATAGTGAATGCCACAAATGGAATAAGCTATTTCTCAACGTACGAGAGACGTTGCAAGTCAACTCTGTGTGTATGTGTGTGTGTGTGTATAGTATACAAGTGGACTCCATACAATGAGCTTAACCAATCATTACAAGAAACGTGTAATATCTCATAGTTTTCCAGTATCAGAAACTATCTATGACTTTATTCCGTTAATGAAGAAGGGCAGTCCCATAGAGTATTGTAACATTTCTACAGTACCCCCGTGCAATTAGATTCATGAATTTGTATAAGCCACGTTTACAATGATCTTCACTGGATGACTCCACATTTTTAATTTCCTGAGGAAGTTTTCCAATTATTATTTTCAATAGATAGAACAACGTTCTGCAAGAAACATGACGGTCAATTCCATCTAGTGTCCAAGATGTCCTAGATAAAGTAATATACTCGATCGACATTTAGAAAGCAATTTCATCAAGCATTCCAGAGTCAAGCAGTTACCAGACAGCTTAAGGAGGGTAAAGACTGTGGCAGCCACCAAGAACACCATGGAAACCGCAACCCAGAAATGCTGCAGACAAAAACCAAAACCCCATCTGAAATGTTTATTTCTATTAGCAGCTCCTCACCACCGAATAAAAAAAAGCTTCTGAAACCATAAAACATACAAATTTTAGCAAAAAAAAAAGGAACCACAGAACACTATCCCAGCTAACTATTTAAAATTCATGTAACCCAATCACATCAGTCTTGTGATTTCTTCGGAGCATTCAGAAATCTTAATAAAGTTATACATACACTTCAACCAGAGAAAGCAAGTCCTGTTTGGTAATACCAGCTTAGCTAGAGTTTGGTTTCATACTGAACTTTAATTAATACAAAAAATCAAGTCGAAGAAGATTGCCATAAGTATATGCTATTTACCACCTGACGTCTACTACTTCACTTTATCGTCTAAGTTTGGCCTTAAGAATTCCTGATTCAAGTAAATAAGATCCTTTGGAAATGATTCTAAGTAAATCTAGTTTTCTACGAGAACAAAGTGGAATACAAATAAAAATTGTGAACTTTAAATCACACAAAAGGTTAACCAAAATCTAGAAAGGCACACACGGATTAGGCATTTGAAAATGAATAGGACAAAGAGCACATGCCAGACATTAAACCAATTTCTACAAAAAGTATGCTGAGGCCTTAAAGCAGCCAAAATGTAACAAGTACAGCTAGTAAACTTACAGGAAGTGCATCCCATATTGCTTCATCGTTCATGCTTTCATCATCTCCAGGCATCAATGCCTTGCACATTCTGAGAAAAACACAGTAAGTAGAGACATAAAAAGAAGTAGACTAAATCCTTAAAGCAGTTCCAGAAATGTTCAAAACTAGAGAAGCATCATGGGGTCATCACATTTAACCTTTTCGAAAGCCCACATGTATTAGGACTTGCTAGACCAAAGAGCAAATGTATTTGTATTGCAAATGGCTTTAGATGAACTAACGGAATGAAATAATTAGATGATGTACATTCAATATCTGGATACCTGAAATTGTCCACCAGTATAGTTAGTTCAAATGCCAACAGCGGAAGGAAAACGATCTTTAAATTCACAGCTGGCAACCCGTGTACTGTATTGACATAGAAGAGGACAAAAGAGATTAAAGTGAGAGGAAACAAAAGCACCTGTTAATACAACATCAAGAGACTTGCCAAAAAACACAACAGACTCAAAACTACTTAAACTTATTTCCTACCAAACCATATTAAATAGATTATAAGAGCTTTCAAACACCACCAAACAATTCCCTGAATTATGATACGGTCAGTAGGTGCCAGTTATATACCATTTACACTCTCGAGGAATATACAGAGCAGCAATTCGAATGCTACAAGCAATGGTGTCGCCACAATAGCATGGCATGGTGCCCACTGTACACCAAAAAGAATAATTATATGCCGAAATGTCATATAGTATGTAATGGTTATGAACCAGATATCAAATTATATAGTCACCATTTGCTGGAAATTCATGAAAATAAGTTGGGTTGGGTATATTGTGCTAAAGATGGTAAACAAAACGTAACAGACATACATGACGGTTACGCGGAGCTGCCGGAGCAGGAAGCGAGAATCTTCCCCTTGCAACAACGGCATGGAATACCCAAAGAGGAAGAAATATCGCCCTGCATAACCGAATCAGTAAAACAGCAAAATCTATCATTAAGATTGTACTGTAATCCTCTTTTCACCCTTGATTCTGATAATGTAAGCGATAAGGAATATGCAATCCCTTATTATCCACGTTATTGACTTCCATAGATCATATATTCTTTGAAACTCAGCCATCGAGGCATGTAGACAACCTGGAAGGCCACTCTACCCTAGTAGTCACACATGATACCGCCACCATACATATTCAAGTTTTTTTTTTAATTACACTGAGGCTACACAAGAATTTCGCAAAAGCCAATACATTGTATGTACATGGCACTGAAGGGTGCAACCTAAAGTTTTCTTCTACACAATAGCGCATACCTAAAATTGCCTAAAAACGTGATTTTTATTAACTAGAAATTATTAACGTAATTTCCTTGACTATACGAGCATTAATCCCCAATTGGTACAAGGGATCAAAAATTTCGTGGCCAATAACCAATTTTCAACATTCTGGCGGAAAAATTGAGCTTCCATAGGATAGCAGATCCCACAGGGAAGCAAAACCTGATACTTCTATGATTAAAGCCGCGAATTTCTCCAAATATCTAAGCTTTAAGAAATTCAACGGAAAGAAAGGATCTCATTTCGAACCTCGAATTCCGATTCTATGAATTGAGACAGACCAAAGATTGGGAGAATTCCAAACCCTAAAACAAATTTTGATGCATGCCCTCAGAAAACGTACGAAAATCAGACGATTCGGTCATGTACGAAGGCAAAAAAGGGAGAGAGACACAGAGAGAGAGAGAGAGAGAGAGAGAGAGAAAACACAGACCACCAAGAGTAAGAGGCGGTGTGATCGAGCTTGAGCACCAACAAGAGCGTGAAAGAGAAGAGCAAGCTGTGAGCCGCCAGGGCCTGCACGGACTTCAGCACTCTCCGACAACTCATCCTCTCTCCCTCTCTCTCTCTCTCTCTACAGAAGAAGGGTTTCTATTTCTAATCCTCTCTGTGTCTGCATCTCTCCGAGAATCTGCTTTTCTTCGCTTTCGTCAAAAGACGGTAGGTCAGAGATTACGCCATTCGAAAAATGTTCCCAGCTCCTTCTTCTCCATCTCTCTCTCTCTCTCCTTCTGTTCATCGTCGGTTTTTTAATTTAATTTATTTATTAGCTAAAATACAAACGCACTACGTCTGTTTTTTTATTTTTAATTACGGAAAAAAAAATAAAATACGCGTCATTCCGTCACTATGTATCTTCAGAAACTTTGGCAGCAAGCCATGTCGAGCAACACAAGCGCGCTACACGTCACCTTCATCATCCAATCACAATTTAATGGTTTAAATAAATCTTTCTGTGTTTTTTTTTTATATGATATTTTCTTCCAACAGATTTTTTTGGCGATTGTAGAAAACCGATATTTTTCATGTGAAAGCGGATCTAATAGACCACCTGCATAAGATATCCATGACATCATGAGAAACACACACGCATATATATGGTATATTATGTATATGCAACACATTTTGAGATGATATATAACTCCCATATATCATCAAAAGTTATAATGTATTCGAATGAATCCGAAAATAATAATATTCTTCTGAAGTGCTGGTTTTTAGGTGAAACATGATAAAATCATAATATGTTTTATGATTTTCTTTAGCTTCTTTTATAATCAATTTTGGCAAGCAAGTGGGCGGCCCTAATCCAAACGATTTAGTGAAAAGGGTCCCATTCTCATAAATCTTTTTCAAAAAACACCAAACATATACATATATATATATATATATGGTCAAATCAAACATGTAATGGATAAAAAAAAGTGTTCATCATTAACATTGAGTCAAATGATAACAGACATTGTATTTCGAAATCAAAACAAGAAAAAGAAAAGCCAGAATTTTGGAGTTACAGTTAAAAACATATGGATTTGCATGTGGGAATTTGGCACTGTTTTGCTAACAATTATTACACGAGAGAGATTCACGAACAATCCAGAAAGCATTTAATCATAAACATTAAACGGATATTATGCATCGTTTAATATATCATAAATATAGAAACGTGTTAAGCATTTCAATAATAGTAGTAACAATATAATAAAAAGAGGTTCTTGCAATAATAAATTAATGAACCAACATGCGTGCATAGTGAAAGGATAACAACAAGAATCGTTCCAGGAACTTCTGACAAACTACCAATGGACACTCAACATCCTCAAATCCAAGATTCCTCCTCTCTTTTTTTTTTTTTGAAGAAAAAAGAATAAGTTACACATCAAGAACTCCACGCACACATACACAAACATATATACATGTGGATATACATACATATATATATATGTCTGAAGGATCCAAGAATTGCGTTCCCAATATCACAAAAACCATCGCAAATCAATTTTTGGGAGAGAGATTTGGAAGCTTAAATGATGGATCTGCTTCCAGCAACATTGAGAGGCAAGAGAGAGTGACAAAGCCACGAGGTATTCATCCAAACACATCGAGAATGAGACCAGTATCAAGAACTCGAGCGTAAATCCTACTCTAATAGATTCGCAGATTCGGGTTTCAGTTCTCATATGTGGAAAGCAAAAAAACACGAGAAGATACGGAAAAAAGGAAAGCAGAGACTGGGGCTAATAAGTAATATACCTTATGTGTTGTTCAATGCTTTGCTTTTTAGTTTGATTCGGAATCTGGAAGGCGGACGAGCTTCTGATGATGATGGCTCGGGCTTTGTCTCCACCTTCTTTGCTACTATGACCCCACTCTGTTCCTCTGCTTTAGTCTCAGCTGTCTCTCTATTGCTACCAATATGGTCCGTCCTCTTTGTCGGTAGAGTTGAAGAGCTTGACATAAGCTTAGCCAACTCCTTCTCCTTCTGCTTCTTCTCTTTCTTTAGTCGCTTCTTCTCTATATACTCAGGGTCTTTCCGCTTCCTCTTCTTCTCTCTCTCTTTCTTTTCCTTGTCTTTCTTCTTCTCCTTTTCTTTACCAGACGACAATGTTTGAAGGCTTGCGTATTTCTGTGCTTCAGGGTCCATATTATGCTCCAATGACAGTAACTGGTTACCCGGCTTAAGGCTTGCAGAGTATTTCCCTGACTCAGCAGTGCACTGCAATTCTTTCCCAAAATTATCTCCTTCACCAGCAAGCTTTACACTACCGATGCTAGCAGTCATGCGAGACCCGAGATCATGTGAGGAGTTCACTTCTTCCAGATTATTCTGATTGCTGGCGCTCACAGCGTCAGCGGAAATTCTCTGTGGAGCGTCTACAGAAGCCGAACTAGTTGCTCCCCGATCCATATCATGGCGCATTACCCCCTGAGATCTGTCCACAGATCTTCCTTCAACCTCGGCTCTACTAGTTGCACCAGATGGTCTAACCCTAATCCTAATAACAGGCTTCTTGATTTCATGACTAACAGATACAGAGGCCAGATCGGGTTCCTTTGAGGCAACTGGTTCCCTTTGGGCAATTTCTTCTGTCGGTGCTTCCACTGTGGATGGTACTTCAAGAGTAATGGGCCTGTCACGCAAAGGCTGGTCGCGATTTTCCATAGGAGGTCCCAGTTGCTGAATGTCAGAACATGAAACTACAACTGATTCTGGCAGCTTAATTTCAGGAACAACAGCCACCGTTAGATCTGGTGGTCTCATCGCAAAACCAAAAGCAGCAAGATCCAACGATTTCCCTTCGGTATCTGCAATTGCCAAAGGTGCTGTGTCACCAATCTCAGGAGCAGGAACAGCAAAGATACTTTTTGGCTCGATGCAGGTTTCCATAACAACAAGCTGTAAAGATTTTTCCTTGGGCACTCCAAACAATGTCGGGGGTCTGAAAATGAGATACTAGTAAGTACACTGTGTGTACAATATTGGTATAGATGATGCCTCAAAAGGAGTAAAATAAGATTCTGTAGATGCTAAAAACGAAAAGAGAATTTAAAAGCTTGCCAACTAAGATTCATCATACACAAAACCAGAGGCAGAAAGAAAGTTTTCATCGTATCTTGAAAAAAATCCGTGTGTCATGAAGACTCATTACTCAGTAATACTTGTTCTCAAAAGATGGACCAATCATTCATCCGAATGTAAAACCCAGGAAAGGAAAACACCAGACATAAGGGAAAGGAGACAATGATATGTGTCCTTTGTGATATTTTCTACTTAAGAGACCTCTTGGTTTCAACAACATCTAAATCTATAACAACTAACAAGGCAAGCTCGTTTAACCACTGCTAAAAAAGAAAGTGGACACCAATAGGCCACACGAATATGAGAACTTGTAAATGAACTGACATAAACAAAATAACGGCCACCAACCTTCCAGCGAGGATTTGGAAGATGCAGAACAAGTGGTGACGAAAAAATTCATTGTTGAATGCTACCCGACTTTCAAGCAACTGCAGCAAACCCAGCAGACTAACAGAGTCAACATTTTCATCTGAATCAGGTCCAACTGCTATTTGACATAACCGCATAGCGTGTATGCACAACTTCACCTGCCCTGGAACCAAGAGACAAAAACATAATTTGAAGCGAACAAAAATTCAGAAGAAACAGATAGAAGGTGTATCCAGCAAAGAGAGAATGGTAAAAACCTCTCAAAGATGGCTCTTCCACCACATATTTTTTAAACAAAGTTAGTGCAGAACTTATGCCTCTGGAGTGGTACTCAATGTTTAAAAGTGCCCTGCTTGCTTCCATACGAACTTGCAATAGAATACCGAAATTCTGGAATGGTTCAATAAGTTTACAGACATCTTCCTAAAGGCAGCAAAAAGTAAGATGTTAATGCTATGTTTCGAGGGATGCAAAACATGGAAAATAAGAAGAAGAAAAACTTACAAGATTGATGAAGTCAGACAGATTCAGTGCAATCTGTGCCAATGTCCGGATGCAGCTAATTGTTAAGATTCCATTGTAACTAGGCATCAGCCTGGCAAATTTGTCGCCAGCAGCATTCTATTAATTCAACAATTGCACAAAATCAATCAAAGTATAAACATCACACGACAGCTTACCGGTCAAACTGCAAAATTCTATCGATGCGCTTCAGAAGAGGAGCCAAAAATGTCAGTGTCTGTCACAAAGCAAATGAAAAGCCAAGTATTAAGAGCAAGGAAACATGGGCAGCGACGATTGAAGCACTGGATTTGCATCTTTAACTGTACAATGAATATGGATGAAGTCAACGCCAAAAAAGTTTCTCATAAAATCATCTGCCATGGCCACAGCATTTAGTTTCAAGCTCATAAAATTGTCACATCATTAAATCGCAAAAAACCAAAAAGATTCTAAATCCTTTGGCAGCTAAAATTTGAGCTGAGCTTGTAGATGCCGCTTATAGAAAAACAATCTCATATAAAGAATCCTCAGAAGGCTCTTTTTATAATCATGTAAGTCTAATGGAAGTTGATATTACGACCACGGTTGGAAGGAACTGCTCTAAAGGACCCACTGGCTCTAGATATGAGAATTTATCGATAGGCAGCTTCAACCTCAGTTGAACCCGCAATTATGACAAAAGGAAAAAGGCAAAAGAAAATCAAAGTATAAAGAATAACAGGTCTGAAAAAGGAGGAAAAAAGAACAGGGGAAATAACAGGCAGAAAATATTGCCGACAACTCATAGTGTAACTTCTACAAGATATATTCACCAACCTGTTGGCCAAATTCGAGATTGCCAACCGACTGAACAAGTTCAGCAAGCCAGAATGCATCAGAATAAGGATTTCCACTGTTGTCATTATACTGTATATCGGGAAAAAAGAATCTGTAAAATCACTGGTAAGGAATAGTATATGAACTGAATACGAGGGAAAGAAGGCATGTTATAATTGAAAAGAAAAATATCATCTTTCATAAAGAAAATAAAATTGCTTCAGAGCAAGAAAGAAAGACCACCAGCTCTTACGGGAAGGGATTTACAAATTCCAGAGTTAGCTCAATGTACAGAACAAAGGAGCTTCTCAAAGGAGATGCATACCTTCACAAGCTGCAAGATGAATTCGACAGCTTCTCGTGGGCTTTTCCCATCACCACCCCTGACTATTGCAATGGCATGTGGAATGGCCTGTGGCAGGAAATAAACAAAAAAACTATTTCAGTTTACAAATGAAAAACGTAAAACAGCAACAATACCTTCCTACTGTGATACTACATGGTCCTACAAAAACCATTAAACCAATAAACGGTTACTGACTTCAAAAGAAGTGAAAAAATGACCCTTAAATAATAATCATGGCCCACCCAACTTCAGAAACTATAGCTTCGAATAATAATCATGGGAAACCTAGGAGCACACAAAGCACAGTAAAACATGCAATTACAACATAATTTGCCTGACGTCTCTTTTCAAAGTTTTGGACATGAAATGAAGCTTATTATGCCCCATCTTTGGTTCAGCATTACTGTTTCATTAGTGATTAACCAAACATTCTGTTAGATCATGCTCACACCCTACTTCACTTCATTACCTTAAGGACAAAATATTCGGGAAAATCACGGAAATCATTTGGCCTGAGAGCATTAAAAAAAATTTGGTGAGAAAAGTTGCCAGTGCCTACAAATGATAAGCCAAAATATAATAGTTCAGACTCACTTGGGGAGTCCAATCTCTGCATCAAATCTTCTGCTTTTATAAAATTTGATTAGATGCTGCAAACCTGCCAAGTCAGTCTCCTGCTAGAAAATAAACAAATGAGCCTGTATCATTCATCATCAGGACTTGCTTAAAAAAGGCACTAAAGGCAGTTCATGACAACTTTTGGAAGGTAAAAGAATTTCCATGAAGACAAATAATATAAAATGCAGTGAATTTATTATCGAGTGAAAAACAATTGGGAGAAAAAAGGAAACAATAAAGGCCTTCATATTTCTAGGATTAGAGTTCTTTTTTTCTTCCTAAATTTTAAGTTTATGGGACTATGGGTGGCTAATGGCCTCTTTTGATAATAGTTAGCAGCAAAACAGAGACAATATGGTGGCATGAGTTCTACAGCCAATAGATGAACAGAAGCAAAATTCAAAAGAGAAAAAGACAAAAGAATTGGTGCATATAAGCTTCGTAATTTAATCCATTTTTAGCAGTGTCTTCTGCTAATACTCATATCAGATGGAAAAAGACAAAAGAATTGGTGCATATAAGCTTCGTAATTTAATCCATTTTTAGCAGTGTCTTCTGCTAATACTCATATCAGATGCATTTTTTAGTTTTTACAATCTCGAGCTACTACCTCTTTTAGATTGAAAAACGAAAATTATTACATCATACCTCCGACGCTGTTTTAGCCAATGCAAAAGCTGCTTCAACACGAATTCTCCAGAAGACCTAGATGCCACAAGAAAAAAAAAATCCTGGAAAGCCGAATTTCATCTTCAACTCTAGTTTTCAGAACTAAGTACAGAGAGAAGGGCAAAACCTTGGACTCAATGAGAATATTATTTAGAGCATTCATAATGGAAAACGACTGGTGATGTTGTAAAGCTTCAAGCGCAGCAATGGCTTGTGCCTGAGCAACAACATCTCCATCCTTCTCTAATTGATTGATCTGATTCAAAATAAAGATAGAAACAACTGACTCATGTGAGAGAATAAAGTAAAATTATAGTCAACAATATAAAACTGTCGTCAATCAAACCTTGAAGAAGGCTATAACTACCCACTTAAAAATTTTAAAGGATACAACTAAGATGTACATAAAAGATGTTCAAGAAATGCTGAAGCACACTTCTTACCCACATTTGTAGGGGTTGATGAAGGTGAACCTCGGCAATATATTCAATTTCAGGGTCAGCTCTAATCCAAGACAAGGGAGACTCGATGCTGCAGAGAATGATACAAACCAATCAATTTTCCTCCTCTCTTTCTGTTCCAAGAAGACTCCAAACAACCAGAAACAAAGAAAACAATGCATCACAGCAATTCACCTTGTTCTATTGTCTAAAGCATCAACGTTATCATCCAGAATATCCGGTTTTAAACCCTTCTTTGGCTTTTGATAGCGCTTAGCAGCAAGTTTCGAGTGGCAAGGTAGTTCCAGTAGCTGCCATTTATCTCCAGCCATAGGCAACTTGGGATGATCTGACATTACATCGAGTTCATAAAACCTAATACTCATTATCCCTGGCCAGCCAACATCCATGTCTCGATTTTCTAAATCAGGATTAGCATTAATAACTGACAATCTTGCATCCAGTGAAGCTGTGCATTCACGCAATGCTGCCATCTCTACAATATTTTTCCTTTTGTTGTAGGAAAATCCGATCCTAGAATATTAATGCCAAAGAAGAAAATGGTGATAGCATCATCAAAGGAAGATTTGGTCATCCATTATATGAGATTCAGAAGGAAGGACTTCAAATTACGCACTAAATACCTAAGCACAGGACATCCACAAGAAGCCACCCATCGCTGGAAAAATTCTTTGAGAAATGGGCGCTCGAGATTCCCAATTTTATTAGCAGAATGCCGGAACTGCACCGCAAAAGCCAAATCAGAAAAATGCATAACCCAGAAACTGAAATATAATGAAACCAAATAATGATAGCTGCCGAAGTAAAAAAGTGAAAGATGTGAAAGGTGATGTTTTTGTGAGTTGAATGTGTTCTTTTCTGAAATTAAGTTTGCAGCAAATGTATTATGAACTGTTGAAGATGGTTTGATCTCTTTCCAAGGCCTTGAAGAATTGGTCAGATCATAGCTGATAGTGATGGACCATTATGATAATTGAGAAACATAGTCTCCAATGACTGTCTACCATTGCGGCATAACTAAAACCCATTTTGGATTAAAAAAGAAATACTCCAGGAGCGAGGAAAACATTCAGTTAAAAGATAACCCAAAATAACGAAAGCCAAGAAAGCAGATGTTAGATTGGCTATTTTGACACAGCACACCTCTCAGAAACTGAAAGTTCCTCAGCACTGTGCTAACCTAACTTGCAATAAGGTGGCACAGCTTTTCTAGATTTGAAGTCATATTACCTCCTTTGTGCTAAGGGATCTTATAGCATTAGTTGGATCTTTGGCTCGAGAAACTATTTTCTGCAAAATCTGTAAATCACAGGGTGTAATTAAAAGGTAAATGTGACTGTTAGCACGGAGAATATTCTAATCCATAACCGACAAAGCTATAAGTGTACATTACGAAGTCATTAAAACTATGTCCAATGTCTTTAGTGAAAAGGATGCAACCAGATGCGTACTTTACGGAAAGATTCAGGACCCATTTGCTTTTCCAACATTTGAAGCACAGCCACCTTCAAAAAATGAGTCAGTGTGGAAAGATCCTTAATAACAAATACATATAGAAAAGGGTAAACTCTCCCGACAAACATAGACATTCTCATGAAATACAGAAAGAGGTCTTACAGATTTCCATGACCGTATTTTCCCATGCATACCAATAGAATGTGTTCCAAATAGGTCCTTGCAAGAAGCAGATGAACTCAAGCACATTGCACCACTATCATCAGCTTTACAAACAATACAATTTGCCTGCACTTGTATAAAAGTATAAAACATAACACTTTAGAATGATACAAAAGAGATTCCAGATAGGAGTGATATTATCATCATTCGGTAACAGCGACTGCGCACAGTATTAAAAACCTTGCAAATCCTAATCACACTGGGATATAATTACAGGGCACCATTGCTACGACATCTATGTGGCTATCAAAGTGCAGGCAGTTCAATGTTTCAAAAATAATTAAAAAAAGACAAACCTTGAATCTCCGATACCGGGCCTCGTTATTTCCCAAAAATTTCTTGGTAAACATATCCGTCAAGAAACCAGCAAGACCATCCAACAGCCACTCTAATATAACATATAAAATCATCTATCACAGAACTGCCTGTTCTATTCTGATGCCAATGAAACAATTTGAATGTAAAATTTTCACAGGCCTACCATCATTTGGTGACTCAGGAGTAATATAAACTCCAAACCACTGTCTCGCTAGGGCAGAAGCAAGCTTAATGCGTGTTTCTATAATCTGCAAACTCAATCAAAACTCTATCAGCATTGCTGTGATAGAGACTAATATTATGACACTTGACAAGACAAAAGTTTGTCCAGAAAAATTAACACAAATGTGAACACTCCTACAACAGAAGCCATATTTATTAAACGGATGCAATGAAAAAACCAGATAAACTCAGGTTGTGACATTAACAGGAAACTAGGCAGAAAATGTGGCTGTCTTGTCTTAAACTAGGTTTATGGTAATTCTTCCTCGACTACACAACAAAAAACCTGCCATGCAGTGGCTTCAATATTACATTGACTAACGAATTGCTAGTATCTGATCAAAAAACCTCTCAGACAACAAACGCACTCATCTGACCACACAAATGACTTTTACCAAAAAAAAGTACCTGATCAATAACCCTCTCATCATATATCAATTGAGAACTGAAGACACTCAAGGACGCTCCCCAATTTGAAGAAGAAACTACCATTTCAGGAGGTAAAAAGACCTGCTTATAGAATCCAAATGGAAATTCTGCACTAAGATAGTCCTCGTAGTAGCTGTAGAAAGGAATTTCCAGTAAATAAAAAGTAGAAGGATAAAGAGTTAACAATTCAAAGTGAATCAGGAAGAAAAGATTGATAACCTATAAGCTTCATGGAAAAATTCCACAGTATTACGAAGCCTCGAAAGATCAGATGGAAGACACACATTAGATATGAAATGATTTCCATGATCTGGAAGGACTTCAAATGGTCCAGCAACTAAAGACATCCACCGTGGAGAAATAGGAAAATTTAATTTGTATACATAAGTCTTCCGAGTAGGATCATCCTTGCACATTACCTGAAAATAAAATGTACATTATATGAGTATGACAACTCAAAAGGATTAGAAAATGAAAGGAACAGATTTTCCTCAGACTTCTTGCGCAAAGGACTGGCAAGACAAAACTGAAGGAAACAAAAGTAAACGAATTTCACACAACTTTTAACTTTTCAGATTGTGTGACCAAGAAAATAGAGAAAAAAATATGATTATGACATCATGGAAACTTTTCCGAGCCCTGTCACCCATTTGATGACAAAATCCTTAGGTCACAAGACCCAAAGCTTTCTTTCTAATTTTTCTATTCGGTAAGTAAAACCACATAATCTGCAACAGGAGCTGGTTGCCATAATAATAATAGAATAAAAAGTTTTAATCCCTCTTTACATCTCATATAAAAGATTTTCCGGCTTACCTGGTAAAGTAATTTTCCAACACTCACAGCCACAAAATTGTGTGGAACTGTGAACTCCAAATCAAAACTGCATTCATCAGATACCAGATTAATGAAGGTGAATAAAAATGTAGAGGTAATCATCATCTATGTAATAGCATTGTTACGTTTAGAAAGAACACCTGCAGCGATGGTACTCATCGTCTATGCAAGGAAACCAGCAGCGGGCGCGTCTTAATTGGTTATCAGTATGAACAATATTCTCGTTAAATTGAACTCCTGACTCTGTTTTCTCTACCCAGTAATTGATACGAATCAACTTGACATTCTGCACCAGATGAACCAACATAAATAATTGTACAAAGAAAAACCTCAATTTGTAACCATTAGCAGCACATATGAGCGTCAAAACATAACAAGCCATGTTTACTGCGATATCCATTGCATTACTCTGTTCCTTTCAACCATAAATATGAAACATTCACATAATTTGTGATATTTATCTCTGATCAAGTCCCAGGAACACAGAAAATAAAAAAAATTCAAGTCCCAGGAACATATAGTCTGGTACACCTAAAATCATTTTCACATCATCGGACAAGAACAGTGATAAGATGAAGAGAAACATGAAAATATGTTTAAAATGTATTGGTAACCACAATCCTGTTACGAAGAAACACTAATCTAGTAGCCAGATATGATAAGAACAAACTAGATACAAAACAAAACAACCATTGCTTCAAATCTGTACTTCCGGCAACCTTAAAGCAATTTGTTCATGTAAATTAAACACATTCCATCTCATTCCCCGAATAGATTAAATACAGGATGACAATAACAACCTGTTTTGCTTCGCCAGATGATTGCGGACATTCTAGCTGTTCGGTCAAAGCCTTGGAAGGCTTGCAACAGTTGATCAGTAAATTTTCCGTATCCTCTCTCCTAAGAACTCCAACGTACTCAACAGTTGCAGCATCAGCAGCAGAAGCAGGGTCTGAAACCGAGCTCCATCTACTCTCATTTTCAGGATTCTGATGATGTGGGTAGTACTCAAACACAGTGGGTTCCCCATCCACCAAAACACTCTCAATTCCCAAATTCTCGGCGTGTAGTCCCACGATACCAATATCTGGCACAGTGACTTCTAATTCTGTGTAACTAAAGAAAGCCAAGCAATAACCCACAAAACCAGTGAAAATGAAGCAAATTTCCACTTGAAACAAAGGACCTAATTTAATGGAACAGCTTCAACCGTTGCCATGTTCCAAAACCCATAAATCACACGAATAAAGCCCCAAACTCCTCAGCAAGATTGGAGAGAACCCGGATTAAACAAACGCAAAAGATGTCAACAACAGCCAAGAAAACCCAGAAGGACACTGTCTAGTGAAGAATCCGAAAGCAACCAATTTCAACGAAGAACTAGGGTTTCTTCATCCCCCAACTACATCAACCAAACCCAAATCACTCAACTCGAGTATGGAGAAGAGGAGGAAGGAGAAACGAACCCGTAGATTTGGCGTTTATCGAAATCGATAGAGAGACAGAGTTTCTGGTGGCGGACTTTTGCTCCGGTATTCTCCGCCGGCTTCGCCGCCGGAGCTTCATCGCTCTTCGGCTTCCGAGCCTTCGCCATTTCTCTCTTCCGCGGAGAGACGTTGGTCGCGGAGCGTCTTTCTTATCGAGCCCAAGAATCAAGAATGGGCCAATTTCATCAAATTGTAGAAATCCCCTCACTATTTTAAAATAAATACATTTTCGCCCCGCTAGTTTCCGAAGTATAAATTATATCCCTACAGTTCCATTGCGTTTTGGCATATAATTTGTTTTATATCAATAAAAGCATAAATTTGAACACACGTGATGATTATTTTGGCTTATATAATACCACCAATAATAACTTTGGTGAAGCATTTGCCAGAAATATAAATCAAGAGAGCGATACATGTGTGTTGAATTACAATATGCAACCAATATGATGCAGTCGAAATTATATTTGGATCGTTTAAATTATAGTTTTGGTGCATAAAATCTTGATTAAAAAATTTATTTATTTCCACAAATATAAAATATTTTATGCAATCATATTCTTACAGTTATTTTTCGTTTCACGTGATTGCGATAACAGTGAGTCAAATTCAACACATTGATCCACTTTGATAAATTTTCAATGGCTTATTTGTAATCTGACTCGAAAATCACTTTGATGAACCCTAAATAATAAATATGTAATGCATTCAACAGTCAAAACCAATAAACAAATAATATTTTTCTAACAAATGCAAAATCTGTGGGTATCAAAAGAGATTAAAAAGAAACAAATTGAATCGTATTCTAAAATGCTCTTTATTATTGTCTCTGTATAATTATCATTTTTTATTTTATACGAAACAATAAAAAAAAATCGTTGAATTGAAGATGAAAACCCTGACCAAAAAAAAGCTGTAATGAATTCCAAACTTCTTTTTTTACAAGACATCCAACCAGAAAAAGAATTGTCGAATTTATTTTTCTCAAAAATAAACATAAATCAGGGGAAAATCTAGGTAGTAAAAAACAAATTTTACCATACCTTTTGGGTTTTCAGACGTGAACTTCTCAAATTCATGTGGCCATATATAATAGATGGGAAAATCTTTATTTTTTTTTTCAATAATGGTATTCGAATGTCGGCCAATATATTAAATGTAATTATTAGCTTCCATGTCAGTTTATTTTTCATTTTTATTTTTCGTTTTAATAGTTTTGACTATTTCACAATTATTGCAAAGTTTGCGTAATTACACCTCACTTTCACATAAGAAAAAAAATATATATATTAACTACGATGGATGTTTTGGTTCGGTTGGTTTTTTATTTATTTATTTTTTGGATTTACGGTTTTAAAAGTTTAGGGCTTTATTTGAGCTTGATTTAAGTTACATCCATTTAATCTAAAAAATGTATTCATTTATTTATTCGATTAACATTTTCCCCATTGCATCTTTCTGTTCTTTTTTCATGCTTTCGAAAAAAAATATCACCTTAATTTCCTGAAACTCATCTAATTTTTGGGATTGCAATACAATAAACACGTAAAATTGAATAAATTCTATAAAATAATATAAATTTTAATCCATTTATAGAATAGCATGTTTTGAAAAATAATTAACATGAATTAATTATCACAAAATAACATAGAGGATAGAAAAGATATATCTAAAAAAATTATACAAAACATGTCAATTTTAAAAAATAATATATCCTTTACATATACATTATAACCATGTCTCTATGTCTATATATATATATATAATATTTTGTAGGTATATATTATTATCAACACGCGACTTTGGTAATAACTACAGGTGGATTCCATTGTTCCGTATTTCGATACAACCAAGAAAATCGGAATGAAAACGAGGTAAATAATAAATTAAATAGTGATCACTTGGAAATTTACAGTAATTAATTTAAAAACAAAAACAAAAGCGTCAAAATGTTCTCCTCTCGACCACCGCTCGGTACTTGTAAATCGCCTCATTGTATGGATCCTTATTATTTGATTCACACGCACACCCATATGCATATATATACAGTCATTCTGCACACATATATATATATATATATAATATTATGATTATATGTTTGACTTTGGAATGAACTTCCATTTAATGGACCTCTCTTGCTTGAACGCAAAGGAAGTTTCTTCTTCTTCTTCGTTGGAAAACATTTTCTCTTCATCTCTCTCTCTCTCTCGGCTGCACATATATACATGTATATATACACACACACCAACATTTTCTCTTCTCTTCGTCTTCGTCTTCGTCTTCGGCGTTCTTTTGATCTGTTTCCTCCATGGCCGCAGGATTCTCTCGCGTTTTAGGGTTTCTTCTATGGATATCTCTTCTCATCTTCGTCTGTCGTCAAGGGTGGTTTGGTAATTTCGTGTTTAGAGACTACGGGTCTTATTCGGACATCGCGGACAAAGGAGGAAGAAGAGCCTTGGCAAGCGAGTTTGATTTCACGCCTTTCTTGAAACACAAGCCGTCTTTTCGCTGGAAAAGTCACCGGAAAATATCCCCGCCGGTATATTTCGAGCTCGACCCAAGATTCGGGGACGAGAAACGACTCGTGCCATCTGGTCCAAACCCCTTGCACCACTGATGAGGTTACATATTATATATATCTATATCATTTGTTATCCGAACAGAGAAAAAAATATTGTTTAATTAGAATTTCATTTAGATGATAATATATTTCATGTGACGTTTTTAATTTTGTGTAATGAATGTAATGATGATTTTTTGTTTTTCCATGTTTCTCTGTTTTAGGTTAGGTTATAAAGCCAAACTTTGTAGCTAGATTCAATGATTACCCTTCATGTATACGTTTTTTCATTGTTCATGGATACATACTTTATAATCAATGACGATCCACAACATTTCAGATTCATGTTTTTGTGCTTTTCTAACCTAAAGTAAATCACCATAAATTATATCTTTACGTCAATTAATATTTTAGATTCCTAGTATGTTGAAATTAAATAATATTAAGGACGAATTGGGTTGCGTTTTTTTTTTTTGGTTATTTGTTGGTTTGGTCATCATTCGATTTTTTCTTTTACTTTAGATCCAGCTATTTCTAAATATTATTCATAAAAAAATCATTTCCATTCGATTTGGAGAGATTATTATTGTAGATTATACATTGTTATTCATTGTTTAGTGTTATAATATATATTCGTTAAAATCTAAATATCTAATATAGAATTTAAATCAAATTCCAATATACTGTAATATATTTTTTTTTTGTAATTGGGTGTAATGGGTCGATTACAAACTAATATGGGAGCAAGGCAATTGAATATACCGCAATATTGAATGATTGATTATATATACATATATGCATATATAAATATAAACCATTGTAAACTAAGCCAAAAATATTGCGATATATACTTTTGTGCAGTTAAACTCAAAACCTAATGTGGAAATAATAATGATTCTATGCAAATCAGTGGTGGTTGGTTTTTGATAGAATTTCTCCCACTAAATTTACATCTCTATGACTAAATTACACACCAATTATCATTTTGTTTGAATAATTTGTAAATCCATTATATGGCTCCTTGCTGGAAGTCATCGATGTTGTTATTGTTATAATTTTATAATATTATATGAGAAAAAAGGATCTTGACTTTTAATGGGAAACATTTAATTTTGTATTCCCGATGAAAATAATCACGTGGGATGCTGACTTCTAGTTTTTGGTTCCCCGGGGTCGGTCCATTTTGTGCAATATATATATATATATATGTATGTATATGTATAGTTGTCTGACCCATTTCCGAGTTTGAGTTTCGATATAGAAAATTATATTTAATTATACACAATTATTTGATTGTAATATTTATTCTTAAATAAAAAAAGAAACAAATTATGGATAATCAAATACCACTTATCTTACGATTGTACAATTTACGAGTGTCTGTCCTAACGATTGTAAGTTGTAATAACTAATAAATGAACTGTCACGCAATTAAAATGATACGTTATAAAAAACATATCATGATTCGAATCAATATAAAATATGAAGTTGATATAAAATCAAACCTAAAATAACTTTATTTGGGACCATACACATTGGTTTTAAAGCGGTTTTATTTATTTTGTTGGGTTAAGTTTATAAGTGACTTAAAATTAAGAAAAATACGACTTAAACGGATTTTTAGGGCAACGAAAATACACTTGGAACATGGCAACAAAAATAAACACTAGAAATTAGGATATGAAACATATATTTTTTTTAATTTTGGCATGAGATTTAGTAAAAAACATTATACATTGATGGAGAACACATGATAATAAATATATTCGAGAATATAATGAAAAGAATAATCGACAAAGGCTTGGTTCTCTAATTTTTATTTTTCAATAAAAAATATTCGTCACTCGCCGCCGCTTGCTCCGGCGGCAGAGTCGGGGCATTATGGTTATTCCGATAAAAATAGAGGGTAGTTATGTAATTTGTTTCCGTCACGGTAAACCAGGCGCGGTGTGATTAGATATTCGGCGGCGTTTTGCAATCCAACGAACGGGACGAGAGAGAGAGAGAGAGAGAGCGCTTTGTATGAGCTTGCTCTGTAGGCAAGGCCACCGCTATTTTGTCCTCAGCTACGATGCAGTAGAACCCTAGTTTTGGATGTTGTGTAATAAGGGTTCTTTGTTTTCTTTGAGCCGAAGCATTGGCAATCACTGCACCGTCATGGGCCTCGAGGATAAAGTTAAGTTCTTTGTCGACCTCGCCGCTTAATTTTATCTGGGTTTTGCATTTTACGGAGAGTTTTCCGATCAATTTTGTTGAATTCTCACCGGAGATATACTGTTTCGTCAGTCCTTAATCAACATTTCGGGGTTTGGACTTTAGGGTTAATTAGTATTTGCTGAATTAGTCAGAAATAAGATGGCGAGAGAAGCTAATAACACTGTGTTTCTCGAACAATGGTTGAAGGGTATGAGCGGTAGTGTTGATGGAACTTTGGTGAAGCAAAATCCTGGTCCTCCTGCGAGATCAATCATTCAAGCTTGGTCTGAACTTCGTGAATCTTTCCAAACCCAGAAGTTCGATTCACGCCATTTTCAAGCTTTGACAACTCTAGTTAATTACGAGGCCACAATCCATGTCGCAGACCCGCAAGCGAGGCTTCTCATTTCCATCCTAGGGTCACAGGATGTTTCTCTTCCGTCTGATTCTTATCCACTTTTTGTCAGGTTGCTCTACATCTGGATCAGGAAATCATTTCGACCATCTTTGACTCTTGTTGGTTCGTCACTTCAGGTCGTTCATGACGTTTTTTGCGATAGACGGAAACTCAGTCCGTCGTTAGTAGCTCAGGGTGTTCTGATCTCTGGTGCATTTACATGTGTTCCCTCTCTGTCGGGAGACTTGAAATCGTCTTGCTTAGAGTTTCTGTGCAGGCTTTTGGAAGAAGAGTACCAACTGATAGGATCTCAAGAAGAGCTTGTTCATGCCGTACTTGCAGGAATTGGGTATGCTTTATCTTCTTCTTCTTCAGATGGTCATTACGTGCGACTATTGGATTTCTTGTTTGGTATTTGGGACAAGAAAGGTGGTCCTCGTGGCAGTGTCAGTCATGGGTTGATGATCCTTCATTTGGTCGAGTGGGTTATATCAGGTTTCATCAGATCTAATTCGGTTGAAAAGATTATGCTTTTTATTAAAGAGGTACTAGAGATTTCCAAGGTAAGCCATTCTGCTTTTGCTGTCCTCATG
The DNA here is from genome assembly GCF_000463585.1 of Tarenaya hassleriana. Classification (NCBI taxonomy): domain Eukaryota; kingdom Viridiplantae; phylum Streptophyta; class Magnoliopsida; order Brassicales; family Cleomaceae; genus Tarenaya; species Tarenaya hassleriana. Next base: position 3,985,726 of record NW_010965372.1, on the reverse strand, counting down.
GCATCAGCTGGAGCACTGAGAGCTTCCACCAGGGGGTTTAGTGGTGGTGCCCAGAGTTTTGACATTATCTCTAAACTCAGAGATTCAGCAGAAAAACGTATAGAAGTTGTAGCTAAACTTCTAGTTTCTACTGGTGATAGCCTACTTAGTGATATCCGGAGAAACTCTGGAGAAGTTCTCCTATTGAAGTGTTGTGCAATAGCGTTGGCTCGATCTGGTTCTGTTTCTTCCTCTGCCCCTTTGCTTTTATGCCTTGTTTCTGCATTGTTAACTCAGGTGTTTCCTTTAGGCCAGATATATGAATCTGTTCACAGTGCTTTTGGTAAAGATCCAACTGGACCAAGACTCATTTGGGTCAGTGAGCATCTGTCTGATGTTCTTTTCAAGGAGTCAGGGGCCATAACCGGTGCTTTCTGCAATCAATACGTGTCAGCGAGTGAAGAGAACAAATCCCTTGTGGAGAATATGATGTGGGATTTTTGTCTAAATCTCTACTCGCAGCACCGCCAAGCTGCTTTGTTGCTTCGTGGTATAGAAGATAAGCTGCTCGGGGATGTAGAGAAAGTTGCAGAATCATCTTTCCTTATGGTTGTTGTCTTTGCACTGGCTGTTACAAAACAATGGTTAAACCCTGTAGTATCTGAAGAAAGAAAGATGGAAACATCAGTCAAGATATTAGTTTCATTCTCGTGCGTAGAATATTTTAGGCATATACGTTTACCCGAATACATGGAGACAATTAGAGAGGTGATCGTAAGTGTCCAGGAGAATGACACTGCATGTATCTCCTTTGTAGAGTCTGTGCCTTCCTACCGTAGTTTGACAAATCCAAAAGGTATATGATAAATCTATGTTTATAAATTAGTTTTTCGCCCTTTTCACCTTCACGTAAGATTTTTTCAAAACTTGTTCTGCAGATTCCTTAATGCAGAGGATAGAATACACGTGGTCAAGGGATGATGTGCAAACAGCTCGTATATTGTTTTATCTTCGAGTTATTCCAACTTGCATTGGACGGTTACCGAGTTCTATCTTCAGAAGAGTGGTTGCAGCCACCTTGTTTCTGTATCCTGGATCAAAAGATCAAACATTCTTTACAGTTTACATGTATTCGGTTTTAACGTAACTATGATCATCTATCTCTCTGTTCCTTAGCATAAGTTTGGATAGATATCTGGGACACCCTAACCGGAAACTCGCAAGAGCATCTCATTCGTTGTTTGTGGCATTTATCTCCTCGGGGAAGGAAACCGAGGAGGATGAAAGGATCCAACTCAAAGAGCAACTTGTTTTCTATTACATGCAAAGATCTTTGGAGGTATCTTACCTAAAGCAGCAGCCAGAAATATCGAACCGAGCTCTTTCTATTATGTTTTTGGTGATTTTTTTCTGTGTTGTGGAATCAACGACAGGTTTTTCCCGGGATCACACCCTTTGAAGGTATGGCTTTCCGGGTCG